>NC_090269.1:401352961-401952961 GCF_040414725.1 Anabrus simplex
CTCTCTCCCCCCCTCCTGTTCAGTCTTTCAGATATCTTGGATCATAGATTCAGGTTGATGTAGGCCTAAATGAGGAGCTACAGTAAGTAGCAGAGAGCAAGGAGCTATGTGCAAATGGAAAAATATAACTGCAGTTCTGTGTAATAACAGAATTTCAGTTGAACTCAAGTCCAAGGTTTACCGTTACATTTATGAGACCCGTAGTATTGTATGCATGTGCATGCTGAACAGTCACTTAAGATGGTAGAGGAAAGTCTTCTTGTAACAGAAATTAAAATGCAGAGATGGTCACTAGGGTTCACCAGGACGGACAAATTCCAAAATACGAGGGTCGAGTCATAAACCATGGCAACTATTTTTTCTCGCGAACAGGAGACAGCACGGAAAATCTAAGATATGCATTTGGAAATATAGGGCATGTACTTATGTGTAGTGCATGAAGACAAATTCTGACTTCAGGAGATTCTCGTAGGAAAGTGACAGAACACAGGCCTTTGGTAAACATTGTTTCATTATGGTATAGGCAGTAAATACACAAGACTACATACAAAGGACAGGTCTCCACTGGTTACAGACTTTCGAAATAATCACCCAAGGCTTCCACTGTGCGTTGCCAGCAGTGGGACAGGCTCTGAATACCATTCGCTGCATGTGTATCGCTAACGTGTGACACCTCTCTCCGAAATTCTGTTACGATGTCCTCTTTGTTAGCAAACCGTTGTCCACGTAATGGCTTTTTGACTTTGGGAATTAGATCATAGTCACAATCTAACAATCAAAGAAATATTTTATCCACCTAATTGATAACTTACTTTATTTGCCTTTAGCAGTTTTATAAAATCGTTAACAGTACATGTTTCGACTGCTTTGCAGTCATCATCAGCTGTATTTGCAATAATTTAGGTGTAAATAAGAGAAAAGTAAGCACATTATATGTTCCCATATTAGTCTTAATAATTTACATGGGAAACTTGAAAATTATTGTCTATTGGAGAAGGATGGTGTTGGGGGTGGGGGTGGAAGGGTAGGGAAGAATGCTTAAAAAGTGATTCATAACTTGTCCTTAAGTAAAATATTGTTAAATCCTCTTCTTCCACTTAGAAGTTAAAAATGTCTTGAAGTGTCTTTTATAGCTTCTGTTTGGAAGCGTATTTGAAAGAAACTGATCAACTTTTCACCAACTAACTACTTAAGATGTTATTGAAGTATAATTCAAACATTTTCTTAACTAAAATATTCATAAAAACATATGTCAGCTTCCAGTCGATGATGATTTAAAATCTTCTTTTATAAGTCCCATTCATATTGTGCTTGAAGGCTTGTGGAAAAGGCTGATTAACTTGCTTTTCTTATTGTCAAAGGTAGATTCTACAATGCCCTTGCATCTCACTGTTGGGATGTGTTTAGAAGTTATTAGGCTATGTCCATAGACCATATAATTGGGCAGCTTGCAACACGATCTGCAACCGGCAGAAAATAAGTGAGAATAATTAAAAACTTTTTTTTTTCGAAAGTGTTGCATTTAGAGTTATCTCTTAAGAAAAAGGAGGGTACTGTTTTGAAAAATTCTAACTTACCCCTGTCTGGTTTCATGTCTTTACTTCCCGCTATCTTGGGCGCGGGTCTGTTTCCTCCGTCCTTGATCTGGTATAGTAGCGATGTGTTATAGCCTGCTTGCTAGCATGGTTCGGCGGGTAGAGGAGAGTCAAGGGCGTGTCGTCATCTGTTATTGTTTCTCGCGAGGAGGGGGGGGGGGTGCTAACTGTGACTTCGAGACACCATACTTGTTTGTTTTGTTTGCTAAGCTTGTTTGCTTCCTTTCTAATAATTCCATATATCTAAGTGTATGTTCATATAGAGGGTTTATTTGTTTGTTCGTATTGTTTAAATTCCGATCCTTATTTGTTAACTTATCAAAAAGGATGTGAATGTTTTTTAAATTATTCATAAGTCTTCCCTTGTTTATCCTGTTGATAATTTCAAGGTCCTGTTTAATGCTGGTGAATTTATGGCCTGTTTTCTTCATGTGAGCCCCCATTGCGGAAAACCTTCTATATTTCTCTGCGTTCACATGCTCCTGATATCTTAAAAAATTCCACCCGGACTGTCCGACGTACAAAACCCTGCATTGGGAGCAAGTCAACCTATAGATTCCTGATTTCTGATATTCCTCTTCTTTGGATTTGTTGACTATGTTGTGGTTGAAAAATCTACAGTATGTTTAGTGTTATTGTTCATTGAAAAAGCTATCTTAATATTGTGTTTCTTAAATAAATTTGTGCGTATGTAAATATTAGGATTGTTGTTGTTTGAGTCATCAGTCCATAGACTGGTTTGATGCAGCCCTCCATGCCACCCTATCCTGTGCTAACCTTTTCATTTCTACGTAACTACTGCATCCTACATCTGCTCTAATCTGCTTGTCATATTCATATCTTGGTCTACCCCTACCGTTCTTACCCCCACACTTCCTTCAAAAACCAACTGAACAAGTCCTGGGTGTCTTAAAATGTGTCCTATCATTCTATCTCTTCTTCTCGTCAAATTTAGCCAAATCGATCTCATCTCACCTTCAGCATTCTTCTGTAACACCACATTTCAAAAGCTTCTATTCTCTTTCTTTCTGAGCCAGTTATCGTCCATGTTTCACTTCCATACAATGCCACGCTCCACACGAAAGTCTTCAAAAACATCTTTCTAATTCCGATATCAATGTTTGAAGTGAGCAAATTTTTCTTAAGAAAGCTCTTCCTTGCTTGTGCTAGTCTGCATTTTATGTCCTCCTTACTTCTGCCACCGTTAGTTATTTTACTACCCAAGTAACAATATTCATCTACTTCCTTTAAGACTTCATTTCCTAATCTAATATTTCCTGCATCACCTGCCTTCGTTCGACTGCACTCCATTACTTTTGTTTTGGACTTATTTATTTTCATCTTGTACTCCTTACCCAAGACTTCATCCATACCATTCAGCAACTTCTCGAGATCTTCTGCAGTCTCAGATAAAATAACAATATCATCGGCAAATCTCAAGGTTTTGATTTCCTCTCCTTGGACTGTGATTCCCTTTCCAAATTTCTCTTTGATTTCTTTTACTGCCTGTTCCATGTAAACATTGAAAAGGAGAGGGGACAAACGGCAGCCTTGCCTCACTCCTTTCTGGATTGCTGCTTCTTTTTCAAAGCCCTCGATTCTTATCACTGCAGACTGATTTTTATATAGATTGTAGATAATTCTTCGTTCTCGGTATCTGATCCCTATCATCTTCAGAATCATAAATAGCTTGGTCTAATCAACATTATCGAATGCCTTTTCTAGATCTACGAATGCCATGTACGTGGGCTTGTCCTTCTTGATTCGATCCTCTAAGATCAGACGTAAAGTCAGGATTGCTTCACGTGTTCCTACATTTCTTCTGAAGCCAAATTGATCTTCTCCCAACTCAGCTTCAACTTGTTTTTCCATTCTTCTGTAAATAATACGTGTTAAAATTTTGCAGGCATGAGATACTAAACTAATGGTGCGGTAGTTTTCACACCTGTCAGCACCGGTTTCTTGGGAATAGGTATAACAACATTCTGCTGAAAATTGGATGGGACTTCTCCTGTCTCATACATCTTGCACACTAAATGAAATAACCTTGCCATGCTGGTTTCTCCTAAGGCAGTCAGTAATTCAGAGGGAATGTCATCAATTCCAGGTGCCTTGTTCCTATTTAGGTCACTCACAGCTCTGTCAAACTCTGACCTCAAAATTGGGTCTCCCTTTTCATCAGCATCAACAGCCTCTTCATGTTCCAGAACCAAATTATCTACATCTTTACCTTGATACAACTGTTGGATATGCTCCTGCCATCTTTCTGCTTTGTCTTCTTTCCCTAGAAGTGGTTTTCCATCTGAGCTCTTAATATTCATACACCTAGATTTCCTTTCTCCAAAGGTTTCCTTGATTTTCCTGTATGCAGCATCTACCTTTCCCAGGACCATACAGCCTTCGACATCCTTGCATTTTCTCCTTCAGCCATTCTTCCTTAGCTGCCTTGCACTTTCTATCCACTTCATTCTTTAATCGCCTGTATTCTTTTCTGCCCTCTTCATTTCTAGCATTCTTGTATTTTCGTCGTTCATCAATCAGGTCTAGTATCTCCTGAGTTATCCACTGATTCTTAGTTGATCTTTTCTTCCTTCCTAACATTTCTTCAGCAGCCCTACTGACTTCATTTTTCATGACTCTCCACTCCTCCTCTATAGTGTTTCCTTCAGCCTTTTCATTTAGTCCTTGTGCAACATGTTCCTTGAAACAATCCCTCACATTCTTTTCTTTCAACTTGTCTAGATCCCATCTTTTTGCATTCTTTCCTTTCTTCAATTTCTTCAACTTCAGATGGCATTTCATGACCAACAAGTTGTGGTCAGAGTCCACGTCTGCTCCTGGGAAAGTTTTGCAATCCAACACCTGGTTTCTGAATCTCTGCCTAATCATAATGAAGTCTATTTGATACCTTCCAGTGTCTCCAGGTCTCGTCCACGTATACAGCTGTCGTTTGTGGTGTTTGAACCAAGTATTGGCAAGGACTAAATTATGATCAGTGCAGAATTCAACCAGACGACTTCCTCTTTCGTTCCTTCGTCCCAATCCAAATTCTCCTACTGTACTACCTTCTCTTCCTTGGCCTACCACTGCATTCCAGTCTCCCATCACAATTAGATTCTCGTCACCTTTTACATATTGTATTAAATCTTCTATCTCCTCATATATTCTTTCGATTTCTTCATCATCTGCTGAACTAGTAGGCATATAGGCCTGCACTATTGTGGTGGGCATTGGTTTGGTGTCTATCTTGATGACAATAATTCTTTCACTATGCTGGTCGTAGTAGCTTACCCGCTGCCCTATTTTCTTATTCATTATTAAACCAACTCCTGCATTTCCTCTGTTTGATTTTGTGTTGATAATTCGGTAGTCGCCTGACCAAAAATCTTGTTCTTCCTGCCAACGTACTTCACTTATGCCAACTACATCTAACTTTAGCCTATCCATCTCCCTTTTCAGATTCTCTAACCTACCACAACGATTCAAACTTCTAACATTCCACGCTCCGACTCGCAGAATGTCAGTATCCATCTTCCTGATGATCGCCCCCTCTCGTGTAGTCCCCACCCGGAGATCCGAATGGGGGACTAGTTTACCTCCGGAATATTTTACCCGGGAGGAAGCCATCATCAGTACATCATTCATACAGAGAGAGCTGCATGTCCTCGGGAGTTAGTTACGGCTGTAGTTTCCCGTTGCTTTCAGCCGTGTAGCAGTATCAACACAGCTAAGCCATGTTGAGTATTATTACAAGGCCGTATCAGTCAATCATCCAGACTGCCGCCCTTGCAACTACCGAAAGGCTGCTACCGCCCTTTCGATGAACCATTCGTTAGTCTGGTCTCTCAACAGATACCCATCCGATATGGTTGCACCTGCGGCTCGGCTATCTGCATCATTGGGACACGCAAGCCTCCCCACCGCGGCAAGGTCATATGGTTCGCAGAGGATTATTGTGTGTAAACTTTTTTGCTTTCTCCGATTGTTCTACCAAATTTATCTGTTGTTTATATCTGCAGATGGTTTTACTACTGCATTATAGTGCCTGAGTTTGAGGTTCTTGGAGAGGTACTTTGATGTGTAGATGCCCCTGCAGGAGTGATAGGCCCTCTCAAACTTGGTGCACCTGGTGTCTATTCCTTCTCACTCTGGTTTGCTGAGATCCACTCTCCTAGGTAATTGATCGCCGGCACATTTCTGATGATGGATGTCTTCTAGTGGTATTGTGGAACGGGCTTCCTTGATATTGGTAATGAATTCAGTCTTCCTGATATTGATCTTCAACCCAGCTCTAGCTGTTACAACGTAAAGGCTCCGTAGGTGGTGGGTAGCCTTCTATGTACTGTTAGTATGGTGAGGTCATAGGCAAAGGCTAGGCATGAGACATTAAGGTCGTTTTTCTTTTACCCTAGCTGCAGTCTGCTACTGGTGGTAATGTTTCTCTGCAGTCCCTTATGATCTTCTCCAGAATGCAGTTGAAGAGAATGAAAGGGAGTCCATCTCCCTGTCTGATTCCTGTCCTGATGAGGAAGCTCTCGGAGAGTTCACCTCTGAACTTGATCTTAGAAGTGGTGTCCTTCAAGGTGGGCTGGACTAATTTTAAGGTCTTCTCATTACAGTCAAGTTCCCGCAGGGTGGAGTAAAGGGTCTCTCTGTTTTACACTTCCTGGAAATCTACTAGACAACTACCCAGGAATGTCCCCTTCGACTCTTATAGAGGAGGATGGTCTTGAGATTTTGTATCTGCTCTGGGCAAGATTTGTTGGCCCGGAAGCCAGCCTGATATTCACCTAATTGAGAGTCTAGTTGGCTGGTGGCTCTAGCTAACTGGGCTGCAGAAAGAATCTTGTAAGTGACCTGTAATAAGGAGATACCACTGTAATTATTGAGGTCTGTCTTGCTTCCTTTCTTGTGGAGTGGATGTATCACAGCTGACGTCCATCCTTCCAGTAAGGTCTCTGTTGTCCATATATCTTTTAAGATCTGCTGGATGCTCTGCAAGGGTTGTTTGTCTACGTATTTCCACATCTCTGCCACTATACCATTTTCACCTGAAGCCCTGTTATTTTTCAAGATCTGTGTTTATCTCCGTGAAGTGTTGGGAGTTGTCATATATTATGTTTATATGTGGTGTGAAAATTACATTTTGTTTGGCCGATAAATGTGACATTACAATTTGGTTCTTGGCATTTGAATATAACTTTTAATTGTTTCAGTGTGTTGAAACACAAAATATAACACTGAGAACACTATAGTATAGAATGTAAAAAACACACTTTTAATAAATGAATGACATGTTTCATAAATCTACTGACATAAGTCTTTCACATTTAAGCACTGTTAAATGCCAATAGAATTGCACCTTTTACCACAGTAGACAAGTGCCTTACCAACTGTACTACTCGGCTCATCTGAATGATGATGTAGGGCTACAGCATTATTTGGACATCAAACCAATAACATTATCAAAATTCATTGAAACCACAAGTCGCAGGTTAAATACCATTTTGTTTGTTCTGAGATTACTTGAAAGAAGTGTATAAAGTAGAAGATTTACTTTAGTATAAAGGCTTCTTGTGGTACTCTACATTCTGTACGTTTCTTCTTTAAACTCCAACTTACTGGCTTGGGCATAAAAATCTACACTTGTGTTCTCCCTGAGTACAGTAGGTTTTTGTAAATTACCGTCTAATCTCAAATACCACCCGCCACCGAATAAGACCCGCATCCTTATTTTGAAAGAACAAAATTTAAAAAAAAGTGAAGTCAAAATTACTTACAATCTTTACTAACACACATAAAATTATTAGAAAAAACAAATAAAAGTAAACACACATTTCCAGAATGATATCCAACGAGTTCATTCATCATCATTATCATCATCATCATCATCATCATCATCATCATAAGTATCAACTTCCGAACTTTAATCACCATCACCTTCCCACAAAATGTCATCGCTGCCATCCATAGCATTAGAAATGCTACATTTCTTGAAGCTCTTCCGTATGAGGTCTCAAAGGATACAATTCCATGCCGTCAAAATCCACGAACACAGAAGCTGAATTTCCGGGCGCTTAATGCGACCACTTGGCGTCAGTGTGTGATTATCAGCTGCCATCCATTCTGTATAGAGCTGTTTCAAGGCTGCTTTAAATTGAGGGTTCACGCAGACATCGAGCGGCTGTAGCATAGACGTCATCCTGCCCGGAATGACTGCTAGGTCGGTTTTCCCATCCTTGATATGTTTCTTCACAGCGTCTGTTGAGTGGCCGCAGTAACTGTCGAGAACAAGCAAGCTCTTTTGTCCCAATAATGCACCAGGGCGACGTTGCTAGACACACTTTACCCAGTCTTCCACAAGTGAACTGTCCATCCAGCCGGAGTTCTGAAATTGACGATAACACCAGCGGGTAGATTTTTAGGAAGCATCTTGCGCTTGAGAACAATGTACGATGGCAGTTTGGTTCCGTCGACGAGAATACACAAAATTACCATACACCGTTGTTTTTCATTACCACCTGTTCTAATGGTAACACTTTTCGCACCCTTAGGATTCACAGTCTTGACCACTGGCATTTCAAAGTAGACTGGCATCTGATCTGCATTGCCAATTTGGGAAAGCAAATATGCATTTTCCTTCCGCAACCGAATTATTTGATGCTGAAACGACAATAACTTCTCATCGTAGGCACCAGGAAGACACTGTGAAATTGAGGTACGCCTTCATACGCTCAACCCATTTCTTTTATAAAAATTACAAACCCATCCTCGGCTTGCCTTAAACCCTTCCGATGAAAGTTCCTTTGCGATCTCTAATGCTTTTAGCTACACATTTCAGTTGATACACCATATCCCAATTCTCGCCTTTCTGTCACATATTTATAAAGTTTTTTTCCATTTCTGGAAACTGTACTCTCAGTCCACAAAACGCTCTACGATCACCACTACATGTTAGTAGCACATTTTTCTTCTTTCTCCAATCGCGAATACACAACTCGTCAATATCATATTTCCTACCGGCGGTACGATTTCCAATAATTTCTGCTTCCCGAACTACTTTCAGTTTCTCACTCGCAGTAAAAGATCGCAAACACTTTGTGGAATTCATGTTGATACTCTAAGAACGTGCGTGAGACTGACGCCAAGCGCGGAAGTAGCGTATACTGAGAGCGGAGAGAGCATTGTTGCCAAGCCGCGCCGGCGGTGATGTCCGGTTTACGTGCATTCGGAAAGATAAATTTCCCAGAATTTTAAATAAGACCCACACCCAATTTTGGAAGCAATATTTTTGAAAAATCAGTGCGGTTGGTATTCGAGATTATACGGTATGTACTTATGGTGATCACTTTATGTTCATCCCTGTACTGTATGCCATACACTTAATAATAATGATGATAAATTGTACTGTATATTCTGTACGTTCCTTCCTATTCTTTAAAATACAAATATATTTACATTGTGTTCTTATTCTTTTCTCTTAGACTGAAGAGATGGTCCACTGTCCTAATAATGCAGAACATCGTGTGCCAAAATCGAAGTTGAGCAACCATGTGAAGATTTGTAATTGGAAACAAGAAGGTTATCATGAACTAGATGTTCCTCTACCAGAAAACTGTGGTCCTTATGCTGACAGGCCAGAAACCAGTATTGTTATAGGTAATATTAATATAATTATCTGATTTTAAAAAAAACATTTTAATGCGGCGGGGTGGTAAATAAACAAATAACTGGTAGTGTACTTTTAGGTTAAGTCAATATTCCACCTTTACAATACCATAAGTTTATTGTCTATTTATTTAAACAACATTATTAACTATGACGGGACGTGTTTCGTCTAACTTGTAGACATCATCAGCCGTAAGATATTTAAGAAAAAGCACAAAAAAGACAAGGACAGAACAACACATTAAAATAAATCGGCCTGATGATGTCTACAAGTTAGACGAAACATGTCCCGTCATAGTTAATAATGTTGTTTAAATAAATAGACAATAAACTTATGGTATTGTAAAGGTGGAATATTGACTTAACCTAAAAGTATACGTACGACAATACAGACTTTACGATTAAATTTATTTTATGTAACTGGTAGTGTTTACTCTAAGATTCATTGTTTAACTAATAAATAATTGCTTACACAAGTACACAGGCACACAATTTTATCAGTTAGCACTTTCCCTCCGCTCTCACTAATTCAGATTACGGTATTCATTTTTGTGTTTCATACCCGGTTTGTTTGGAATCTTACAAGAAGGATGGATTTTTCTACTTTTGTCGGGATTTGGAGGTCTCGTTCCCCTTATATTACCATGTTGCATTCTGACATAAAGGCAAGGTGAAAGGTATGTGGTGTAAATGAAACTAGAAGTGATACATTGCTATCTGTTAAAATGTTTTTCTTTTATAGTTTTCTTCCATTTTTTCTTGGGAAGTCATGTTGAAGTGTACTGTAGGTTATAAGCTTATTATTAGACATTGGATCTTAAGGTCCCAAAAGATAAGTTTTAGGCACCTATACAGGTGGAAAAATTGTATGAAAGTTCTTATTAGTTTAAAATAGGTGCAATGAAATTAACAAAATAAATCTGAAGGAGTAGAAATAATAATAATGATAATAATTTAAAATATTCAAAATGGAGCATGCAAGACATTAGAATGTAGCATTTGTGTGCAGTAGTTTAAATGTGGTCAAGATGAAATCACTAGAAGTGGCAAATAGCGCACAGCACGACGACAAATTTACTTACGCATTATTGTCATTCTCACTGTGTTTCCACCATAACTTTATGTGCAGTAAATCATTAACATCATTTCCAAATGTTGTAGTGTAAGTTTGTCTGGACAGGATTAGTTTGAATGTTTTTGTCTGACACTGCTTTAGTAAAGACAGACAGTAATTCAGTGAGACTGAATTTTGATGACTAATTGTTTTATAGTGTTTGTTAAGAATGTGAAATTAGCATAAATATATGCCAGATCCCTTAGTTTCTTCTCTTGTAGTACATGCTAGGCCACCTTAATACACTGCAAGTAGTGATCTTCTTAGAAACTGTTGACAGTGTTTTCTGTATAATGGGTATACAGGTGGAAAAATTGAATGAAACAGCCCATCTTGTTAAAATAGGTGCTGGAGGCAAGAGCAGATTTGGGCACTTTTCTTTATAAGCAGCAACTCTAGTATGTGCACATGTAGGCAAGTAAAGGAGATAACTGTAAAACCCTCAAATTCCTGGTTCCAAGCTTGTCTCACAACCCCAACACCTGCCCTTTCACCTGCTTGGCTTGCATCTTTATCTTAGATGCCTTTTGTAAAAACTTCATTATATAACAAATGAATAATACCGGTATTACTATTTATTTTATGAAATATTTAAGATTTAAAGTGAAAGAAGGTTCTTACAGTCTCAGAAAGGCTGAACTAGGTTGTAATTACATGTTATAAATCTCATTGTAAACCGTATTGGATATAGATTATAATAGTCGTGAATAAAAAGCAATAAGGTAAACCACCTTTCAATACTTATCAATCCTTATATTTAGGATACAATCATTACAACTGGTGTTACAAGTTCGGACATGTTTCGCTCAACTGTCGTAAGCATCTTCAGCCATAATAAACTTAACCTAAAGTACGGTCAGGGCCCCGAACCTAGTGACTTAAAGTATAATAGTTCTCTAAGAACTAATGTTCTCATTAGTGACAATCAATGACCGTATAATTAGTGTATAAGCTTCTAACAATTTCACTTAATTAAGATAATAACACTACATGCATATTGACGGAGATTAAAATATATCAAATTACATAAGCTGATAATAAAGTAAATAATCATATTAGTTTTTACATTGTTATCAGTCAATCACTAAAAAACTGTTTTACAATACTTCTAAAAATCATTATTATTTTTCGTTGAATGATAAAGTAAAATTAAAATAGTTACACGTTAAATTTCATTCTATTGCATAGAAAATGAGAGTCAGGTACGGAAAGTCACTTAATAGTTAGTTGACTAGTGGAATAGTTCACATCACAGAATTAATCACGTCTGAAACTGCATATGTGTGTAGAAGCAAGTATCCAAATTTCCTTTAATAATAAGTTAAAGCCAAAATAGGTTGTAACATCGAAATAGGTGTGTATACAGGTAGGTGCTATAAATAATTTACTGTGTCTGTAGGTACATAATATGTATAATTGTCACAGATAGGCTTGATAGGGTCTTACGGGAAACAGTACGAAAATACCTAAAGATCCGATGTCTACTTTTTATCTTGGGTGTATGACGTGAATTCTCTTGGTGTGTACTGTCTCTCCATTTGAAGTTATGTTCTTTCTGATCTGTATTTTCTCTCTCTCTTTTTTTTTTTGGCAGCTTGCTGTTTAAATGCGGCATATTTGTTTACTATTATATTTCAATTTTATTTAGGCCTATTCTGCATATTACCAATAATGCAAAGTGTTTCATATGTTGTAAATAACAAAACACATATTGTATTGGAAAGGTGGAACTTTTACCCAAATTTTAACATTGTGACAGTTTTAACCTTTGATTATGTTGATATCGCAGTCTAGGCAGGGTTTGTAATAAAGTTCTGTCGGTGTAACGTAGTGGGATTTCGTACGTGCACTTACATACGAGATTTCTCAACAAACGGTGCTTCCTCTGGAGATATGGATGGAAAGGTTTCTGTTGTGCTAAATTACTGCACATAATATTTTCCTGGCCATGTGAGCTGTGATTACAGTGTGCAGTAGTGGACATAAGATGGATGTTTTTTTTTGGCTCGTTGCATTGATGGCTTGCCTCCAACCTGTATGCATTGAATGTGCGGGGTAAAAGTCTCTGTGTGCATTTGTTATACTTCGCCTTATTTGTAACCTTTTAAATGTGGTAACCATTTTCATTTTTCTTCCTGTTTATCTTTGCATTTTGCTGTTTTTCATTCTAGAGGTTAAGCTCTTCTATGATGTCATCCCCCCTATGGGTGAGAGCAGTAAAATAACACCCATGGTAACCCCTGCCTGTCATAAGAGGCAGCTAAAAGGGTTTTTTGCAGCCCTCCATGCTACCCTATCCTACGCTAATCTTTTCATTTCTGTGTAACTACTGCATCCTACAGCTGCTCAAATCTGCTTGTCATATTCATACCACGTTAGTTCACTTGAAATGAGACGCTTAAAAAAAAAATACTGGAAGAGAAACACAAAATTGTATCAAATGTTGTCACTCATTGGCAGCAAATGGTAATTGACAGGCTTAAAGTAGCCCTGAGTAGTCTTCACAGTAATCGCTTGAAGAAGCTCATCTCATCCTGGATGAACCTTGGTGACCCAAGCCCTTCTTCCACACAAGTAGTGGAACATTATCTTCCTTGATGATGACAACAGATCCCACCATGAAGTTTGGCTGCATTTATGACCATTTATTTCTCTGCTGCAGTTGACAGAGATAATCTGATGACCAAGATTTCAAGAAGTGTAGGTTGAACATACTGCCAGTGAGACAGGTGGTTAGGTTTGGAATCAATTATGGTAAGTTGTGGTCTGGGACAGACAGTATGGATGATCCAATGAGAAATTGACCAGGTGTTAGGATTTCTTAAGTTACAGTTTCCCAGTGTCTGATACGAAGCTCAAATATAGAAAAATAGTGACTTGTGGAATTGGTAGCTAAATGGGCCCACGTGTTTAATAGAAGGCTAATGGCACATATACTAACTATATTTTCTCAATAATAACAACAACAACAACAACAACAATAATAATAATAATAATAATAATAATAATTGTATGGCCTCGGCTACCGTGTGCAGACATTTCAATTTGACGCCATCTGGCTGTCTGCTCGTCAATTTCGACGTTCTGTTTTGCTCTAGGTCTACTAGATGGCAGACTGAGTAAACCGAAACACACAGTAGTAGCACACGGGACTCGTTTTGGCCACTTGGGCCATCTTTAGCCATAAAGATTTTTAAATTGGCGTGAATGAAACATTGGAATATACAAAGACATCTAAAAGAGTTGAAACATATTAAAATCAGTCTATGATGAAAAATTTGATGACACTCATATCCACACATCACAAAACGTGCTGTAAATTTAAAATACTAGCACGGTATTGTGTAACTTTCAAGCTTGATGTGCTTGGTCTTGAAAAATGACCTTTATACACTCGTAAATGATCAAGGGAGACATCTATAATTATTACGGTGATGAGGAGTAGTCGCTCAGTAGATGTTAATCTGTCAATAAGGATCAGACCAGACATCTGAAAAGAAAGTGAATAGATCTGAACCGCTGTAGTGAAACAAAAAGGCAAAGAAATGTATAATGAGAACTTACCCCCCTCCCATCTCTCACTCTTGCACAGCTCCAAGGGAGTCTTATGTCAGCAACAAAGTGCAGCACACTGAATGTTATGTTTTAGCAGAGGCTGGTGGTGAGGGCTGAGGTTGCATGAGGAAGGGGAAGTAGGGGTAATGGAGAGCTGGTGGGGCATTGCAGCTTCTGCTCTTATTGGAATTGTGTTCTTTGCAAACAGTGATAATTATATCAAATAAAATGTTAAGTTTCTCTGATATTTCATTAAGATTTATTATTCATTAATATTGCTGAATCTATTCCAGGCAAAAGATATGGTTTTGTAGGTACAAGGAAAGTTTGACTCAAACTATGAAGAAGAGCTTTTGAAAATTGGAACAAGAAGGATCATAAGGGAAAAAGTGCGGTCCTGTTTAAACAATGTACCCTGGCGTTTATATGTCCAGCTCCTTGGCTGAATGGTCAGCATACTGGCCTTTGGTACAGAGTGCCCTGTGTTCAATTCCCATTCAGGTCAGGAATTTTAACTGCATATGGTTAATATCTCTGGTTCTAAGACCGGGCATTTGTGTTTATCTTATTACACATCTTTATTCACACACAACGTATCACACTACAAACCATCACAGAAATGCGCAATAATGAATACGTCCCTCCACATAAGGTTGGTATCAGGAAGGACACCTGGATTTAAGACTGGGCCAAACCCATGTTTGTGCCGACCTCATTTGGTTGGGAAAAGGGCCAGGGAGGAGGAAAAGAAGACCCCAGCGAGTACATAGTTTCATCATCATAAAGGCTTGCAGTGAATCATCATCTTCATCATAGGTTGTTTTGCCATCCAGCAAGTCCAATCAGCTGTGACCTCCATATCTCTCGATCGTGTGCCCTTTTCTTCACTTCTGCATAATCTTCCTTTGTTTTCCTAATGCTGTCTAATAACTGATATTGTCTCCTTTCCTGTCCTCATTTTCCTTTTTATCATCCCTTCCATTGCTACTCGTAGTAAAGTATCATATCCAATATTTCTTCCGTTTTTAGATTAATTGTCGGTATGCTCCACACTTCTCCCACTCTCTTCAGAAGTTCGTCAAAGTCTCTTCCTCAGATCTTTCACTAGTGGGCCACCAAACAGTTTTTTCCTTCTTGTTGAAGCTTCCCTTGGCTAGGGCAATTCGAGCTTTTATGTCTGTTAGAGTGAAGCTCTTCAGTCACAATACTTCCAAGATACTTAACCCTCTAAGCGCCAACGTCCTTTTGAAAGCCCCTTTGGTTTTCATCTGAAAAATGCCAACGTCCTTTCGAAAGGACTTTCAGTATTTATTTTTTAAATTAAAAGTAACAGTCATTTCCTTTCAGAATTTCCCAATACAGTTAGTTAAAGACTTACTATTTTTGCAATAAACTGCCTCATTTATTTTCAAGGTCATTCTTTCAGTATATTAGTCCAATCAGCAGGCATATTTATTGGCGTCCTTTACTTGACGGGGCTGTGCATCTTGTCCGCTCTATGTCTAGTTGCTCTGGATCTTTTACTTGTTCATGTATTGCTGTAAAAATGATTATATATATCCATTGAACTTGACAAAACAAAAGTGTGTTTGAGAGGTCTTGGAAAATATACTTGTACTGAATTTTATTATTATTATTATTATTATTATTATTATTATTATTATTATTATTATTATTATTATTATTATTATTATTATTATTATTATTATTATTATTATTATTATTATTATTATTATTATTATTATTATTTGTAGTATGTTATGTAAGTGTTATGTAAATGATGTTTGTACCATATTTAGTAAGTATTGAATATAAACGAAACTAGTGTAATGAGACTTGTATTTTTTTGCTCATTTAGATATATAAATTAATTATTTTTACTACAGAATTATTTTAGGCACAAAATGAATGAAATTTTCAGTATAGCTTCATAATAGGTTGCACTATTCAATAAGTATGTTTGCGATATATAATTTTTTTTTTGTTCTGCTAAAATTTTATTGCTAAACTTTTGTTTTGTTTTATTTTTAACCCATATCTGCCCAAATTATTTTTCTGTTGAATATTGTGGTATATTTCGTAAGTACAGTTGTTTGTAACTTAAATGAAAGGGTTATAATGATTTTAGGTCTCATTGACATATTTTCGCGGAGATTTACCGTGTCGACATATGTCGACAGTGAGCATGGACGGGTAGGGTAAAAGACATGCTCAATAGAGGAACTTTTCTTCGCATTTTAAGCTCATATGAATGTAATAATTAAAATGTAATAATTAATCACAAGTGTTGAATGAGCACAAGATATTACAAAATATATGATTCAAAACATAAATGAGGAACAGTTTTGTCTCGATTTAGAATGCACACTGTTTCAAAACAAAAAGGCAGTAATATTCGTATGTTTGTAGTACATGTTATATACACAATACCAAATTTTGAGCCAGTATGATCACTCTGAAAATAGCAAAAAAGGAAAACTATGAGTAGAACTTCAAAACAGTTTAGTCTCTGTTTTGAGGCTACACTCTGCTTTTCGTCATCCAGTCTGGTTTAGCGTTGAATGAAATGCCTCGAAACAAAGGACGTGGCAGCCAACGTCACATTTTTCCACTTTTTCCTGGTAGATTTACCACACTGAGCGCACCGCACTTGCTTCTCTCTTGTTTTGAGGTCGTGGGATACCCCATCGAAACGCACTTCTTGCAACACGCGTGAAGACACTTTCGTGCTCAGTCTTCCTGCGTTAGGACACGTAGCGGCATAAGATCGGACATATGCTCTAACGATGTACCGTGTGAAGCCGAGAAGGTCTAAATTTTCCTCTTTGCCCATTGGGGTCAAATGGTAAAGTTCACTTATTTTTGTACACACTAGTTTAGCACCAGCCCAGAGTTGATTACTAGAGAGTCTGTTTACAGTATATCTCCACATGACTTATCATCATCGCTATCCCGGTCACTATTGAAAGCATTTTCAGGTGGTTCTATGTATATATTAGCATCTAGGATGTCTTGTGATTCCTCCAGGATGCTTAAGATCTGCTCGACGGTCAATCTGAGGAGAATAAATGAAAATTCTATATCAGTACTAAGGCAATCCCATTCACTTCCACTGTCGACATATGTCGACATGGAACTTTTGGGCTCTGCTAGACAAAAGCAACTATAAATCAGCCATAAATGATTTCAGAATCTGTTAAAGGCGTGTTTTCTTATTACGTTTAACACAACGGTCCGATTTTACTTTCAACTGTAACAATATTAGAAGAAAATATTACTCACGGTGACGGAAGCGTCATCTTGAGTGTATACGGAATGATATTTCATATGCAGCCACGCGATAAGGCGCGAAATCAAGTGTTTCTTGTTTTCATGCTGTGCAGTAAGTATCAAACAATGAACCGTCAACACTGCACCTCAAAAATACTCTTCCGTTTTACTGATATAAGATCGAAAATATTCAGATATTAACGTCGACAAATGTCGACAGTGGGCACATATGGGTTAATTAATATTTTTGGGTTTTGGATGCCAAATGTTTACTAATGGTCATAAATGAACTAAGTAAGACTTTATTCGTATAGGCAATCATATTAGTAAAAATAGTGAAAATTTCAAGTTTCTACCTACAATTACAGCTGAACTGTGAGTGATCAAAGTTTGCAAAAAACGGAAACTGGTCTTGTCGCTCAGCGGTAGGAAAACCATAATAGCACGTGGTGCTCAAAGGGTTAAACTTATTCACCTGTTCAATAATTTCTCCCCCTATCTTGATTGTCGCATTTTCACCTTTACCTCCAAGTATCATGAATTTCGTTTTCTTTTTGTTTATGTTCATTCCATACTTCATTCCATACTCTTCACTTTTTTATTTAATTCTCTCAGCATTTTGCAGAGGTCCTTCACATTTTCAGCTATTACTGCCATATCATCAGCAAATCTTATGCATTCAGTTCTCTCACCTCCAATGTTGACACCTCTTTTACCATCCAAACATTCACAAATAATTTCCTCCAAGTAAATATTAAGCAAAGTTGGTAATAAGCAGTAACCCTGTCTAACACCTCTCCGCAGTCTGATTTCTTCTGTTAATTCTCCTCTTATTCTTACTCTTGCTGTTTGGTTGTAATATAATTCCTTGATCAGTCTTCTCTCTCTTTATTCTACTCCATGTTTTTTAAGTATCACCAAGAGCTTATCACACCTCACTTTGTCAAATGCCTTCTCTAAGTCTACAAAGATTGTGTATACTTTTCTATTCTTCTCTATGTACCTTTCTCCTATGGCTTTCAGTAAACCAGTGGCATCCCTTGTGCCTACTCCATGCCTAAATCCATATTGTTCTTCACCAATGCAGTGAATTGCAGTTGCAATGAATGGCATGATGCAATAAAATGAATGCTGTGTATACTGTACCTGGCAGATGCCAGGCCAACAGCCTCAGTCAGTGTTGCTACAGAGACTTCGAAATTTTGCTCGCATGTCCTGGGAGTCTGCCCACAGGTTCATTTAGTTTACACTTCACACAGTCATGCAGCCTGATCATTGATACCTAATACCTTGAGAGGTCAAGGTTATAATGTCTTCAACAAAGGTGACAATCAATACAAAACTTTTTTCAACATATCCCAGTTATTTCTGTCACTGGAGCCACCCAGGTTCATTTTAGTTTTGGCTTGGGGTTTAAGGCCAGATGCCCTTCCTGATGCCACATGATTTTTGGCTTTTAAGCCATAGTATTTTGAAGGCTTTTATCATTGATTGCACAATTAGATCTGAGACAAATGAAAATCAGCCATAAGTGGTCGATGAGCGGGGGGGAGAAGAATTTACGAAGAAACGGTGAACTACTGTAAGCAAAATACAAGCTTACATCCATCTCATTAATTGGCTTGATGTTAGTTGCCTGAGGAACTATACCTAACCTTCTTGTCAACTTTTGCAGTGCCTTTGGACTGAGATTTTTTCATCTACAACATCGCCATATCCACCCTTAGGAATTCCATCATGATCCATACCTATGGACATTAAGTAAATGTTTGATGTACCTCAGTATAGTTATCTTCATTTACACCTCCACTTATGTAACTTCATGCAATCTCATGTTCGCCGAATCCGTTCACCTGTATCTGTTGTTCTTATGGTACTCGGTACCTGTGATTGGTATGGCACAATCTCTTGTTCTGGTCCTGATATCAATGCTACTCATTTTTCCAACTGTTTAAGCTCAAAAACTATACGTTGTTGTACCTTCCTCAGCTGCGACCCTGTACTGCGTGTGCAGCTTATATTGTCAGTCACAGGAAAGTGACCATAATGACAAGATGGTGTGTCACATTCCCAGAGACCAGCCACATTGTTCATGTTGCATTCACAGTAGTCATGAAATAGTGTATATGCATTAAGCCCTATTTTCAGTGAAGCTTTCCTCTTTGTATTTAACAGTTAGTAAACTATTCTAGTCTATACATATTATTCTATGCCTTAGGTAAAATGGACCATGAAAGAACAAGAAGGACTGCAATGGATAGGGTAATTCTGTTTATTTTTTAGTGCAGGTTACTTTATTAACCTGATTTGAGGTGCAAGTCTAACTGTGAATTACAGTGGTATATTCTCTATAGCACCTGTTCCATTCTTATTGTGGAAAATTGAAGTAAAGTTAAAAGTTAAGGTCATCTCCATTACAGGTCATGAAAGCCCTGGAAGGGGTGGAAAGTAAAGGCTTTCACTATCCGTAACCTCAGCACCTGGTGGGATAGAGTGGTTAGCTTATGCCCGGGCACCTTTGCCCCCAGGGATTAACTTGCTACTCATTTTTGGTGTAGGCTGAGTGAACCTCAGGGCCATGTGCACCTATGAAAGTGGAAATGTCTTTTCTTGACATTTTTTTGACTACCTGACAGGGTACCGAATCCACATCCTTTCGGGCAAACCAAGCACGTCTTTACCGCCTCGGCCAGGCAGCCCCTCGGATTCCATCAACTTGTCACTCCTTGAAGTCAAATATCGCAACATCGTTTTTTTCACATCTATTCGGTTAAATATCTCTTTGTGAACTGACTGACCCATTTCACCTTAAGCATTCTTCTGTAACACTACATTTTGAAGGCCTCTATTCTCTTTCTTTCTGCAGCAGTTATCATCCCTGTTTCACTCCTGTGTATTGCCATGTTGAAGACAGATAATTTTAAACTGTCTGTGTTTTTGGTGAGTGGAATTTTACTTTTCTTGAAGGCTTTCTTTGCTAATGCTAACCTACATTTTATGCCCTGCTTGCTTTTTCCATCATTTGTTAGGTAGAGGACTCCTCTACTTCTTTAATGATTTAATTTTTTGGTCTTATTACATGCTTCATTAGACCTTACTGTACTACATTCTGTCACTTTTGTTTTGGATTTTTTTCATCTTGTTTTTAGTTTTCAAAACTGTATGGATTCCATTCAACATTTCAGTTACACTACTCATGTAAATATGTCGTGACCTACCTGTACAGTGAGACGATCTCGTAGGTTGGCCACCAGGTCGTTGGATGTTGAAGTATTACCTGACCTGCCGAGCGGAATGTAGGGAGGTAATTTGTAGGTATGACTCGTCCCGCAACTCCCGAAATAAAAGATGAAATTATTTCCCTGTCCTTTATTACTGAGGACAACTAAAACTACTATGTACAGTATATTTACAAGTCTGAATGTAATGATCTATAGAGAGAGCGAGCTTGTTCCACGCGCCTACTGTTCTACTACGCGTCTATCTTAATCTTGCCCTGCGGCACTTGGGCTATGCCCGAACAGAATCTCGTCCTGACAAGTACGAACTACTGGCTGGAAGAAGGCCCCGCGCCATCTTGGCCAGGGATTATATCTCCGCTCCTGAACTCAAAGTTCTATCCCTACCTCCTACCAAGGGGTTGGGTCTTATGGGCATTACTAAACCGATCACCTTGTCACTAGCGCCATCAAGTGGCTATTCTCAATAGTTGTTACAGTAAGTGCTGCTACCTAGGCACTACTGTCTTCTGTCTTACTTTGTCCTCATCTTTCCTTATTTTTCTAAAGTGCATCTGTACTGGCCTCGACTGGCCTTGTAGCTTGCTTTGTTCCTTTGTCGGTTATCAAGCGGGCCGCCTGGCCCGCATACCAGCTTTGTTTGTTGACACACAGTAAATATCTTATTGTAGTCAACAGCTTTCGTAAGCTAGCGCGTTTCACAAACTGCTCTCCAATACTTAACTGAAAGCTTCCTTTTGCTTTCCAATTATTAAATCTAACTATAATTATTATACTTATTATACAATTACTCAAGTACTACAAGGTGTCTCCTGTCGTTGATCATTATTTTAACACTAATTAATCTCCTCTGACACCTTGAGTTCAAGACTTGGCAGCGAACCCGGCTGCCTTCCACCTGGCAGTCCGCCGGTTCAAGACCGTGGGGAGGTCGGTACACAACATCTCCCCCCTTAGGGAAGAAATGGATGCAACCATACGTTGCGTCCATTTCTGTCCCACACTATTTACACTCTGATGTTACTTGTGCGTAACGATCGGCGACCCTGTGGTGAAGGGGAAGGTTGTTCTCTACTCTGATTATCACTTGCATCCATTTCTACTTCTTCTATAGATCTCTCAGGCGTACTAGGGCGTCCCCCAGCAGGCCTGGAGTGTAATTCCATGATCTCCTCAGACATCTCCGGGCATCCCCGGATCCGCCTGGGACTTTGGAATACGGTTAAATCCTCATCTGAAGTCTTAACCTTATCTCCCTTCGTGATTACCGTTTGTTTTATACATATATTAGGGCAATGAGCCCTTGCGTCTTCAAACCATCTTTTTGTTGGAAACCCTAGTTTCAGACAACAACAATTACAACAGTAACAAATTAAAATTAAACCTATGATACCAACAACTATCCACACAATATATTTGTACACGTTAAGATGCTGATAGACCATCTGTCTTTGCAGTTCTTCTTCTTTTTGTCTCACCATATCTTCCACTTCTTGTGTCTTATGGGTAGCCCATTGTAAATCGTTAATGTGATTTAGCAAATTATTTAAGGACAACTTATTCATTTCGGGTATCTGTTCTAACTTGATTTCACTACCTATCTGTTCACAACAGTCATAATCAAGTGTGACTTCTGGTACAAAGTCTTTACTTTGTGTAGTGTTCACTTCACCTACACTTTGTATTTTACTATGTGGCCCATATACTGTGCAACCTGCACTTAAAACAAGAATACCAGTGCCTGTTAACCTGATATCACTGGTGGTATCCTTACACATGCATGTTACCTTAACTTCTTCTGGGGATACGTATATATATCTGTTAGCTCTGATAGGTATCCACATGAGCTGTTGAACGGGAAGTACTCTTTTATCACAATTATCTGGAATTTGACTAACTCCAATAATTAACTGGATCACGCAACTCTTTTGAGTGTACACTGTATTAATAGGGAATTTAACATGACATAATTTCCAACTGGGTGTTACTACCTTACATTGATTTACCTGATCCTTATCTAACTGAACATAAGTTTGTTTCTCTTTGTCCATAAGGATATAGTCCTTGGTCTCTTGAAGATAAACAAAGTGGTGTGGATTACTCTTCATATACGTGGGGAATGGAATCATGTGATACATTGTATAAGTTACCCTATTTGTAAGAGGTGTCTTGATGACGTACACTGGATAATTTTTGTTAGCGAACACTTCCACTGTGGCTACCTTGTAAATCAAGTAGCCGTAAGCTGATTTTAAATCAAATGGCAAGGACAATCCTTTAGGGAAATCTCCCTGAGCTTTCTTATAACCTTTAATAATATCATCTGGTGAAATTATTTGCACCTGAATGACTCCTACCTGAGCATTCATTATACCTGATAATACAACACTGTAATGCTCATACAGTTGTATGAGAAGGCCTTCAATCTCAATTAAATGCCTATTCACTGAGTTTTCTAATTCTACTTGCTTAATTGCTTCTGTAATCTGAAGCGTGCTATTGGCAAGATAGGATCTAATTTCTGCAATGTTTTGAGTTAATCTCTGCTCATTGGCTGTGACATCGTAAATGGTGCTGTTCATAGATTGCAATGTTGATTTTACTACTATCATCTGGTCTTTTGCAATTTTCATAATTGAAAGCTGTTCCTGCTCTAACTCACTAATTTTTGACTCATATTTATCTGCATCATCTTGACTTAATGTTCCAAATAATGCCTTTGCGATGGAACCTACTGCATTAATTAGGCCTCGTTTTCGCCTAATGTTATCCATTTCCCCTATTGGTTTAGTAATCCTCGTAATTAATTCCTTCGATTCCTTAATTCTCTCTAATTGTGCACTTAGCATTCTAACATCCTGTTGACATGTTAGGTTAGTACTTCTTTCTAACTGTGTACATATTAATTGAGTCCAGTGTATGTGTCTCTTGACATTTGAAAATACATCACGTAATTTATTCAGGTTTACATAGGTAACTAGTGTCCATTCCGTATGGTATAACTGTATCTCACCCTGGTTGTCGAAATATGCCCCTGGAGTACTCTCATATGGTGTCACCTTGACATCCAGTGTTTCTCCGGCTGTTCTGTAGCGGTGTGACGTCACGACTATCACTGCTACTATGATGGACAACAATCTTAGCATTCGCGCCATATCTGCTGTCTACCTGCAAGGTAATGACAGGATATGCTTCACCTTTCTATCTGTGAATACATTCGCTTCCCAGTTCTCACTTCACTTATCTACAAATACAATTTCAATCGGTTTTTATGTACTTTAACCCTTTTTCCTTTCTTGTTCATCTGTAGGGTGCAGTTCACCCCTGAAACATCTACTATCTCGTACGGACCTTCGAATGGTGGGCTTAGCCTTCTGGATTTTCCTCTTCGCAATGCGTCATTGTGCAAGAGAACCTTATCACCTACCTGAAAGGTGACTTCATTTTGCTTTTTGTCGTAGTGTTCTTTCTCTAATTCTTTTCGCTCTATTAAGGTCTTTCTGGCGGCCTCGTGATTTCGCCTAAGCTGTGCCGTCAGTTCCTCCACCACGTTCTGGTGTTCGTTGTAATTCATCTCAGGTGGCTTTTGCAGCACACCTGGGATATTTGCCTTCCTTCCAAAAATTAATTCATAGGGTGTGAACCCTGTACTTGTGCTCTTTGTGGTATTATACACAAAGCTTGCTGTGGGCAAATACTTGTCCCAGTCATTTTGCTCTCCTGAGCAGACATAATGCCTTAGGTACTCCGTGAGCACCTTATGGGATCTTTCTATACTACCATTCGATTGTGGCCTGAAGGCCGTACTGTGTGTTTTCCGAATGTGCAGCATTTTACACAGCGTCTTAAACACATCACTCATGAAATTACTACCCTGGTCAGTGAGAATCTGCTCTGGTATCCCGTAGATACTTATCACATTATTGATTAGCGTCCGTGCCACAGTTTCTGCCTCCTGATTAGGCATGGCACTCGCTACCAGGTACTTTGACAGCTGGTCTTGGCATGTCAGAATGTACCTGTTTCCTGCCTCTGTCAACGGAAGAGGTCCAACTACGTCTAGGTATATTTGCTCAAAGACTGTGTTCGGGGTATCCGTAATTCTCATGGGAGCCCTGACGTCTGGTCTGGTCCCTTTATTCTTTTGGCAGGAGGGACATGTGCGTACATAGCGCTCAATGTCCCCTTTCATGCCCTTCCACTGAATTCGTTCACGTACCCTGGCGTACGTGCACGCTATTCCTTGGTGACCTCCCACCAAAGAATCATGACATTCTTTCAAAATGGCTAGCTTTTCAGCTTCGCCTAATTCGTCCTCTTCCTCAGATGAGCTACCTTCGGGCGAAATCTCCTCTGCGTTAGCGTCCTCGGAAACCTCGCTACCGTCCGCTTCAATTCCCTCTGCCGTAGCGTCCTCGGGTTTTGAAGACAGTACCTCCTCTATTCTCGTCTGAGGCCTGAGTTTCTACTGTTGTCTCTGAGTGAGACCTGTGCTGAGCCGAGTTAACCACTCACGCTTGGCACTTGGGTTCAGTGGGATTCCTACTCAGGGCATCTGCATTGCAGTTCTGTTTGCCCTGCTTATATACGACATCGAAGTCGTATTCCGCCAGCTTCAGCCTGAACTTTAGCAGGCATGAAGACGGATCTTGCACGTTGAAGACCCACTTCAACGGCTTATGGTCTGTCACAACAGTAAATTTTCTACCAAACAAATACGGTCTAAAGTATTTTACTGCCCACACTATTGCCAACAGTTCCTTCTCAGTTACGCTGTAATTCGTTTCTGCTTTGTTAAGCGTTCTACTTGCATAGGCTATTGGAAGGTCTTTCCCGATAGGTCCTTGTGACAATACTGCTCCAACCGCTTCGTTGCTCGCATCAGTGGTAACAACGAATGGTTTTTCAAAATCCAGATACTGCAATATAGGTTCCTCAATTAGTTTTTGCTTTAATGTTTGGAACGCTTGTTCCTGATCGTCTCCCCATACAAAGGGAACGTCCTTCTTCACTAACTGATACAACGGTTTCACGATTTTGCTGTAGTTAGGTATGAACTTCCTATAGTACCCACTCAGTCCGCAGAACTGCTTGATCTGGCGGCTAGTGGTCGGCCTCGGAAAGTCCTTAACGGCCTGTACTTTACATGGGTCTGGTAAGACACCTTCGTCAGTGATTACATGCCCTAGGAATGCTACTTCGGTTCTTAGGAATTCACACTTACCTGGCTGGAGTTTCAACGTGTTCTCTTTCAGCCTTTGAAATACGTCTCTTAGCTTCGCATTGTGCTCCTGGATTGAACTCCCGTACACAATGACGTCATCCAGGTAACACAGACATTTTATACCTGTTAGCCCTGTGAGCACATTGTTCATCAGCCTCGTAAACGTGGCTGGCGCGTCCATGAAACCCATGGGCATTTTCCTGAATTCGTACTTGCGTCCTAGCGCAGAGAATGCTGTCTTTGGCCTGTCTTCAGGCTTCAACAACACCTGGTGATAGCCACTCGCGAGATCTAAAGTTGAAAAGTATCTCGCCTTGCCAAGGGCGTCTAACAGTTCTGAAATTAATGGCAGGGGATAACTGGTTCCTATCGTTATCTCGTTCAATTTCCTAAAGTCGATCACGACCCGCCATTTTTGTTTCCCTGAGGTGTCTAATTTCTTGGGAATTAAAAGTAATGGCGCATTCCAGGCTGATGTGCTAGGTGTGATAATTTCATCATTCAGCATCTTATCTATCTGAGCTTGTATCTCCCCCTTCTGTGCTTCAGGAAGTCTATAGGGTCGTACATTAATTGGAGGTTGATCTTGGGGTGTAGGGATCTCATGCTGTAGTACGTCAGTGTGAGTTAGTTTATCTCCCTCAAGATGGAAGATATCATTGTACTCAGCGCAGATGGCGTATATCCCTTCCTTACCTACCTGTGTAAGGTGATCAAGTCGCAAACAGTCTATTACCCGCTGTGATCGGGGCTTCTGGGTGGTCGGTTCTCCGTTCGCCACTCTACTGTTCTGCTCTACCTTTCGCACTTGTGCTAGGCAGGTCTTATCTACCTCCTGTATGTGCACTCATGGACTGTGTAAAGTCACTGCCTTTTCAGTGGTATTCATCATGCTAACCACTGCTTCGTGGCGCTCTGATTTGGTTAGGCACCCTGCGAGGTACACCCCTGGTATCACCTCTTCCTTCTCAATAATTCCTAAGGGTAGATTCCGATCTACTTCTATAACAACAACCTTCTGGGTCCTTGGTTCAAGACGGATCACCTTCGTCTCGTGCCCCCATAGGGTATTGTCGCCCTCTTATGGTGACATGACCCTCCTTATAGTCAATCACACTATCTGTCAGGATGTCTCGTCCAATTATACCATCCTGTGTTAATTGGAAATCACTCCCTACCACATGAAATGTGTGATTTGCGTTTCCAATGGCAAAACGTACAGTACCCTGGGTGTAAATTATTCCCTTACTTACACCCGCTAATTCAATTGATTTGCTCCCGTCAATCAGGCATTCCTTGGGTACCGATTGCCTCTTAACTAGGCTGACATCGGACCCAGTATCTATCAAAAATCTCAACGATCTTCCTTGGTTCGCAACCTGGATCAGCACCGTGCCTTCTACGTCAGAATTCTTGGGACCTTCTGGTCTGCGGGCCTCCGTAACTGTGCCCTTGCTACGGGCCCGTTCTAGTTTGCTGCCTGAGCCACGGAGGCTTTCGTGGCGTGCGTACTGCCGCCCTTCTTTTTGAACCAACAGTCTTGGGTTCGGTGTGACCATCTATCACAATGTTCGCATTGGGCTCGGTATCTTACGGCCTTGCCACCTATGCGATCACTCTGAGTTTGGCCTTTCATGGCCCTGTTGCCCGTGGACTTGCCTTGGGCTTTTCGACAATTTCTCTGAACGTGGCCCTGTTGGCCACACGTATAGCACCTACGGCTATCCATTCGCATCACCGGAGTGTGCGCACCTTGAGTGTGTGCACCTTGTCGACAATTTACCTGTATGTGACCTTTTCGGCCGCAACGATAACAAGTTCTGTTTTCACCTGTCACTGTGTTTGGTTGTGTGCGTACTATGCGCACTGTTTCTCGTACCTTTGTTTCCTTGTCCCTCTGTTTCTTTCTACAGTCACGTTCAATGTGCCCTGTCTTCCCACAATAGCGACATTTTAATTTACTGAAGGTGCCCCCTGTAGTTATATTGGAACTAGCGGTCTGTGTGGTGTGAGCCCCCTGCGTTCCCATGTTCTTACAGTTCTTTGCTATGTGGCCTTCCTGGTTACAATTGTAACAGACCACCCTAACACTAGCATGTGTTGGCTTAGTATGCCACTTTGGTGCTGCACTGAGCTCCTGTTCTGGTTGCGCTTGCTAAACCCTGAACTATGTTTGTGTTGTAGGCCTTCTCGTGCCTTCTTTGACATGATTACTGTTTCTTCCTGTTGTGTGAGTGCAACTGCTTTCTCAAAAGTGATGCCCTTTTCTGACTGTACCCTAGCTTGTATTCTAGGGTTGGCTAACCCTTGTATGAAACTAGCTACACATATTTTTCTTTTAATTCTTTGCTGTGCATCGCGATCTTCCTCTAATTCATCCTCAAGTATTGCCTCTCTAAAAGAAGCTGACAATGTTTCTATTTTGTGTGCCCAAAGTGTGACTGATTCTCGCGGGTCCTGCGCTGTTTGGAACATTTGACAAATGTACAAATCTAACGTGCCTTGCTGGCCATAATATTCTATCAATGCCCGCTTGGCTTTCTCCCAATTATGTATATCACGTCTGTACAACAACTTATCTCGGACTCTGCCCGTAACCTTAGTTAAAATGTACTTGAAAAACAACTCTTGATCCTCATCCTTAATCATACGAACAGCAGCATCTACGTTAGCTATGAACTCATGCAATCTATCTGGTTGACTGCCATCAAACTCTCGTCCAATGAAACGATGTCCTTCTACTACTGTAACAAAAGGCCCACTCATACTTACTGATTCCACCTCGTCAAGCATCTCATTGCCTTGGTCTGCTGGTACTGAACTATTCTTTCGTGCCATTTGAAATAAATATTCAGCTTACCTTAATTCTTCAGTGCTGCTTCACTGCTGGTCTGGATGAGTAGTCGGCTGTAGTGCTGCGTCTCCACCGGATGGCGTTGTCTGCTACTGGACTGCTACCCCTCTGCTGGGCTGGCTTAGTAGGCTGCGGTAGTGATGCTCCTCTTTTGCGATGCGCGGCATACGAACGAAACTACGCGGTAGCGCGGTTCGGACAATCTTCTGCGAAGTCGCAATTTTCTCACACGGAAATCTTCTGCGAAGTCGCGGTTCTCTCACGTTATTTCGGTGAGTTGACACTGTTCGAGGATCGAACTCGGGACCCTGCACTACCTGACACCAAATTTTTATACGTGCCTGTTGTGACCTACCTGTCCAGTGAGACGATCTCGTAGGTTGGTCACCAGGCCGTTGGATGTTGAAGTATTACCTGACCTGCCAAGCGGAATGTAGGGAGGTAATTTGTAGGTATGACTCGTCCCGCAACTCCCGAAATAAAAGATGAAATTATTTCCCTGTCCTTTATTACTGAGGACAACTAAAACTACTATGTACAGTATATTTACAAGTCTGAATGTAATGATCTATAGAGAGAGTGAGCTTGTTCCTTGCGCCTACTGTTCTACTACGCGTCTATCTTAATCTTGCCCTACGGCACTTGGGCTATGCCCGAACAGAATCTCGTCCTGACAAATACGAACTACTGGCTGGAAGAAGGCCCCGCGCCATCTTGGCCAGGGATTATATCTCCGCTCCTGAACTCAAAGTTCTATCCCTACCTCCTACCAAGGGGTTGGGTCTTATGGACATTACTAAACCGATCACCTTGTCACTAGCGCCATCAAGTGGCTATTCTCAATAGTTGTTACAGTAAGTGCTGCTACCTAGGCACTACTGTCTTCTGTCTTACTTTGTCCTCATCTTTCCTTATTTTTCTAAAGTGCATCTGTACTGGCCTCGACTGGCCTTGTAGCTTGCTTTGTTCCTTTGTCGGTTATCAAGCGGGCCGCCTGGCCCGCATACCAGCTTTGTTTGTTGACACACAGTAAATATCTTATTGTAGTCAACAGCTTTCGTAAGCTAGCGCGTTTCACAAACTGCTCTCCAATACTTAAAGCTTCCTTCTGCTTTTTCCAATTATTAAATCTAACTATAATTATTATACTTATTATACAATTACTCAAGTACTACAAGGTGTCTCCTGTCGTTGATCATTATTTTAACACTAATTAATCTCCTCTGACACCTTGAGTTCAAGACTTGGCAGCGAACCCGGCTGCCGTCCACCTGGCAGTCCGCCGGTTCGAGACCGTGGGGAGGTCGGTACACGACAAATAATAGCAATACTGTAACCTGCAGTACATTAACAGTCCATTCGTTAAAAGCAACAGTTCATAAACTGATTTTGGAATATTCATTTTAAACATGTTAGCCTCACTAACATAAACAAAGTATGCCTGAAAATTATGCCGAGAAACATCTATATTTAAATATGGTAAAGGAAAACCTATAGGCAAGGTTCCTATGGGATTGCCTCTAAAACTCAGTAAGTTAAAAAAACCAGAGAGTGGTTTGCCAATAAATAGCTTTTTACATGGACTACATAGTTGGTAAGATTTCACCTACGTGAATGTTAAAGTAAAGAGCCTAATTGTTTGTTTATAACTTTAATTAATATACTGTTTTAATACTTTCTATTTTATCTTACTAGACAAAGATCTACAAAAGAGGATAATTGAAGAAGCTGCTCAGAGCAACCCATCCATGATCACAGGTACAGGATATTTTTCTTTTCTTTCTGATCCAAATAGCATGATTATGCATGAATTTTACATTATACGGTTTTGGTGGTTCCTCAAGTTCTGTTTCGAACACTTACATATGACGTCTAACCGTCTTGGATGAGTGGTGTAGTTAGAATGAAGTAATAGGGAATTTCAGACTGGAAAGAATAATACTGTATTTGCTCTTACCTTGATTATAAGTGCACCTCTCTCTCCCCCACCTTCTCTAAATTATCTCCTGTATACATACTGTGGTCTAATAGAATTTACTGAATTATGATACTGTAATTGTGATTGAATGTTCCTCTTCAAGAAATTAGTGATCTATTACACCTTGTGAAAATCACAGGCATTATTTACCAGAGGTTCAGTGTTGATATTGTTCATAGGCAAATTCATGTCAACACTTGACTGTGTTGCAGCACAAAATGAGGAGGATGAAGGTCATAAGCTGTTAAAACTTTCCTGCCTACAATGTCCTAAGTCCATGGAAACTATTTAATACTATCCTACGTTAGCAACTGGAAATACTGAAAATCTGATCATATATGCAGACTGCATGCTGTGATTTGAAACCTCAAAATTTACTATTTTTCCTTTATCATGTATTTGACGTTCCTTTGGACATTATGCATAAATGGGTAAATGTTGATATTGAATATTTTTCTGGTTACATCAATACGATTACTTTGAAAGAAATTAAATAAAGTGTGAACATAAATATTGTGCCCATTTGTTTCATCAGTATCATCATATGCCTTTGACTTTATACCATCAAAATTATTTTTACACGGCATTTGATGTAGAATACATCCATAGTTTCGGAACCATACTTTGGCCATTGAGCGTTACAAAAACATGTAACTGTTAAAATCAAAATCATTTCTAGGCAACATATGTGACGATGGTGTTCACATCTCATTGTTAAGAGGAGGGACCATTGTACCTGGCAACAAGAATCTTTCCTCAGTATGGCATCATTGGGTGCTGCAGTAGTGCTGCCTTTTAAGGTCATAAAATTGCCTTGCCTTGCCATGCCATGCAGCTAACAATTAGTGTAGCTCTGGACTCTGGGGTGAGGTGTTGTTTCATTCATCTCAGCGAGTATAGAAGTATACAACCACAAATATAATCAAATAGAGAACATTCCTGTGGTCCGAAGAAGTGCAAAAGATTTTTTGCTTTTGTAAAATGTAGCAACATATGGACATTAATTGGCTTTAGACATGATCGAGAGTGCATTGAGAGGATGGAGTGGCTTATCAGAATTCCAAGAATCCAAAATCACCAATACCGATCGTTAAAAGGGTTCATCTCAAAGCTAAGATGACCGAGCATCATTAGGCGAGCTCTGTGGTTCTGGAGATTGAGCCGAGCACACATGCTGCCCCGGTGGTTTGGTGAAGATTCTCCAATGTGTCTCTTGAAGCTCTCTCAACTCTGTATGGTACAAATGTCGATTTAATATCTCATAATATTGAACTCGTTTTGTTTCCATGTGTAGGTTAATTCTCATGTTGTAGACCACTTTGTCCTAAAGTTGTGTACATTTGTTTAGAATTAAGGAGTAAAATATCAACAATCAAGTTTCAAGCCCATCCCGACTAAGTATTATATTTCGACAGGACCTATATGTGGTATGTGTCCATTCTAATCAAAATAACACGGCCCCATTCGATTTTATCTTATTACGTTGCCCACCCAGAGATGCCCATGATCCTCAACAACCTACTACAGATATAAGAACATAGGATATGATAGGTAAATTGCTCACAGCCTTATCCCAAATACAGTATAGTCTTGTGTGGGTTTTCAAATTTGCTACATATAGAAACTCAAATAGACTTCAAGTTGAATTCTTCTTTATGAATTGGAATTTCCTGTTACTGACATACCATCATTTACCACTCATGATGACTGACAGGTTGAGGTATTTGGTTCTGTCATTACCACTGATGCCACAGTCGAGGAAGATATCTAGCACCACATCAGCGTTGACTGAATGAAAGAGTGATCACTGATAGATACCTTGTGTGTTAGATGGATGCACATTAAGCAGGGAGAGTTTACAAGGCAGTTGTCAGACCTGCCCTCATGTATGGTTCTGAATGCTGGACGGGCAGAAGCAGCATGATCAGCAAATGCACACAACAGAGATGGGAATGCTGTGGTGGTCTGCAGGCGTTACTTTGACAGGAAGAGTGTGCGATGAACACATGAGCATCCCTCAGTATCGCTGCTATTCATATGGAAATGCGTGTCCTCAGAAGGACTATTTATATTATTATTTATATTGATTTCTCGATTGTCATAGTCGTGAGGTCCAGTAGGGCAGTACAGCGGCATCTTATTGTCGTTGTTGCTCTATTAGCACCACCAAAAGGACACGTGTAGGGTACTTCAAGGTCAACCTACGGACGTTTAGCAACATTTTTTCTGTGTCAAGAACATGTACATAGAGTCGATTGTCTTCTGTAGCATCATACACTAAATAATAATAATAAACTGCTGTTGGTGAGAAACTGAACAAAAGATACCGGCACATCAAGTGAAGTGATGAAGACTAACCTGTAGAGAAAGCTCTTAATATTGCTAAACCAAGGAGAGGGCAAGAATGCCCAGTAGCAACATGGTAGTAAACAGCTGGAGCCGCGTTGAGAAAGAACATCCCAGTGGGCCAGAAACAGAAGCAGAAGAAATACTGTTTTGGGATCAAAAGAGCCAACCATGAGTGATACTCAGGAGTGCCCATACTGTGGACACACATATAGTCAGGAAAGAGGAAGGAGATGTCATCAGTTATTACTTAAAAGTCGGAGAACATTTTTTGCTACTTGTTTAACATCACACTAACACATCAGCGATGGAAGAATGGAAAAGTGGTAGGATTAGAAAGGTATCAGCCGTGGGTTGAATTAAGGTACAGCCCCAGCATTTACCTGGTATGAAAATGGGAAGCCACAGAAAATTATCTTTAGGACTGCCGACGGTAGGATTCGAACCCACTATCTGCTACATAACCTTAGCTGCATGGCCATCTCGCTCATTTTTAAATTTTTATTTATTTATATCAGAATATTGCAGTATGGAAGCACATGAAAAGGAACATTTTCTGCACAACATTAAAATAATAGTATATTACAAATCTAACAGTAAAACTATGAGTTACACTATATTGGCCCAGTACTCCGCTATTTGCAACCTGTAGAGAAAGCTCTTAATATCGCTAAACCAAGGAGAGGGCAAGAATGCCCAGTAGCAACATGGTAGTAAACAGCTGGAGCCGTGTTGAGAAAGAACATCCCAGTGGGCCAGAAACAGATCTTCCTGAGTGCAGGTTACAGGAGTCAAAGGGCAAAGGGAGTTTTTAATAAGTAACTATGATCGGTGGAAAACGGTAAATAAAAATGTAAACAGACTCTGGGATTGGTTTAAAGCAATTGTTGAGGAATGTGAAAATAGGTTTGTACCTTTAGAGGTGTTCAGGAATGGTAAAGACCCACTATATTATAACAGGGAAGTAAAGAGACTAAGAAGGAGGTGCAGGTTGGAAAGAAATAGTTAGAAATGGCTGTGGAAGTAAGGAGAAATTGAAGGAACTTACTAGGAAATTGAATCTAGCAAAGAAGTCAGCTAAGGATAATATGATGGCAAACATAATTGGTGGCCATACTAATTTTAGTGAAAAATGGAAGAGTATGTATAGGTACTTTAAGGCAGAAACAAGTTCCAAGAAGGACATTCCAGGAATCATTAATGAACAAGGGGAGTGTGTATGCGAGGATCTTCAAAAGGCAGAAGTATTCAATCAGCAGTTTGTAAAGATTGTTTGTTACAAGGATAATGTCCAGATAAGGGAGGTGAGTAATGCTAGTGAAGTATTAAATTTTATCTATGATAACAATGACATTTACAGTAAGATACAAAAGTTGAAAACTAGAAAAGCAGCTGGAATTGATAAGGTTTTGGGGGATATACTAAAGACAATGGGTTGGGATATAGTACCATATCTGAAGTACTTGTATGATTGCATGAAGGAACTTTACCAAATGAATGGAGAGTTGCTATAGTAGCCCCTGTATATAAAGGAGAGGGTGATAGACATAAAGCTGAAAATTACAGACCAGTCAGTTTGACATGCATTGTATGTAAGCTTTGGGAAAGCATTCTTTCTGATTATATTAGACATGTTTGCAAAATTAATAACTGGTTTGATAGAAGGCAGTTTGGGTTTAGGAAAGGTTATTCCACTGAAGCCCAACTTGTAGGATTCCAGCAAGATATAGCAGATATCCTGGATTCAGGAGGTCAGTTGTACTGTATCGCGATTGATCTGTCTAAGACATTTGATAGGGTAGATCATGGGAGACTACTGGCAAAAATGAGTGCAATTGGACTTGACAAAAGAGTGACTGAATGGGTGGCTCTGTTTCTAGAAAACAGAACTGAGAGAATTAGAGTAGGTGAAGCTATATCTGTCCCTGTAAAAATTAAGAGGGGAATTCCTCAAGGCAGTATTATTGGACCTTTATGTTTTCTTATATATACCAATGATATGTGTAAAGAAGTGGAATCAGAGATAAGGCTTTTCGCAGATGATGTTATTCTCTACAGAGTAATAAATAAGGTACAAGATAGTGAGCAACTGCAAAATGACCTCGATAATGTTGTGAGATGGACGGTAGGCAATGGTATGATGATAAACGGGGATAAATGTCAGGCTGTGAGTTTCACAAATAGGAGAAGTCCTCTCAGTTTTAATTACTGTGTTGATGGGGTGAAAGTTCCCTTTGGGGATCATTGTAAATACCTAGGTATTAATATAAGGAAAGATCTTCATTGGGGTAATCACATAAATATGATTGTAAATAAAGGGTACAGATCTCTGCACATGGTTGTGAGAGTATTTAGGGGTTGTAGTAAGGATGTAAAGGAGAGAGGTTATTTGTCTCTAGTGAGACCACAACTAGAGTATGGTTCCAGTGTATGGGACCCTTACCAGGATTACTTGATTCAGGAACTGGAAAAAATCCAAAGAAAAGCAGCTCGATTTGTTCTGGGTGATTTCCGACAAAAGAGTAGCGTTACAAAAATGTTGCAAAGTTTGGGCTGAGAAGATTGGAAGAAAGGAGACGAGCTGCTCGACTAAGTGGTATGTTATTACATGTAACTAATCTCATGATTAGACCCGTATTGAAATTTGCTATAAATGCTTACAATATAGTGATTATTTTAATCCACCTATTCAATACAAATTGGTTTTGTGTTGCTAGTTCATAATATTACAACACGAATTACAGGGACATGTTTCGCTTTATTTACAAGCATCTTCAGCCTACATAATTAGATAGAAAGCAAAAAACCCTGTAAAATAAATTAAAACATCTAATAGAAGATCAAAAAAAGTCAACAACATACGTAAATAAAGAAAAAACCCCGAATCCTTTAATGAAAAACACACCTGCGACAATTAATTTATCAGACACCAGTTTTTCTGAAAATGAAATGCATATAAAGGAACTAAATTCAATTGGCCTAACCTGCAGAAAATGGAAGAATTAACCACCACAATAGCGGAATCAGAAGTAAATATAGGGAAAATGCCGGCAGAAATACAAACTGACATTAAATATGAAATAAAAAAGAAACTCCCAAGTTTAGTAAAAGAAATGAAAACCAATCCCGACCAAGCCCTCCTAAAACAAATAAAAGAATTAAAGACAAAAATAAGAGATAACAACGTTATTGTAACTAAGGCGGATAAAGGCGAAACAATAGTCCTAGTAAATAAAAGTGACTACATTAATAAAACTGAAGAATTCTTTTCTAATGAATCTTATACAATAGTAAATAAAGACCCGGTCTCTAAAATTCAACGGAATCTAAAAACAGTCCTTAAAAATTCAACTTGCTTATTTGATGAGCAAGAACAACAAAAAATGGTCAACATGAATCCAACATTACCTAAGGCAAAGGCTCTATCTAAGGTACACAAAAACAACACACCCATTCGACCAATCATAAATAGCAGAAATAGCCCAACATATAAAATGTCAAAATTTATACATCAGTTCCTCAAAAAGCATTATAAGTTTCAGAGTAACTCCTCAATTAAAAATTCTATTGAATTTTGCAAAAGATTAAAAAACTTCAACTTACAACCCCACCACAGGATGAGCTCTTTTGATATTACCAATATGTATTCAAACATCCCCATTAAAGAGACGGTTGAAATTATTAACTCAAACCTTTCCAAACGTAGTAACTTAAGTAAGCTAGAAATAGATGAATTTATTAAACTACTTAAATTCGTACTAAATAATAACTTTCGCCTTTAACAATAAAATCTACCACCAGTTGAGTTTAGCCATGAGTGACCCCAGCTCAGGAATATTAGCAGATATTTATATGGACAACATAGAACATAAAATAATTAAACCGAATATAGAAGGAATCTGTCTTTGGCTGAGATTTGTTGATGATACGTTTGTAATAACAGACAACCGAAAAAATAACAGTGAAAAAATCCTAGAATTTTTAAATAGCATTGATAGATACATAAAATTTACCAAAGAAGACGAGAATGACAACTCATTGAATTATCTGGATGTTACAGTAAAACGCTTAAATTATAAATTCGATTATCAAATATACAGAAAACCGACGCACACATCAATAACAATAAGAAATTATTCACTCCATATCCCATAAACAAGCAACCTTTTTCAGTATGATCTGCAGAGCTCATAAAATACCCTCATCACCTGCGAATTTCACGAAAGAAATAAATTTTGTAAAAGAACTGGCACTTGTCAACGGATATAAAGCAGAGATGGTGAATCGAATCATCAACAAAGTAAAGCTCAAATTAGCCACAAATCTCGCGCCGGAAAAAACCAATAAATCAAAATACCCAACCTTTACTTACACCAGTTCAACGATTCACCAAATAGCAAACCCACTCAAAAAGCGGGATATGCAAGTAGCCTTTAAAACACATAACACTAATAAAAACTTATTTTTTAATCATAACACCGTAAATTCCTACAATAACAAATTTCAAAGTTCCGGAATATATCGACTGACATGCACACAGTGTAAATCTTCATACGTTGGCCAAACTGGCCGCAGCTTCCTAACCAGGTACATGGAACACTTTAACGCCTTAAAACATAATAAATACTCCGCAATGAGTAATCATATGAAAGAAACCGGCCATCATTATACCTCAATAGACAAAGACCTTACAATAATCATAAGGATCGAAAAGGGGAAGCTAATGACAGAGTTTGAAAACATATATATTTATTTGGATCAATATTTTAATAAAGATAAAAATTTGAACGACACGGCCGAAATAAAAAGCCCGTTAATAGAACAGTTGCCAACATTGTTACAAACTTTCAAATCAGATAAAAGCAAATTCTTTAGGATATTTAATCTAAAAACACTCACAACAGAAACTATCTCCACAACGAATCCCCCTCTACATAATACGCCAAAGCTTAACGTCCCGCCCGCAGGATTGTCCCCTACCCCCACCTTGACAACAGATAAGAACTCCCCACCACATGGTACGCCAATAGCAAACGCCCCGCCTAACATCTATCCCCCTCAACCCCCTACTTGCCCCTCACAACAGCCCCTCCACACTTACAACACAAGGAGTAGAACTACAACAGACATCAGTCACAGTAACGTAAGAAAGACCACAAGACTTTGTAGCAGCAGTCAAAGGGGTAAGTGAAAAAATATAACATCAAACTCACATTACAAGCACAACAACACATAACAGTATTCAAGTTAATCTCCATCTGTTCCAGATGCTTCAGTCATTCTATTACCTCGAAAGAAACATAAACAGCTATTCAAGATTTGGATAGAAGCCCCCTCCCTTTTAACTACAACTACATTAATACAAACTGCTACCAATGGATATTCAAGTCACAATAAACAAGAACTAATTATTCTAATACTTCACTGATCAAATCACCAAACTGCAGCAAACCTCGAAAATTCCAGAAGCTGGTCTCCAACGGTTCCAAGATTTTAATTTTTAGAATATCATTTTGATTCAAATTACACATGGAGTCAAATCATAGTTGTTTTTAAATCATTGCATCGAAGATCACAATTATTATCCAAATTCTCAATTTTAGAAGTTACTGTGTTCCAGAAATCAATGAAAAAATGGCTCCTATTTATTTTAACCTTCAGTTTATATTTATGACTCAAATTTAAAGCCATATTACGGTTGATTCAATCAACCACAGCATTGTGAAAACAATTTTAGCCAAATTTTCAAATTGTAGTTACTATGTTTTGGACGTCAATGTATTTTAGAATTAAGGGTTACTCCAATTCAACATTGTAATTGTGAAAACAATTTAAACCAAAATTTTTAAATTGTAGTTACTATGTTTTGGACGTCTATGTATTTTAGAATTAAGGGTTACTTCAATTCAACATTGTAATTCATATTGTCATACTTTTAATGTGTACATAATTTCTATGTTTTTTACATATTATTACTAAACATGGACTCAAGCAAAAAAATTTGTAAAAACAATCCAAATATGACAGGTCTTAACCTTGAGACAATTATGTAGGCTGAAAATGCTTGTAAATAAAGCGAAACATGTCCCTGTAATTCGTGGTGTAATATTATGAACTAGCAACACAAAACCAATTTGTATTGAATAGGTGGATTAAAACAATCACTATATTGTAAGCATTTAAGTGGTATGTTCCGAGCTGTCAGTGGAGATATGGCGTGGGAGGACATCAGTAGACGAATAAGTTTGGATGGTGTCTTTAAAAGTAGGAAAGATCACAGTATGAAGATAAAGTTAGAATTCAAGAGGACAAATCAGGGCAAATATTTGTTTATAGGAAGGGGAGTTAGGGATTGGAATAACTTACCAAGGGAGATGTTCAATAAATTTCCAATTTCTTTGAAATCATTTAAGAAAAGGCTAGGAAAACAACTGTAGGAAATCTGCCACCTGGGCGACCGCCCTAAATGCAGATCAGTATTGATTGATTGATTGATTGATTGATTGATTGATTGATTGATTGATTGATTGATTGATTGATTGATTGATTGATTGATTGATTGAATAAGATTGCTCATAGTCTGGATTTCTCCATGTGCACGTAGAGCAGTATCATTATCTCTCAGATATCCCCATTTCTGCAAATTTCCTCTGCATTTTCCCACTCCTGGTTGAAGTCTGTTTAGGGTTTTCCAGGTTTTCCAATCAGACTCATGATAACTCATAACCTGGAGGAAGTTGTTCTTCCAGTAGTAACCATGCAAACAGTTCTATAGATTGGGTGCTCCAAAGTGCTATTTTCATTCTTTCTGAGGTTTTGTTGAGAATTGGAATATTTGGGAAGAAATTCCTTGGAGATTTTAGTTTCGCCTGTGGCAGAATATATCCATACAGAGGGTGCTTTTCATTTGATATGGCCTTAGTTTTCTCCTGATGTGCTGCAACTTCCCTTCTAATCAAAGATGGAACTATTGTAGGCAGTCATTCTTTGCCAATTGGGGTTGGTCTGAAGCAGCCTGTAACGATCTGACACAACTCATATAGAGTAATATCTAGCAACTTGGTGTGCGTGGAATCGGCATCAAATGGGATACGTATATTCACCAGCGGAGAAATATAAAGCAGTTGTTCGCAAAGTTTGTGTTTGTGCATCCCATCTTGAGCTGTCCAGCTTGCATACTATTTTGTTACGTGCAGCAACTTTTTTTTTTTTTTTCAGTGGTTCTTGTACATGAGGCTATGATCAAGTGTCACTCCAAGGTATTTTGAGTAATAGCTGCATTCTACTGTGGCACCTGCCCACGAAATTTGAAGCTGTTATCTCGTCTCGTTATTTCTGAGGTGGAATGCATATACTTGGATTTTGTTGGGGTTAGGCTTCAGATGGTTCGGGCAGTAGTATTTGGAGAACTGTCTCAAGCCAGCAGTTAGAATTTATTCCACCTCCTTGGGACTGGGACTGAGCCATCAATTCAAGATCGTCAGCATACAGAAACCTTCCTGCATTAGCTGGGGTGAGCTGATCATACGTATATATGTTGAAAAGGCATGGTGCCAATATGCTTCCCTGTGGTTGACCATTTCTCTGGTTTCTCCATCTACTGAATCTTCTTTGAATTTTTACAATAATCTTCTATTCTGTAGCAACATTCTGATGGTCTGTGGTACAGTTTTTTATGGTTTACTGTATCATATGCAGCTGATAAATCTACAAAAACTGCTCCTGTTACATTCCATTTTTCAAATCCATCCTCAGTATATTGTGTCAGACATAATACTTGAGAAGTGTACCTTTTTCCCGGTGTGAAAACTGCTTGCTTCGGCTTTAAGAGTGGATCAATAAATGGTGACAATCTGTTTAGTATGATCCTTTCAAACACTTTATAGATGTGGCATATTAAGGATACTGGTCTGTAGCTCTTTGGATCTGAAGGATTTTTGCCTAGCTTTAAGATGGTAATAACCTTAGATTTCCTCCATATTTTTGGGATGTTGCTACGAGCTACGCAGGAGTTAAACAGTTTCAACAACAATTTTTTGGTCTTGATACCAAAGTGTTTGATTTGTTTTACTCTTATGTCTTCCAATCCAATCACTTTCACTGCCTGGCATTTTTGGATGTTTTTTTCTAATTCAGTTACTGTAAAGGCTGTCAAGACCTCAGTCGATTTTTCCTCAACATTTGTTTGAATGCTACACATACTGCTCCGTCACTTTGGATGCTGCAGATATTGTTCTGTCACTCAATTTTGCCATTAGAGGTAGCTGATGGGCTGTTTGATTGGAGGAAACATTTGCTGTATAAAGAATGCAAGATTATGATACATTACAATGCCCCTGTATACCTTACTAGTTCAGACAGAATTTAAAATATTTAAATAGTCTTTGGAATAGAGCATCCTATGAAGAAGCAAGAGTTTAAATTGCATTTACACTTGAAGTTACATCCAAATCTCTGTGTCTGAATAGGTATGTCAACCAGTTGCGTTTTGAGTATGTTGATAGCTATCTGTGGAACTACTTGATCTGTCTAAAGAATGGTTATTTCAATTGATGCAGCATACACTGCCAGCCCTGAATCTGACAGAAAATTTAGGATTTTAAAACTTGCTTTAGAGTGGCGGTGGCCAAGACATAAGCCACTCATGCGCTAGCATACCTCCAAGAGCGCAACCACGTTTGTGCGGTACTCCAACCCCCGCCACTACGATATTCAGTTAAAGTGTGTGTGTGAAAGAGAGAGAGAGATGTATGCTGCAGGCAGGAATTAGCACAGGATGTGTTTGTGGTAAAATCAAACTGATGAAATAAAATCTGCATTCACAGTCTTTGTAATCAAACATAAAATGATGAAAATAAATGTTATGTATTTTATAACAACACACTCTATACAGGCACACGTATTCACTCTTTCCAGCAAAACAAAGAACGCTGTGGCCTGAAATGGGATGTGTGTTGGTTTATTTATGTTGGATTGCACAGTGTGTTCTATGTTTGATACGAGGGTTCACAATACAGTCAACCACACGGAGTTGCACAGTTTAAAGACCATTAAACTTGCATGTTGCTGGGACTTGGCCGATTTTATAACAGAGTAGAAAATGCTTGCACCCATGGATGGGACCAAATGTTGCAATAACTTCGGCAGCTTGCTTGTGTTGCAGCTGAGGATATTATTGTGTTATACAAAAATCCTTGACCAAGGTGGTGAACTGGAGATCTATCAGGTCAAGCTGGAAGTAATGAGCAACATTCTCAGCTGAAAATGAAAAAGGTCTGATAAAAAGTCAAAGTTAATCCTCTCACAACACAAGATTTAAAACTTCAAGAGTGTTGGCACGTCCTCAGATAATGATAATAAATTAATTTAAAATCAGTAATACATACCATTATCCAGAGAGAAAGAACGTCGCCAATTGTGGAAGCTCTGAACACAAGAGGTCTTGTGAATCAACTTAAATTAAGCTTAATTAATTAAACTTGGCTGAAATAATAATTCGTCAATAATTTTAAGAAACAAACTTTAATTATCCAAAATATTTATAACTTCGGACCTCAGAATTAAAATGTGAAAAAATTGTAATTACTCAAGGAATGATATCTTTTCAGATTAATTAAAATAATTAAGAATATTAAAATTGTGGCGTCAACCTCTTAAAAGAAAACAGAAACACCTCAGAATAATTAATAATCGTTAGTTGGAAGTAAATTAAGATTAAATTAAATCCTTAGTCTGAAAATCTCAAAGGTTTCTGAGAAATTGAACGGTGAAAACCTTCTAATGAAGTATCTCGGTTAACAAATTGCCCCACAAATAGTCATAACCCGCAAAATCACACAATTTCAAATATCGAAGCAATAATAATACAAGAACATGCAATTAAAATCAGATGTAGAATAAACTAATCCAATATCACCCAAAGAGACGGTAACTCAGCTCAAATAAATAAATCAATCACAGCAGTCACATCTGTGTGCAGGCAAGATCATACCCCAAAAAGGATGACAGTCAAGCCATTAATATTAATAATAATAATAATAATCAACTGACCCTCAAATGTCAGTTTCAACACAGCAAGGCAAAATGTCACGTGTGCATTCTGTGACATCAAACAGAAACAGATGACGAGCACCGAAATCAAATGAGAACTTGAAAACCGAGTAACTCGTTAGATAAGCCTTCCCTGAAAACACTTTTCTTTCTTATACTTGGCCAAGATGTCTTGAAAATATTTTAAATAATTAATATAATTATTATGACATTAAGGAAATGAAATTCAAGCGCCATAAGCTTATTCAGAGACTACTTACATGATAGGTTAGTTGAGAGCTCTTCAACGTAAATATACCTTTACAGACATGAAAATTAGAAATAACAGAATTAAAGGAAAAATAAATATCATCCATACATTTAAATTGAAACCCCGAGGACATGAAAATAATGTAGATATGATTAAGACCCGATTCTCAATTGTTGAATTTTAAAACAACCTCGAAAAGTTCAAAAACCAACTGTAGACTTTCTTACATATCTTTTAAAAGTGTCCACGTCTCTTAGCATGATTACAGCACTCTCGTTTTGGTAGGTTAACAGTACAGAAACGGTTAAGATTTACTTACAAGGTCGGACGCTAGCATGAATCAAAATCAATATTTAAAAAATAACCCATAAATTCTTCAGGCCTTACTCCCAGATTGGGAAAACATCACCCTGGATCGAGTCCCACGACCATTCTTCCTTCTTCCTTTACAATTTTATCCAAGAAACAGGACCCGTAACAAAGCATCTTTTTCCAATTCAGCCACAAGAATCAATCATCCAAACAACTGCTGCTCAGAGTTAATTGTCGGGCTCATACTTCACTTATCGCGACCAGATAGCAGCACCGCTTAGCGAGCTCTCGCCTCAAGTTCTGAGTTGACCGCTAGATGTCTTACCATTGGCCATTAAGGAAGATCATTCCTTCCGATATTTGTTTTCGTAGAGATGCAGACAAGGTCACAGCGCATAAATATAATGCAGGGTACATTGTACCCTAGCAGGTAATAATTGTAATTCCATTACAGCCTCCCCCTCGAAAGGTGCGACCAGGGATGGGGCATAACCAGCATGCCTTGATAAAATAATTGTTTTTGCAGGAGTATATATAGAAGAAAATGTTCCACCTTCAATAATTTAGCATTGACGTGACTCGAAGAGAGTAGAGATAGACTTGGGTGATGTATAACGCAGTGATACAGATCACACGCAGTTGTTTAGTGTTCAATTAAGTCCACTTTTTCATGCAAAATATCACCAGGATGCTAATCTTCCATGAAATGTCCAGATAATACTAAACATACTAAGGAAATCTTAATTCACTTAACCACAATAAATTTTCAGAGGTACAATTACACGATAAGACGGGTCTTACAAGGTTTTAAACATAACATAATTCTCTCTTGAGTTGACTCAAGGGCTTCAATTGTAGGGGAAGACATGACTTCATGAGTGATAACCATACTACCACACAATCATTTTAAATAAAACACAAGGAGAAGGAGAAAAAAAATTAATAAATAAGGAAACATAAGCTTCCTCAAGGAATAAGTCAGTGCAACAATCTTTAGGTAATTTGTTAAGTGACCAACCACACCAATCGCTTTATCATCAGTTTCTTCCAAACAAATCAAAATGGCACAGCACGCCATATTAAATGAATGGGAGGTCACACACGGTCAACTACATACCAAAGATAAGAGTAGGGCATTAACAATATACAAACCAAGATAAATTCCAAACAGATACATCTGTGAGCTCGAAACTCATCAATCAATACATGGCCTACATTCTTTAAAATTTCTAAATCATCTCTTGGTTAAAATTAATTATTCATTTACACTGCTTCAACTTCCATAGTCCACTACACATATTCTCATTCCAATAGAAAATGAATGGCTTGAACAGAAATAAATTTAAGAAACACCGAACAACCATGCATAGTACAGGACAGTAAGCAAGAGTAGGAGACATGAATGTTGAAAGCAACGGCAAGGACCAATTACAGTTGGAGACATATGTACAATTCAGATGGATGGTACGCGTTAAAGTGGGTCATCGACAACCGAACCAGCAACGATTACCAGGCAATCAACCACACAATATCGACACCTACACCAACACTCTAGGAGTACCGGGACAGAAAATGGCAAGAAGAAACACGGGATATAAACAATTCAGAAATCTCACAGTCCCTCTACGGGGCCCCATATCAGATAGAGGATCTGAGAGTTCAAATACGAACCAAATGAGCAGAATAATCCCATACTTATTCTTCTACATCTAGAACGATAAGTTATTATAGCTACAACATGTACCCCGGAAAATCTCCCTAGATAAAATGCCATAGACAGGCAGGTTAATTGAAATGAACCTTAAGAGACACCAAATTAAGTAAGATGTCCTCAGATGAACAAGTTATGCCAGAGAACACAAGAAGCTGAAGCAAGACCAAGACAATAAACACAAAATACGTATATTAGCTGAAAATTTATTCCCCAAAGAGTTGTAGATATATAGATAGTACTACTCAAATCCCACTCGACACCAAGAAAACATATTAAAGGCCATTTACAATCTTTTCTTGACGTCCGCATAAAAATTTACCCCCCCCCCCCCCCAAACTAGATTACCACCACAATAATCCAACACAACTCTAGTGATCACCAGTGTCGATGTGTCAGCCACGAGGGTAAAGGACATACATAATCCTCAACAGCATCCCACAATCACCGAGTGCCAACCCAATATCATTATCACAACCACCACAATAAGCACCATCACGACTTCAGAGGAACACAGTCACCTCTCAACGAAATCATAATGCCACCCCAACTTTTTTCCAGAATAAAACCATAATTCCAAATTCCACACGTTCCACAAGGATCAGAAACCATACCATAAGGGTGAAAGGACACTTACGTTCCTTAGGTTATGAATCCTATATTACCACCACTAAAATCTCACATTAACACATGAAGCCAACAAATCGCAAACGCGTAACATGATTCCACAACTCTACACCAGATCAGCAGAGGAAAATAGGATAAATTTCCTCCCGAAACCCTCAGCAACAATGATAACAGCAATGTACAGACAAATACCTGACCACTATTCAAACACAAGACCACACCCTTACAAACTTACATAGACAACAGAATAATGTACCAAAATTTATCAGGAAAAATAGCATCATAATGAACATACCAACCAAAGGTAATGTAGTGCAACAAGTGGCTCATAAGGAAACCCTATGTAATAGAAAGTCAAACGACCTCAAGAAAAACGTGAAGTTGACCCAAATAGAAGGTCCGTCCTTCCCAGAATCCCAGAATTAAGATACAGTAAGAACACAAGGTTCATGCACACAGCAACCAGTAACTCTTCTCCAGCTCCGGGCGACAGGACTTCATACAATTAACTTCACTCGGATAAAAGGTGGAGTATTCTATATCTTCAACACCTATCCTCAAGTTTTCATAACAATACCTTTAAGAATCATAGATTCAGAAAAACACATTTTTCTTACTAAAATAATCACAGCAAGTAAGTACCCAGACGAGGCGAAATCTCGAGATTACAAGATACATCAGAAATATTACAGAACTACATTATGGAACGCAAACACACAATCAAGGTAATTAAAATCATTAAATTTTTCTAATGGACACCATATCAATACCAGTATTACAAAAAAAAAATGTTTAAATCGCGGAAAGGTTCTCCTACAGACATCCACCCTGCACACCGTTGAATCATAATACCAAGGTCACATTACCATAACCTGGAACCACATCAGTTCTTAAATTTCTATCTTTTACCACAACAGGTTCCAATTAAATTTACACCTTAACAATGATAACAATACCATTACTTTAAACTTCCATGAATTGATCACGGAGTGTTAATTTCACAGATATACCCTGCTTAAACAGGATGAAACATCAAATACAGTCTTTCTTATATTTGTCCACTTCAACAAGATTCATACTCACCAAGGATGAAAATTATCAAGATACAGACACCCCCCAATACACAGCTTTGCAACATCCATATGGACAGAACAATTTCATACTTCCAACACCCATTTTAATCAAACAATAACCCAATTAATTACCACCAACCATAAATAAGATTTAGAACTCAACCCACGACACACAATATATCAAGCCGCTTTTACTTGGGATAAATGAACTCTCCTAATTCTTTTCGCCACAGGATCACTGACAAGCATAGATACAGGACTCAAAAACTGCAATATCGTACAAGGTCCCTGAAATCTAGGAGCTAATTTTGAAGTAAATTTATTTATTGCCTTGCTCACAGAATAACATTTTACGAAGACTTGGTCTCCAACATTTAGCTTGGTGGGTCTTCGGCCTTTGTCATAGTTCTTTCGTACCTTTTCATACGACACCGCTAACCTCGTTTTGGCCTCATCCCACACCTTTCGCACATCACGAGGATTAGAGACTTCAGGAAGCAGTTCCTCAATTCGAAGGAGATTTGATAGAGGAGAAAATGGAACAAAACTAAACATTAATTCCATTGGAGTTTTCCCATGAGACTCATGGTTAGCAGTATTAAATGCATATGGCAACCAATGAAGACAGGTGTCCCACTTGGTATTATTCGAGTGGTGATAAGCAATGAGAGCAGATTTTAAATTTCTATTCATTCTGTCGGAATATGAGGGATTGGGATAATATGGGGTAGTGGTCACATGGGAGATACACAGGTCAAATAAGTACTTCCTGAATAAATGACTAGTAAACCCAGTAGCATTGTCAGATACAAGAAACTTAGGAGTTCCAAAGGAGGCAAAAATAGAATTTAAACAGGAAATAGTGGACTGCGAATTGGTCGATCTCGTCCGGAAGATCCAGCAAAACCTGGTAAAGGCATCAATGCACACCAATGCATGAGTATTTCCTCGATTGGAACGTGGGAAAGGTCCAACATGATCGATAAACAATCGCTCCATAGCTCTGGAAGCTTGACTCGATGACAGCAACCCTACACGTTTGTTTAGGTTAGGTTTACTAATGGCGCAACTTTTACAACACTTAACCATGGATGTGATATCCCGATCCATGTTTTTCCAAATAAAGAACTCCCTTATTTTTGACCTAGTTTTGAAGTTTCCCAAGTGTCCACCAATCGGACTATCATGGTAATACTGAAATATGACAGGAATTAAAACCTTGGGGACAACAATCTTTATCTTTTTATCATAACGAGATTGGCAACAGAGTACCCCCTTCACCAAGGAATAGGGTTTGATAATTTTACCAGAATTAATCTTTTCCAGAATTTCCTTTAACTGAGGATCATAGTTTTGATGCAGAGCAATATCTTGATACAACAGTGGAAGATTAGTCAAGATAGTATTCACATTTACCAAACCAAATTGAGATATAACCTTCATTTCCAAGTTGTCGCAACCATCCTCCTCATCAAACATGCGACTAAGCCCATCAGCGATTACATTTTCCGTTCCACGAATGTGCCGAACATTAAATTTAAAAGCAGAAATTCTCAGCACCCACCTAGTTAGTCTTCCAGTTCTTTTAGGTCTTTTCAGAACCCAGGAAAGAGCTTCATTATCGGTCTCTAAATCAAAATCAACGTGCTCCACATAAACACGGAATTTCTCCAAGGAAAACAGTACCGCTAAACATTCTAATTCATAGACAGAATACTTCCTTTCCAGAGGGGAGAGAGATCTAGATGCATAGGCGATAGGACGTCTACCCATTTCTGACTCTTGCAATAAGACTCCTGCAATAGCCTTGCCTGAGGCATCAGTCTGGATAATGAACCTTTTATTAAAATCCGGAATAGCAAGTATAGGAGCATTACTGAGAGCTCTCTTCAAGGTTTCAAAGGCTCTTTGTTGGGGCTCTTCCCACACAAATTTGACATTCTTTCGACACAAGGCATTCAAAGGGGCAGCAATTTCAGCATAATTCGGAACGAATTTTCTGAAGAAATTAGTCATACCAATGAATCTGGCAATCCCTTTCACACCCTTAGGTGGTTTGAAATCGTGAATAGCTTGAGTACGGGCATGATCAATTGAAATACCCTGTGACGATACTATATGTCCCAAGAAGGAGATCTGAGATTTGGCAAAATTGGTTTTGGAAAGCTTGACAGTTAAACCTGCTTTGTTCAATCTTTCAACTACCTCCTGTACATGCTTGAGATGCTCTTCAAAACTCGTGGAGTACACAACAAGATCATCAAGATAATGAATAACGTACTTAAATTTCACATCCCCAAACACAGAATCCAGTAATCAAGTTAACACAGCCGCTCCCGTCGAGAGCCCAAAAGGTATGACCGTGTATTCGTACAAATTCCAGTCAGTGGCAAAAGCAGTGAGGGGGATAGATTCCTCATCTAGAGGTATTTGATTGCATGCCTGATTCAAATCAAAGGTTGAAAAATAATTAACACCATGGAACCAAGAGAAGCAAGTATGCAAATCCGGTAAGGGCACCGACTGCATGACGATCTTACGGTTTAACTCTCTATAATCCGTCACTGGCCTGAAACCTCCAGATGACTTGCGCACCAAAAACATCGGAGACGAGTATGGAGAGATAGAAGGCCGAATAACACCATCCTGAAGCATCTTATCAATGATTTTCTTTAATTGAACCATCTTAGGTGGTGATAACCCATAGGGCGGAGATCTAACAGGAATCTTGTCCGTAATATCAATGTGGTATTTAAGCACATTAGTCAATCCTAATTTATCAGTGAAAACTTCAGGGTACATTGCACAAAGATCACGAATTTTACGAGCTTGGTCGGGAGGCATATGATCAAGATCTAATTTATTACCACTGCTGTCCTCAATATCCTCATCTAGAGCACAAGCAGGATACCTTTGAAATATAATATCCTCATGAAAATTGAAAATTCTACCAGGACAAAACTTGAAACTAAAATTTCTATCTTGAAGGTTCAAAGTCATTCCAACCTTGCCCATAAAATCAGCACCTAAAATTATTTGGTGAGATAAATCAGAGGCAACCAAACAATCAACTTTCCAAGTGAATTCAGCAATTCTGATCTTAATGGAAACCGAACCCAGAATCTTTAATCCGCCTCCATTTGCTGCCCCACATTGAAGATTAGAAGTCTTAATAGCGGGTAATTTACAACAATTTTTCATCTTTAAATACCAAGCTTCACTCATAAGTGACACCACACTTCCAGAATCAATCAACCCCAATGCAGGTTCGTTATTAACTTCAAGACAAATGGTAGAAGATTTCGGAACAATATCACTAGAGATACCTAAGATTTGAGGAAAGGGAATCTTATTATTTGCATGATCTTCAACCAATAAGTTCTTATTCACTGCACTGGGTACACTAATAGGTCATTGTGAATTACCATTCCTCAATTTAGGGCACTGTCTTTTCATATGTGACTTAGATCCGCAAACATAACAACTAGTGTTTTGATTTTGACTCACGTTACCTCTTTTCCTCTCTGAAGGACAATTATTTCTTAGATGATCCCTAGATCCACAAGCGTAACATTTTTTAGATGAAAAGGGAGTGACATGATGATTAGAAATATCATTAGGTCTATAAGAAACACAGGGAGGAGGATACCTAGTGTGCCGAGACTCATCTCCATGTTTTACGTCTTCAGCAAAGGTACATGCTTCCTCAAGCTCCGCAAAATTACTGGGACACTTATTTAATGCCAAGAAGGACCTATATTCTGGAGTAATACCCTTAATGATTCGCGCTACCATCTCTCCTGCCGGTACCATGATTTTAAATACCTCGCAGTAAAACTTTAAATCTAGGACATAACTTAACAGACTCTCATGCAAAAACTGTGTCCTAAAACAATGCTTAGGGACGAGATTCTGTAATGCAAGTGATGGAAAAAATTTTGCTAGTATTAATTCATAAAATTCAGTTACATTCAAGTTATTACTGATAGCTGTAAAAATTTCTCTTTTTAAAACCCCTTCAGTGTTAGGAAACAATACCCTAAAAATTCCAATAGCATCAATGGAATCAACAGAAAAGGTCTTTACATTTTTGAAAAGATCTTTAATTGAATTGGGAGCCGAACATGACCTAACCAACAAATTCTCAAGCGCAGGACTAAGTCCGCAGCAATGAGATGAGGACGGATTAGTGACGGTTTGAGCAGTAATTGACTCATTAGTTTCACCAAGGTTGTTACTTTCATAAGTTTCAATCTCATCACGTAATGACAACTGACCAACTTTCTTCATATTAATCATAAAATCGAGTTCAACCGAAACATTAATCACTGAAGTCAACAACGAAGTGCACTGAGACATCAATTCACCTTCAGGTCCAAGAGAAATCAAATCTTGCACCCTGTTAATAAAGTGATTGGTATGGGCTTTTAATCTTCTCAATTGGTAATCTGATGGACTACACTCTTTTAACTGTTTTATAAACACTAATAATTCGTTAATAGAACTGGACATTGCATGCACTGACTTACCCAAGTCGATGCTCATGTTACCTGGATTTACAGGGGAATCAAGGGAAGCCAGAAGCAAGGTAACATCGCCTTCCATAGAACCAGTGGACACCAAACCACAAATATCGAGCTCGTACAACAGCTCACCCTTCCTCAGCATTCTTGGCAACAACACGGCACGTGCACTCATTTTGATATGAAACAGAAAACGCCAAGGTTAGCACTCAACACAAGCCTGTCTTCCCCTTCACAAGTTTAATTTCTAGCCTCAAATCCACTTATTATTCCAGCCAAAATGTTAATGGTGACCTGGCGAAATAGCCTACAGCCACCAGAAACAAGAAGAAAAATATGCCTCTATAAGATATCAGAACGTAGCTGTACAGAAAACCACGCTCTGCTACCAAACACACTCTCACAACACAAGATTTAAAAATGCAAGAGTGTTGGCACGTCCTCAGATAATGATAATAAATTAATTTAAAATCAGAAATACATACCATTATCCAGAGAGAAAGAACGTCGCCAATTGTGGAAGCTCTGAACACAAGAGGTCTTGTGAATCAACTTAAATTAAGCTTAATTAATTAAACTTGGCTGAAATAATAATTCGTCAATAGTTTTAAGAAACAAACTTTAATTATCCAAATTATTTATAACTTCGGACCTCAGAATTAAAATGTGAAAAAATTGTAATTACTCAAGGAATGATATCTTTTCAGATTAATTAAAAGAATTAAGAATATTAAAATTGTGGCGTCAACCTCTTAAAAGAAAACAGAAAACACCTCAGAATAATTAATAATCGTTAGTTGGAAGTAAATTAAGATTAAATTAAATCCTTACAGTCTGAAAATCTCAAAGGTTTCTGAGAAATTGAACGGTGAAAACCTTCTAATGAAGTATCTCGATTAACAACTTGCCCCACAAATAGTCATAACCCGCAAAATCACACAATTTCAAATATCGAAGCAATAATAATACAAGAACATGCAATTAAAATCAGATGTAGAATAAACTAATCCAATATCACCCAAAGAGACGGTAACTCAGCTCAAATAAATAAATCAATCACAGCAGTCACATCTGTGTGCAGGCAAGATCATACCCCAAAAAGGATGACAGTCAAGCCATTAATATTAATAATAATAATAATAATAATCAACTGACCCTCAAATGTCAGTTTCAACACAGCAAGGCAAAATGTCACGTGTGCATTCTGTGACATCGAACAGAAACAGATGACGAGCACCGAAATCAAATGAGAACTTGAAAACCGAGTAACTCGTTAGATAAGCCTTCCCTGAAAACACTTTTCTTTCTTATACTTGGCCAAGATGTCTTGAAAAATATTTTAAATAATTAATATAATTATTATGACATTAAGGAAATGAAATTCAAGCGCCATAAGCTTATTCAGAGACTACTTACATGATAGGTTAGTTGAGAGCTCTTCAACGTAAATATACCTTTACAGACATGAAAATTAGAAATAACAGAATTAAAGGAAAAATAAATATCATCCATACATTTAAATTGAAACCCCGAGGACATGAAAATAATGTAGATATTATTAAGACCCGATTCTCAATTGTTGAATTTTAAAACAACCTCGAAAAGTTCAAAAACCAACTGTAGACTTTCTTACATATCCTTGCTTTTAAAAGTGTCCACGTCTCTTAGCATGATTACAGCACTCTCGTTTTGGTAGGTTAACAGTACAGAAACGGTTAAGATTTACTTACAAGGTCGGACGCTAGCATGAATCAAAATCAATATTTAAAAAATAACCCATAAATTCTTCAGGCCTTACTCCCAGATTGGGAAAACATCACCCTGGATCGAGTCCCACGACCATTCTTCCTTCTTCCTTTACAATTTTATCCAAGAAACAGGACCCGTAACAAAGCGTCTTTTTCCAATTCAGCCACAAGAATCAATCATCCAAACAACTGCTGCTCAGAGTTAATTGTCGGGCTCATACTTCACTTATCGCGACCAGATAGCAGCACCGCTTAGCGAGCTCTCGCCTCAAGTTCCGAGTTGACCGCTAGATGTCTCACTATTAGCCATTAAGGGAGATCATTCCTTCCGATATTTGTTTTCGTAGAGATGTAGACAAGGTCACAGCGCATAAATATAATGCAGAGTACATTGTACCCTAGCAGGTAATAATTGTAATTCCATTACAATTCTGAGCTCTTTTTTAGTCTTGAAACCTCTTTAGAAACAAATGGCTGGCAATTGTTCTGTTCTTGTGTGGCCAAACTGCTAACACTTCCCTCCTCGCCCCATTGCACTCAGGGCGTAAAGCAGGAGCGCTGTTTGGCCAGGTCTGCTTTAGAGAATATCTTTTCTGTTAGAAAATTACTGTACCGCCTACATTCAGGAAGATGAAACTGTGACCATATCCTGTAAAACCTGTTATATTAGTGCATGAGTGGGCTACATAGAACAACACACTATGCAATCCAACATAAATAAACCAACACACATCCCATTTCAGGCCACAGCGTTCTTTGTTTTGCTGGAAAGAGTGAATACACGTGCCTATATACAGTGTGTTATAAAATACATTTTGGTCATGCAACCTGGCTATTCTACAATAATTCTCAATGAATCGTCTAATGGCTGTTCACTCAAAGCATTGTCGAACGATTAAACACCGAGTGAGTTGGCCGTGAGTTAGGGACGTGCAGCTGTGAGCTTGCATTCGGGAGGTAGTTAGTTCGAACCCCACTGTTGGCAGCCTTGAATAGTGGTTTTCCATGGTTTATTGTATCGGCCACGGGAAACACTAGGATGATTCTTAAAATAGCCACAGCTCCTTCTTTCCTATCTATAGTATATATAAAATAAGAGTTTTGTCTGTACATTGCTCAGAATTTGAAAATAATGGTATTTCTGTATCGGTCATTTCCACAGTAACAAGGAAATGCACTTTTTTCTTTTCCATAATTTCTGTCTGTCTGTCTGTCTGTCTGTCTGTCTGTCTGTCTGTCTGTCTGTCTGTCTGTCTGTCTGTCTGTGTATGTATGTATGTATTATGTATGTATGTACACGCATCAATAGAAAACATCTAAAGAGAATTTAATGAAAATCGGTATGCAAAGTCGGGGAATAAGTTGCTACAATCTAACCCATAAATAATTTTATTCACGCTGATAGAAATGGTAGTTTAGGGGAGGGCCTTAAATGTAATTCTTAAATATTTACGTTATTAGTGGTCCTATCTCATTGAAAACTGGTATACGAAGTCAGAGAAAAAGTCTCTACAATCTAGGCTACAAATTATTTTATTCACGCTGAATAAAAAGGTAGTTTAGGGGAAGGCCTAAAATTTAATTCTCAAATATTTATATTATTAGTGGTCGTATCGATAAATACTACATAACCAAAGTTATATAGAATTAAATTTCCGATCATTCATGTCTTATACATTTTTACCGTACCGGCTATGATGACACAGATATTCATGAATTTGTATTTTGGTTGCTGAGTCCATATTGACGCAGAGCCACGAGAAAATGGGTTAACAGCTATTTATGAAAATCGGTATATAGAGTCTGGGAATAAGAAACTACAGTTTAAGATATAAACAATTTTATTCACCCTGGAAAATTGTAGTTTAGGGGAAGACGCCTAAAATTTAATTTTTAAATACCTGTGTGTTTGGTCCTATCGAAAAGTACTACATAACAAAAATTACGGAGAATACAATTTCCGATCTTTTGTGTCTTATTCAGTTTTACCGTACCGACTATGATAAGAGTGGTATTTCAGAGTCGGAAGAAAACAAAATGTGACGGCCTACAGTATCGAAAGCGCATAACATTCATCAACAATAACATTACATTGACCATTGTTTGTTGTGATGTTATTTGTCTCTTATGCTGCCCCTCAACTCCAATAGATGGGATTACTGCTGCGTGCCGAGTATAATAGCCTGACTGAATATTGGTGGGAAATAGCCGGGAAGTTAGAAAAACTTTCTTCTTTAGAATGCCATTCCTCTGGTTCATACATTTTCTGTTACCTTACTGCTGGTACATACCAAACTGCTTCATAATAGTACTCCAGTTATTCGATCCCTATTCTGACGCGCTGTTTTGAATGAGCAGTGTAGATACTTAAGGCAGAGGCTGACATAGTAGTCATAGTGGTAGTATGGCCTGGTCTAGAATAACAATTTAGACCTATTCCAAATTATAGCACCACAATTCACTAAATAACTTGAAATTCAACCATGAAAAGAGCTGCTTCTTAAGAAAAGCTTCTTTCTCTTCACTTTTATTAAATTCCACATTCATTTTATTCCAAATTAGCAGTGAAGAGGTGGTTTCTCCTCTGGCTTGGAAGAAAAATTTGCCTCCAAGCCAGATAGATTTTTCCGCTGCCGGTGTAATGAATTGATATTTTCCGACTTATCGGATACTCCTAGGAAACAGATTAGTAAAAGGGCATAGTTTTTGCCCTGAGAGTCTCCACTATTCGACCCTCTCCCCGCCGAAAAAGGACGAAGAGTGTTCACGAATCACAGTTGTCTGTGACTTGGTCTTTCCAGCTCTGGAACTTTGGACTGTTAGATTGGCAGTGTATTTCTGTTCGTTAAAAGTGCGAAACTATGTGGTTTTTCATTTGATCGAGTATTTCACGTGAAAGCATTGCTTTTAATCGCACCATTCGTACTGACGTCATTATAAATGTATATTCATTTCAGTTTGGAAAACCACTAAGAGAGTCTTTCTGCGGATGTAAAAAGGCAGGTGGAGAATTAGTGTCTACGATTATAATGGAAACTCTCCAACCTGATTGTGACTGATGGTATGCAAGCCATTACAGTGAAAATTCCCTAACTCAGTCTTCCTATGAGAAAAGATGTTTGGTGACTTCCCGATCGCGTTTCTAGGGTAACGTTAAGAGCTATGCAATATAATACAATCTTGCTCACAACGTGTACACTAGAATTTCATATGCAATGCAGAATTCCGTAGCGAAGCACGAGTACATCAGCTAGTACCTTCTAAAATCACATGCACATTTGTTATTGGGTAGAATTTACAAGACCGTGTGAGTTGGCTGTGCGGTTGGAGGCGTGTGGCTCTGAGCTTGCATCTGGGAGATAGTGGGTTCTAGTGGGTTCGAACCTCACTGTCGGCAGCCCTGAAGATGGTTTCCGTGGTTTCCTATTTTCACTCCTTAATTGAGGCCATGGCCGCTTCCTTCCCACTCCTAGTCCTTTCTTATCCCATCGTCGTCATAAGACTTATCTATGTTGGTGTGACGTAAAACAGATCCTAAAAATAATTCAAAAAGAAGAATTTACAAGTACTTGTGGCTTTTGGCCATAATGTCTTAAAATCCTTGAATGAAGCAGTATCATCATATAGAATTTCTCTCCTCAAATAAGTCTCTTTAATTTGTTGAAATTCATGTTTTGTTCGTGTTTTAAAAAGTGTATTGAATTCATAACATTTAAATTTTGTTATGATGATTTCTTGTGGTAGACCAAAATTTCTTCTTTTGCTTTTCAGCATGTTCGTGATTGAATGAGGAATAATAAACTTAAGAAAATATATTTATTTATAGTTATATCCTTTTTCGTATCCTTTTGGAAGAATGATGTCTGGATACAAACCAAATATCTTTAAATGCTTGTTTATAGCAGAATATGTCACATGGAAGCTTATTGTTCTATTTTCTTTTATGATTTTTTTATTTCAGTGCTTTTCTTTCATCGGTAGATTATACTGTCAGAATAAAAATTTAAAGAATGAGTTGTAATTGTGGCAAGAAAATAAGGTTTACTGCTTACATTATAGTTCCCTTGTTCAGCCATATAGAATCTGTTGTTTGTTGTACACTGTATCTTAAAGGTTGAGCAGGAGTTATATTATTTGGCACTGTAACAAAATGGACATTGTGCACTGCCTCCATTCCTCCACCTAGATATAGTATGGCACGGAGTGCGTTCAGTGCTGCCAGCAAGTGGCAATACGTCCTACCTGGAAGGAAAATGGGGAACAGCAGCAGCTCCAAGATCGTACTCACCTCACTGCTTGCTTTCTGCTGTTGCCTGCTTCCTTGCTAGTCACAACAACAATGCATGCCTCATCAGCATTCAGTAGGTAATCCTTGGACACACTAGTGCAACGTAACAGGAAAATTGATGTGGTTCTCCACTGGATGTTTTGAATCCAGAGTTCTCTATATTTTAACTTTTAAGATTTGATGAAATCTGTGACAGGTATTTATTTAGTGTATGGCTATAGGACTACAAAAACATTTAGAAAATAAATATATAATGAATATTGAAATTTCACGACCGTATTGTAATCAAAATCGACTTTCAACCTATTAGATCATGTTGTACGTACGTACTACGTGTTTGAAGAGATGTTAAGTACAGAACAAAAATGGCCAACCGGAAACCAGTAGGATCCAAACAATATACCGATATACAGCAGTGAGGTGTCAACACTTTTGCCATCAGAAAGATAAAGACTGCTGCTGTAGAGTCGAACATCAAGTTCATTCAGCCGCTAGATTAATGATGCTGGAGTATTTACAGTGTTTGCCTGTGGTGCTCGGAATGTCTGCAGCAGATTCTGAAAACAGGTGTTCCACAGTCTGTTCGGAAGTTTCACTATCACAGTCAGGTAAGCTCCAAAAGCCCTGCTTATGAATTGAGTATGCTCATCTGTCATGTATGTGTTGTGCAAAACTGATTCTGTGCCGACCAAGTTCTGAAAGGTAGATCTAAGCCTTGTGTGGGTTTTTTATATATAGAGTAATTGGTTTTGTAAAATGAAGTAGATCAATTGTCATATTGGATCTACTGTACTTCTAAGGAGACAGCAGTGCCAGTGTTACAAAAATATTGAGACAGTTACACAAAGGAATGGCCATGCCTACTTACTTCACGTGAAAACCACGTGTCTGCAGCATATTCTTGTGATTTTTCTGTGGCTCCCGGTGGACAAGATGATTACAGAAGATCACATCCAAGAAACATAACACGTGCTGTGAATCAACATTATGAAACAAGTCTATTTTGTCATTCTTCGTAGAAAGTAATGAAACTGCAATGATAAATTCTGAGTTGCTGTTCATATAATTTATTTTGGAGCATAATATCCCGTTATCTGTTTCGGATCATGCAGGAAATTTATTTAGTGCAATGTTCCCTGATTCTAAAGTATCCCAGAAGTATGGTTATGCAAGAACTAAAACCTCTATTTTAGTTCAATACATGGCATCTGAGACAAAAAAAAAACCTTTTCCTTTGGTTACTGATGGTAGTACAGATTCAAATACAATTAAACTTTATCCTATAGTTGTTTCTATTTTTAATGCTCAGATAGGCCAAATATCAACTCTTCTGTTGTCATTGTTACAAAGTATTGACAACACAGGTGAGGGAATTTTCTCTGTTATCAATAGTGAGTTGTCATCTCTAACCATTCCATGGGAAAATTGCATTCCTTTTTCTTCTTCGACCGGGCGAGTTGGCCGTGCGCGTAGAGGCGCGCGACTGTGAGCTTGCATCCGGGAGATAGTAGGTTCGAATCCCACTATCGGCAGCCCTGAAGATGGTTTTCCGTGGTTTCCCATTTTCACACCAGGCAAATGCTGGGGCTGTACCTTAATTAAGGCCACGGCCGCTTCCTTCCAACTCCTAGGTCTTTCCTATCCCATCGTCGCCATAAGACCTATCTGTGTCGGTGCGACGTAAAGCCCCTAGCAAAAAAAAAATTTTCTTCTTCGTACACAATGATAGGGGCAAAGAAAGGTGTTGCCAAATTTGTGAAGGGCGGGCATTCTACTGTTTATATTTCATATTGTTCATGTCATCTCATGCACATCTGCGCACAGAAAACAGCAGCCCAATTACCAAACATAGAGAATATTTTGGTTCACTTCTATTACTATCCTGATAAGAGTTCTATGAGGCAAAACACGTAAGTATACCAGGCTATTTTTGGCAACAGAGGGTCACAAAGTTTGAAAAATGTTAGTATTCGTTGGCTCCCACCTCTTCAGTTTATTAATCGAGTTCTTGAGCAGTGGAAAGCTTTGAAACTCATATTTTGTAGTGAGCCCTACCATAAAAATGAGAGCAACAAGCAGTTTGAAACTGTAAAATCTTTTTTGCAGTACTGACATACAAAACTGTTTTGCTGTTTTCTTCAGAGTACATTTCCTGTCTTTAAATTAGTGAATTTATTTCTTCTTAGAAAACTTAATGGTCTTCTAACTGACGTATTAGATTTTTTCAACCATGTTCTATTTGGTCAGAACCTCCTCCTTTTGAATGTAGAATTCTAGAAAAGGACCAGAAAGGTAATCAGAATAAAAGCCACAGTATACTTGAAAGAGAGCGACTGAGATGAACAGATGTTTTAAAATTTTGTAAGAGAATTTCATAAGACAGCTTGCAATTAGATTATCAGGAAATTTTTCCTCAAAGGTGAATTTCTTCAACATGCTGAAGTTGTACACATCTCTCTTAGAATGAAGGTTTCCTAGTAATCCCTTGAATATTAGAATTTATTAGAAGATTCCCAAGTTTAGTTAAGGAAAGTAGACATGACAAACTTGAAGAGAAATTTGCAGTTTATCAGTGTGATACTTTACCAGAATATACATTAACGTAGCAAATGTCATGGGGATAGTCACCTAATAGCATGTGGGGCCTCCTCTGACCCTGCAAACTGCAGTGAGACGCCGTGGAAGTGAGTCGACAAGTCCCTGGTAGTCCTCTGAACGCAGCTGACACCAAATCGTTTGCAGAGCGGCCACCACTGCTGGTCTGTTCGTGGGTGCAGGATCCACGGCACGGAGCCTGTGTTCCAGGACATCCCAAATATGCTCGATAGGGTTCATATCGGGGCTCCTGGGTGGCCATGGCAGTCGTTGCACCTCCGCTGCATGTTCCTGGAACCATTCCCGGGCGACATGGGAGCGATGTGGCAGCGCGTTATCATCTTGAAACACCGCAGAACCGCCTGGGCGTTGGAAGGCCAAAAATGGGTTGAGATGGTCTCCGAGCAGCTCAACATACCGCGTACCATTCAAAGTCTCTTCCAGAACAACTAGGGGGCCCATTCCATATCAGGAAAATGCACCCCAGACCATAACAGAGACACCAGCGCCCTGGACCACACCTTCGCTTCATGTGGTCTGCACCATACATGGTGCCTCCCATCGGCATGGTGCAGTTGAAATCGTGATTCGTTCGACCATATCACGTTGCGCCATTGTTCGAGTGTCCATCCTTGGTGACTGGCGACAAATGTGCGTCGTCGTGTCCGATGACGTTGGGTTAACAGTGGCACCCGTGTGCGCCGGCTCCCATAGCCCATAGAACCCATGTTCCTACAGATTGTCCAGTGGGAGACGTGTCTAGCATGGCCTGTGTTGAATTGAGCTGTGATTTGTTGCACGGTTGCCCGTTTATCACTGTTGACAATCCATCTCAGATGTTGCCGGTCATGGTCATCGAGGGCGGCTGGACGGCCGGTTGTTCGTCTGTTGTGGACGGTGACACCCGCATTCAACCATTCATGTTACACCCTGGACACGGTCCACCTTTTAGCATCCTACCATCGTGTGAAGCCGAATTCCCGCACCACTTCCGAAATCGCACTTCCCATCCGTCGGGCACCGACCGACATACCCCGTTCGAACGGTGTCAGCTCACGACGACGTTCCATGTTACACCTGTCACATGCACAGCCGCTGCTCACAAGGTCTCCTATACAACTGCCCCTGGCAGAGGGGGCGTGTGGTGCGCAGGCAACACACCTGCGCGTCAGTGCTCCGCTGTTGCATGACATTTGCTCAGTCATTGTATTGTACATGGACCTAAAATTGATGTACACAGTACTGCCATAAGTTCTGTCAGTACTTTCAATGCATACAGTTCTTCCACAGTGAATAAAGCTATGCAAACCCATTAATATATGCATATTCTGAAAAAAACACAAAAAAATGCTACAGGATGAACATATACTTATTCAAAATGATCACCATGTGTGGCAACACAGCAGTGAAGACATTGAGGCCACTCATCTATAGCTGCACGAATCGTATCCAGTGGATTTTTTTTTAAATACCTGGCGTGATTTTTTTGTAATGTCTCAATATTACGGTGCCGTTTTTAACATGCTATCGCCTCGAAATTCTGCCACAGAGAATAATCCAGTGGATTGAGGCCTGGACTTCCACTAGGCCGGTCAGCAGCAGCGATCAAGGGCGGTTACTGCCGGAGTCGTGAAGATGACCTTGTGGACGACAACATGCAGCGTTGCCACGCTTCTTCACTCATACTGCAGCACGTTTAGATTTTACTGACAGAACTTATGGCAGTACTGTGTAAGCTGGGGCAACATTGCAGAGCTTAAAAAAGAAAATTGACAGATGAAGTATGAAACTCTAGGTAATGTTGAATTTGCAGTATTAAGTGTACCTCACAGTAACTCTCCCACAGAAAGAGTTTTCAGTTTTGTTAGGAAAAATCAGACAGAATTCAGGCCTATATTAAGAACATCTACACTGGAATCACTTATGGTTGAGAAGACAAAAATGTAATCACAGGGGAAGGTATGCTTCAGAAAAACTTACACTGAAAAAGCAGCTGCTGGTTGCAAAACAAGCTATAAAGAACTTTTTGTTGCAGAAATAACTTGTAATGTGCAAGTTTTCTTATTTAATATGATATGCTTCAGAATAGCTTGTTGTCATGAAGGGCAAAGGGGAGGGGGTGGGGTCATCAAGAGGGCAGGGGCATGCTTTGGATTTGACTTGGTTTATATTGGAAGGGTAGTTAATTACACGTTATAATTCTCATATTTTGGTCCTATTGAATTGTACCTTAAAGTCAAAGAAATATTAATGTTTATTTAATTCCACTTATTCAGTACATAAAGAGCAATTATAATCAAGAATTAAATCTTATGAAGTAAATTATAGGGACATGTTTTGCCCTTTTTTAAGGGCATCTTCAGCCTTGGTCTCAAACCTGAAAGATAATAAATCAGGATCCTGATTGCTCTTAATTGTAGTTTTTTAAGTTAAATTACAAATTATAAAAGTGAGGATGATGTAGGTACATGCGTCAAAAAATGAGCGAGAGGGATGACAGTAGTTAAGATATTCTTATGATAAAGCCTTTATAAAGCCTTACAAACAGTCCTAATTATATACTTTTATGAATGTCCTTGTCTAAAAATATGGTAACAAGTTGCATGTTAGCAGTTCTATAAGAACACAATTATTGCTGCGTCGAATCTTGTTAAATGGCTCCCTGTATTGGTTGAGGGCATAAGAAGTAAGTTAGGAGCCTAAACGGTTCAATCTTTAGAATAATACATACATACATTATCATTATAGACTGTTATGCCTTTCAGCGTTCAGTCTGCAAGCCTCTGAGAATTTACTAAACGTCGCCGCAATCCTCGATTTGCAACTAGTGTTGTGGCCTCATTTAGTTCTATACCTCTTATCTTTAAATCGTTAGAAACAGAGTCTAACCATCGTCGTCTTGGTCTCCTTCTACTTCTCTTACCCTCCATAACAGAGTCCATTATTCTCCTAGGTAACCTATCCTCCTCCATTCGCCTCACATGACCCCACCACCGAAGCCGGTTTATGCGTACAGCTTCATCCATCGAGTTCATTCTTAAATTAGCCTTTATCTCCTCATTCCGAGTTCCCTCCTGCCATTGTTCCCACCTGTTTGTACCAGCAATCATTCTTGCTACTTTCATGTCTGTTACTTCTAACTTATGAATAAGATATCCTGAGTCCACCCAGCTTTCGCTCCCATAAAGCAAAGTTGGTCTGAAAACAGACCGATGTAAAGATAGTTTCGTCTGGGAGCTGACTTCCTTCTTACAGAATACTGCTGATCGCAACTGCGAGCTCACTGCATTAGCTTTACTACACCTTGATTCAATCTCACTTACTATATTACCATCCTGGGATAACACACAACCTAAATACTTGAAATTATCGACCTGTTCTAGCTTTGTATCACCAATCTGACATTCAGTTCTGTTGGATTTCTTACCTACTGACATCAATTTAGTCTTCGAGAGGCTAATTTTCATACCATACTCATTGCACCTATTTTCAAGTTCCAAGATGTTAGACTGCAGGCTTTCGGCACAGTCTGCCATTAAGACCAAGTCATCAGCATAGGCCAGGCTGCTTACTACATTTCCACCTAACTGAATCCCTCCCTGCCATTTTATACCTTTCAGCATATGATCCATGTAAACTACAAACAGCAAAGGTGAAAGATTACAGCCTTGTCTAACCCCTGTAAGTACCCTGAACCAAGAACTCATTCTACCATCAATTCTCACTGAAGCCCAATTGTCAACATAAATGCCTTTGATTGATTTTAATAATCTACCTTTAATTCCATAGTCCCCCAGTATAGCGAACATCTTTTCCCTCAGTACCCTGTCAAGAGAATAATGACGAAGAAAAATGTTTCTGAATTACTCCAAGTGGCGTTTAAATAAATTTTAAAGCTAGTTTGTAGTTAATCTTTTGTGATGAGACAATTCTGCCGCTCTCCCAAATTACAGTGTAGGAGCGAGGGAAATGCTTAATGGTGAGTAGCCACAACTATAAATTTCTATGAGAACACAGTTAATTCTACTAAAAGGCGCCCTGTAAAGGTTGAGGGCGTAAGAAATCAATTTAGAGCTTAAACAGTTTGTTCTTTAGAATAATGATGAAGAAAAGTATTTCTGATCACTCCAAGTTGGGTTTAAAATAAAATTTAAAGTTGTTAGTTTGTTGTTAATCTCATGTGATGAGATAAGTCTGCAGTCTTCTTAGAGCACGTACGAGTGAGGAAGAGTGTTTGATGGTAAGTAGCTGTGTTTATATTAGCTAGAAGGTGCAACTGTGGCTTCTTATATATAGAGAGTTGAAAGGGAAATGTGGTTTAAAGTCTCTAGCAAGAGGAGATTTACGTATTAAGGAATGAAATTGAAGGAAAGGTGAGTTCAAAGAAAAAATGAAGTGTGTAAATTCACTTACCCCTTTATCAATTATGATGTTAATTGGTTAACGTAAAGGTGAGTTAAAGAAAAACATATGTAATTTAATTTATCTTTTCGACTGTTATAGTGTTAATCAGTTGCTATGGTAGCGTTGAAATGACTGAGACCCTACTATTTTTAAAAACATAACTCCTACCCTGTTCGTCCCCGCAAACCCACCGCAACCAATAACACATAAACTTAATGCCCCGCCTAATCCCCCACCTCCACCACACCCACCTCCCCTAATCTCACATCATTATAACGCCAGAAGCACAAGTGTCAGTCATTTCATCTTTAAAAACTACAATCAAGAGCAATCAGGATCCTGATTTATTATCTTTCAGGTTTGAGACTAAGGCTGAAGATGCCCTTAAAAAAGGGCAAAACATGTACCTATAATTTACTTCATAAGATTTAATTCTTAATTAAAATCACTCTTTATGTACTGAATAGGTGGAATTAAATAAACATTAATATTTCTTTGACTTTAGGGTAGTTAATAGCGGGATTGTAGATAACCCACTTCAAAAGTTGGCACCTCTGGGTAGGAGTGTGTTGGACGAGATCTTAACATATTCTCAAAGTAATGCGTTTGAACTCTACACATCTGGTGGAGTGATATGAGAGAGGAATGGTAGCTGGTATGTTGGGGTAGTAGGAATTGTTCCAGAGATTATCCTCATTGACTTGTTCAGCTGGTCATGCACCTTCTTTGAATTTGCACTAGTTGAACACACCATCCACCTCTGTAGTGTAATGTTTATCGCTATAAGCTGCCATCCTTAGTGGCCCTGGCATTGCCAGAAATTTAAGATTGGCAGGAGGGCTAGTATGCAGTTGAAAGAAAGGTACATACAGCTTACCTCCATTGAGGGTGTTTCTGAAAAGAGCTGCACCAACTCAGGATGAAAGAAATAAGCATGCTTATTACATCACATGGTGTACTGGCAGCAATAAGATTGCACTCCATGGTGATGATTCAGGAAGCAGTTTGGCCTTCAATTCACAGCACTAAATTTTATTATTTGAGTAATCTTCATTAAATATTACCCAAAAGTTTGAAACTTCTCCAGGAAGAAAAATCATTTCATTGGAAAAAGAAGAATTGTGCATTATATAAATTGTGAATTTCATATTAGGACACAAACTTGTGCATAATTTTGCAGACATGAAATGATTAAGTTTTGACCCAGGAAGGCTTGAAACAGAATGTACTTGTTTTATCTGAATCCAGTACTTGTCGAAACTCACGCTGGAATAGAAGCACCTGTAGCCATAGTTAATTGATCAATATTAACTCTTAGAAATCATTATATGGAATATAATTAAGATACTTATCCTTTACAATAGTTGTTTTTACTTTATTTAAAATTTGAAATTCATGGCATTATAGACTTCAAACGATCAAGGAAGTCTAATAATACTGCTGAAATATTGTCACTCAGACCACATTGCAGTCATTATTTGCAGGCCATCTGGCTGGGTAGATTAAATGAGAATTTTAGACTTTAGAAAGTATACTTACTAAACTTTTGCTTGTTTTCTTTAGTATTGATTTTTGAAGTATTCTGCATGATTTGTCGATGACCTCTAGTTAGGGGAACTAGAATCTATTTATAATATAGTAGACTAGATGAATATTGAATCTAGACAGATTCTAGAAATACTTTTGGAATCTATTTTACTTTGTGTCACTACTGCTAAGTGGCATTCATTTCCTCTTGAGGCTAAGAAAGAGAGTTGTAATTATGTTTAATCCCATTATTTAAGATTAAGATTATGTACATCCTTTGATCATCTGCTCAGAAATGCAGAAGACACTCTTATTGTTCTGATTAGCATCACCATATATATATATGCTAGCTAATCAAAAGTATCCAGACCCCCTGTGTACATGAATGCCACTACGATCACCGCTAATGCTAAGGGTGAAACTTGAGAGCTTAGAAAATTCAAACTTAGACTGTGTATTGGTTGCCACATCTGTAAGAAATTAGTCAGGGCCATTTCTGCCCTTCTCGACGTGACCAAGTAGACTGTTGGGTATGTGATTGTGAAGGGGAAATGGAAGACTCGACCACAACAAAACGCTGGCTGAGTTAATGTAATTACAGGGATCCTTTAGCATTGAAGAAAATGTTTGATACCATCACCTGTGAATTCCACAGTGCCACTAATTATGCATCTGGGCACCATGACTCAAGGTTCGGGCAACTCATCCGTAAACTGTATATTTCACTGGTGAATGCCAAGCTGTGCACATAATAATATCCATTATATCCAGTATATCAGAATAATCGTGGAGGACAGTTTTGAGTACATGTCTGAATACTTTTGACTAGATAGTGTATTTGATTAGAAAAATGTTATATGATTATATGGTTATATTGTAACATGTGAATTATACAAATCTAGTTATTGGCAAGAAATTGACTGAAGTATAAAATTGAACAGAGAGTGAAAATGTTTGCTAATAATTTCAGAACACAATATTTTTTCTCCTGCGTGCCAAATGAAGGCTGACATGGATTTTGATGCGTATGTTGATTTGAAAACATTCATATCCTTTTATGTATCCTTTTAGAGCATAATATCTTTGTTGACTCTATCTTATTTCTTGTGTGACTTTGCAACTTGCATTACAGTTTACTTTCTGTGTAATTTACAGCTGTGTTTGCAGTGTTTGAGTAAGGTAAGAACTTTGTTATACTGTGAAACTTACCTTTCATGCTTTTGAACCAACAAATTCAATCCCTGACTTAAGGAAAATTTTAAATGGAAATTAGATAACATCCTATTTGTGCTTCCAGGACCAAAACTTAATGCAGGAATAACTTTTAGTGACTTTAATGCTTTTTTCCATTGGATAATTGCTTCAAAAATACAGCATATTTTTGAAACAGTCTTTCATTGCTATTATCATCCAAATTTGACTTTCATGATATATTCCATGGAGAAAGAAAAGTTACGTGTATATAACTTCTAAAGTTGTTCTGTTGGTCATGGCACATTCTACACAATCTGAATAGATGTGTTCCAGAAGTTGCTGTCAAATCAGCAAGTTAGCAGTGCTGTTTGAAGTTTGTATGTGTGCTAGTATTTCATTTTGTTCTGTGGCTTACTATTTAAATGATCAACAATTATGGAGGTCCTGAATAAACATGTGTCAAGTTTGAAATACAAACACGTGAATTTAAACCTTGCCGGGAACAAGCCAAGTGTTATGATTGTTGTGCACCTACCTTTGTTATATGGTACTCTGAATGTTTGTATTTCTGATGTCCATCCACTGAATTGGGCAAGATGAAGGAGTACTTTTTGAATTAGGACTCTGAAATACATAGTGCAGTGAAAAGTAACAGACAAAACTGCCTGTCTCTACTGTAATCATCTCTCTCTTTCCCATGCCCCCCACCTCCCTCCCCACACTGTTGACAGTGTGGTAATGTCGAAATGCCAATTGTCACCTCATGGAATAATTTTTCCAACCAAGATATTCAACTGATCATCACATCTGCTGAGACGGCTACTTCTCTAAAGTGTTGCAAGTGACTCTTTGCCCTGTCTGCAATCATGATCTTTGTGTCGGCCATGTTGACCTCGACCATACTGTCTGCTGGCTATTGTCAGCTGCTCCATTGTTACTTTCATCTGACACTCAAAGCCGCCAACATTGGACCTCTGAGACAGGTTCAGTTATCTGCAGAGTACGAGAGTTGGAATAATGACTACCGTTATCATGGATGTGATGCACTTGATATGTTTGACAATCAATGAAGGTTATCATGGAGTCTTTGACTTGCACCAGAAAGCAGGAAACTTATGGGAAATGTGTAACACCTCCTTGTGATTGTGTGTATATGTGTGGATTAACCAGTCAGCAGCCTAAATCGTCAAAAAATCGAGGCAAGTTTTGATGTTACCTAAAGCTTGTTTCGAAATAGTTCTGTTAGTACCGAGCAAGTTAGCCGTGTGGTTGGGGTCGTGCAGCTGTGAGCTTGCATTCGGGAGGTAGTGGGTTTGATCCCCACTGTCAGCAGCCCTGAAGATGCTTTTCCATGATTTCCCATTTTCACACCCGTTAAATACAGGCTGTACCTTAATTAAGGCCACTGTTGCTTCCTTTCCACTCCTAGACCTTTCCCATCATCGCCATAAGAGCTATCTATGTTGGTGTGAAGTAAAAGAATTATTGTTAGGTCGTTCCTGCTCGCCCAGTCTATTAATTGATTAAAAGCTTCCTGTAGTTACCCTCTGTTTTAGGATATCAGAACCATATTATCGGCATATACGCGCGCGCGCGCGTGTGTGTGTGTGTGTGTGTGTGTGTGTGTGTGTGTGTGTGTGTGTGTGTGTGTGTGTGTAACCCCATGGCGCAACAGCCTCGAATGGCCATGGCCTATCAAGCGACCGCTGCTCAGCCCGAAGGCCTGCAGATTATGAGGTGTAGTGTGGTCAGCACAACGGATCCTCTCAGCCGTTATTCTTGGCGTTCGAGACCGGGGCCGCTATTTCACCGTCAGATAGCTCCTCAATTGTAATCACGTAGGCTGAGTGGACCTCGAACCAGCCCTCAGATGCAGGTAAAAATCCCTGACCTGGTGGGGAATCGAATCCGGGGCCTTCGGGTAAGAGACAGGCACGCTACCCTTATACCGTGGGGGCGGCTATATATCTATATATATATATAGATATATATACACATTTTCACCAGATCAATCTGTACATCTTCTACTGCATTGTGTGTGGCAATATTAAACAGCAAAGGGCCTACTTTAATCTTTCCATAAGCTCCAGGACTGTCGTTTATTGTTAGAGGGAAACTAAATTAGTGTGTATAATTAAAGAAGGTGGAAGCCTCTGTGGCTCAGATGGCAGCGCGTTGGCCTCTCACCGCTGGATACCGTGGTTCAAATCCCGGTGACTCCATGTGAGATTTGTGCTGGACAAAGCGGAGGCGGGACAGGTTTTTCTCCGGGTACTCCGGTTTTCCCTGCCATCTTTCATTCCAGCAACACTCTCCATTCTCATTTCATAGCATCTATCAGTCATTAATATATCACTTTGGGAGTGGCGACCCCATCGTACTAACAGCCTATATATGCTTCATTCATTACATTCCTGACCCGGTCAATGACTGGAAAACAGGTTGTAGGTTTTTTTCATTTAAAGAAGGTGATATGATTAATATCCCTGCTCACCGATATCGGTAGTGTGCAGGTGCATCTTTTTTTTTTTTTTACAAAGTTAACACGTGCACCCTTTCTTAAGCAGCAAGCATTTTGTGATACAAGCATCAGGTTGAGAATACCTGCTGTACAGTGTGATATTACAGGTACTTAACCAGAAAAGTCACCACACTTTTATACTCATAATGAAGTGAAGCATATGTATTTGGAACACTTTTTTTTGTCTTCAATTGTAGTTGTTCATTCAGGCAACCCCCCACTCCCTCGCACGCACGCACACACACACTCTCTCTCTCTCTCTCTCTCTCTCTCTCTCTCTCTCTCTCAGAGGTAACAGTTGTCAACATTGGCCCAGATCTGATCCCAGCACTGTAAATCTATTTATTTCCATGAAAAATACAACATACTCTTAACCTATTAACATTATGTGCTCAGATTATTTACAGTCGTATCACTCCTTTGTGTTGGCATGATTTAGATTCTCAGGAAAATATTCACAGTTCTGTTGAGTTTTGCTATAGAATTATAAAATTTTATATACGTATGTATGCTAGACAAGCCATTCTATCACATGAAATCTGTCAGTAGTCATGTCAGAACTAGCTGAGTGCATGTGCTTACAAAACATTGTCCCTAGGAATTACCACAAATTACTAACGAAAGATAATTGAAAATTTATTGGTAGGAAAGGAAGCCTATGACACACTAAGGCTAAAATTGAATTGCCAAGCTGAGTAGCTCAGACAGTGGAGCACTGGCCTTCTTAAGCTCAAGTTGGTGGGTTTAGTCCCAGTTCAATATAGTGGTATTTAAAGGTGCTCAAATATTCCAGCCATGTCTTGGTAGAGACACTGGCACACAATATAATTTCTGTGGGACAAAGTTCCTGCACCTTAGGATTTCTGAAAACTGGCTCCATGGCCAAATCGTTAGCATGCTGGCCTTTGATACAAGGGGTTCTGGGTTCAATTCCTGGCTGGGTCAGGTATTGTAACTTTTTACTAGCTAATTCCTGCGGCCTGAGAGTTGGGTGCTTACGCTGTCTTCTGCATTAGAATTAATCTCGGGTAGAGCCGCATCTTCTCAGGCATACTAGTAGTCCATACGGTGTCAATGTGAAAGCCCTGCACCAGGCCTCTCCGGAGGCCCCAAGTCATTTTTCCTTTCTGGAAACTTAAAAGTAGATAATGGTGCATTAAACTAACAACATTATTGTAACAACCGAATCAATAACATGACTAGCTTTTGTACAGCGGAATTTGAAAATTCATGGTAGCAGTACTAACAGCATTACATAAGCATGCAAATTTGGAAATAATATTACTACTGCCTAGTATATAGTGTTAATAAGCACATGGGGTAACATTATTAATTGTTCTAGCCCCCCTTCTTTTTTTAATAAATTCTGAAGTTTGGGATTTTTGTCTGTAGTAGATGGATATCTCTAATTGTTATAGCACTGTTTCGTATAAACTATTTCTTGACTGCTCAGGGAAAAGAGAATAAGTCATGAAATGGCCATAATAAGATACAGTAAGTCCATATTATGTTACTACAGCTTGGTATTGATGGTATATGTAAAATTGTAATCTATTCGTTATAATATGCTTTTGTTGTTTTAGTAGATTTCAGTTATAAAACTTTTCAGATTTTATTGGTTTCCAAATAATTGCATAAAATATGATGTTGCTTAATTTAAGGTATCGATTTCTATGTAATCAATAAATCATTACCAGTTTTCTGGAATGTAAAATTATCACATTTTTAATATCAAAAAAATTAGATCTACTGTACTGAAAAGTTGCGTATTTTGACTTATACTCTTTCCATCAGGCAGCATCCATTCTCCAGGTTAGAGGCAGCTGCAAAAAGGTGTCTGTTCTCCAGGTTAAGGGCGACCTTGAATATGCTGTAGAGTATGCCTGTGTTGTCTGGTAGAATTCATATCACACTGAAAAGGGGAATGTAGCTTTCGACATCACCTGCAGATTGATAACAGGCTGTCTAAAGTATTGAGTAGCTTTATCCCCTCACATGAACAGCACTACCATCATTTTGACTAGAAGTAGCAGCAAACAAGGGAAGGATGAAAGCAAAACATGAGAGTACCCACCCTATGTACGACCTAAACTCTCTGTGCCAGGGCGAGCGGGCAGTTACGTATAAAATGTCATCGAGTGTGGTGAGCACACCATAATACTAGCCTATATGAAGCATTATAGTGGATCAGAACTAAGAGTTCAAGGAGCACCTCAGAAACTACATGCATCTGTTGTGTCTCCAGAGAGGTGCAAGAAGTGGATAAAGGTGATGAAAGAGGTAGAAGACTACTCTGTTTTTCTGAGCAGTAAAGATTTACAACTTTAATTATCATCTTCTATTTTACTGCTTGGTTTACTTGCTTCATTCACGGAAATGCAGAAGTGGAATTTTACTGTTAACGCAGCTGGAAATACATTTTTGCAGATAATGAAGGCGTTATCAGTTAATCTTTCCACATATTAACATATAATATTGTTGCAGACAACGATATGACATATTTATAATTTGCCCTGAATATTGTGTTTTCAGCAGAGAATTTTTTTTATTTTAATGTGAGCCTAGGTTCAAATATCGAATTACATATTTTTAAGATGGTAAAAAGTTGCTTTAAATGTTTTATTGTTCATCTTGAAGTATATTTTTGATCATGCAGCACTGCATGAATTGCAAGTTGAAAGTTTTCACTAAGAGAACTGTCTGCTGCGAAAAGTGGATGGATCACAGTGGGGTAGTCAAGCACAAACTATCCGCACTACAGCGTTGGCTTTATGCTATTCTGCTGTACAGTATGCCCGTCCTATCTGGTGCAATTCATATCACGCGGGACCTATTCCACAAAAGTATGGTCTTGTACATTACAAGTTACTAGTGTCGGTTCTTGTAATGTATGGAGTTGTACATTTCTGTTCCACAAAAGATTGAAAGTCTCTTGTATATTACCAGTAATAATAATAATAATAATAATAATAATAATAATAATAATAATAATAATAATAATAATAATAATCGTATGGCCTCAGCTACCGTGTGCAGACATTTCAATTTGACGCCATCTGGCTGTCTGCTCGTCAATTTCGACGTTCCGTTTTACTCTAGGCCCCCACTAGATGGCAGACCGAGTAAACCGAAACTCTCTTGGGCGTCTATGGCTGAGATTTAATGAATTTTGTCGGGTAAACACCAAATGTGTCACCAGAGATCTTTTACATGCCGACATTGTACGACATGGAGTGTCGAATGGACTTTTTTCCGCTCTTCAAAAATCCGACTACCTCTGCCGGGTTTGAACCCGCTATATTGGGATCCGGAGGCCGACACTCTACCGCTGATCCACAGAGGCAGCTTATATTACCATTGAATTGTTACAAGTTGTACAAGTGACGACATATCAATAAACATACTAGTCATAACATGAATCAGCTGTTTATCTTCGTATTCCATTCGATGAATTAGGTTATGCTTGCTTCATTTATCGTAATATCATATTTGAAGGTAAGTTATGCAGCAAAGATTCAAAGAACTCTAATATTTCTGTGAATTTCTTACTGCTACAATGTTATTTTTCAGTTTATTTTTTTGATGATAGGAAATTACTGTTATCACTCATTCTGTTCTTCCACAATCCTCACATATGAAGTCAAATAAATATTAAAGTTTATTTATTCCACCTATTCATAAATAGAGATTTTAATTAAGAATGAAATCTTGAATAAAATTATAGGGACCCCTGTCCATACCCACAATCCCACCACTACCAACAACACATAAACTTAACACCCCACCTAAGCCCCCACCTCCACCAAATCTAACTCCCATGTTCTCTCACCATTATAATACCAGAAGCACAAGTAACAAGTATCAAACTACTGATTAACTCTATAATCTCATACATTTAATACATAATTCTCCTCCTTTTTGCAGACTTCAAACCAAAATCTCCATATTTATATAATAAAAAGAAACACAGCTACTTACCATCGAACACTCTTCCTCACTCTTACATGCTTTGAAAGAACTAAACTTACCTTTTCACAACAAAAAAAAAAAAAAAATGCAGCTACTTACCATTCATTGAAAAGACTAAACCTACCTTTTCACAAAAAAAAAAAAAAAAAATCTTTGCTTCGCCAGACTATTAATGCTACAATTTGATTTCTTATACCCTCAACCCTTTACAGGACACCTTTTAGCGAAATTAACTGAGTTCTTATAGAACTTTATAATTATAGATGTTTACTGTCACACTTTCCCTCGCTCCTGCATCGTAGTTCGAGAGTTAGGCTAATTTATCTCCTCACAATGGATTGACTATAGGCTGGCTCTAACTTTTATTTAAAGTCCATTTGATACTGATGATATTGTTTCTCTTTATATTGTTCTAAGAATTGAACTCATTTCTCGCTACCCGCCACGACCAATATCATATAAACTCGACACACTGCTTCGACCCTCTCCTCCTTTAATCTCACATCATCTGTAACACCAGTAACTTAAATATCAGTCATTTCAATGCTACCATAGCAACTATTTAACACTATTACAACTGAAAATAAATGAAATTACACACTACGTTTTTTTCTCTCCAACTCATCTTTACGTTAACCAGTTTCAACATTAATAAAGAGGTAAGTGTTTTTACACACTTCGATTTCTCTTTGAACTCTCCTTTCATTCAAATTCATTCTTTAACACTTAAATCTCCTATTGTTACAGACTTCAAACCAAGTTTCCCTTTCGACTTTATACAAGAGGCTACAATCACTCCTTCCAGCTAATATTCAACACAACTGCTTACTATCAAGCACTCTTCTTCACTCGTGCTTTTAGAAGACTACAGTTTTATCTCTTTACACAAGAGTTACAACAGTCTAACCATTTTTATATTATTATAAACCCCTCTTGATGTGAGCAGCAGAAACGTCTCTTTATTAATTTTTTTAAAAATTGTGTTTAAACTCCACTCGGAGTTATTAACTACGGTCTTCATCATTTTCCTGACATTTGAACTGTTTAAGACCCAATAATTTTATCTAACACCCTCAACCATCACAAGGCCTCGCTTTACTTGTTTCAACGTAACAATTTATTGTAAACCTCACTTGAAGTGAGCAATGGTAACGTCTCTTTACTAGCTTTAATATGTATTAATACCCCATTTGGAACTATCAACTACGTTTTTTTAATCATTATTCTAACGTTCGATCTGTTTAGGATCCAAAAGTTTTCTCTAACGCCCTCAACCTCCAAAGGGCGCCACTTTACAAGATTTAACGTAACATTTTGCGTTCTTATAAAACTACTAGTATACAATTTGTTACCAGTTTTTTAACAAGGACATTCAAGAAAGTGTATAAATTACGACTATTCATATTTAAGACTTTATTAAGGCTTCATTTTAAGAATATCATAACTATTGTCAACCATTTCACTCACCATTTGAAGCATATTTCCAACATCATCCTCACTTTCATATGTAATTTAAATACAATCAGGTACCTGATTAATTACCTTTCAGATTGAGATTAAGGCTGAAGATGCCCTTAATTAAAGGGCTAAACATGTCCCTATAATTTTATTCAAGATTTAATTCTTAATTAAAATCTCTATTTATGTATTGAATAGGTGGAATAAATAAACTTTAATATTTATTTGACTTCATTGTACATTTCAATACGGACCAAAATATGAGAATTATAACATGTAATCCTCACATATGGTCCACAATAGTCTGACATACCTTGGTCTGTCATTAGGAATCAGATGCCGCTAATAATGATATTCGGCCGCCAAACTTAATTGTTACGAAATTGCAAACTCTGCATGAATTGTTAAAGTGGTGCCAAGAGAAATTAAGTTATTCATTTTGAAGGAAATAGAAAGAAGGAAAGATATTCTTTTCGGTGCATTCAGCGAGAGTCTGAAAAAACAAGACAAAATAAATGGTTCGATGGACATATTTGACTTGGGAAAAGCTCATGGAACTTTTGAGGGGAAAAGTTGGACGCATGTAAGAGATATACTGCTCATTAATGATTCCAGGAATGTCCTTCTTGGAAAATGTTTGTTCAGTATTTTCAGGCCAACGAACAATTTGAGAAAATTCGATATCATTTATTGCAGCTATCACAGAATGTATTGACCTACAGACCGAAGATTTTGCCATCCCATGCATATCTGCAATGGTACTGACCACAAGTTCCTAGCCAATGTAGTGTTGTTAGTTACTGTTCTTTAGCAGAGAGAGATTTATTTCTGTTCGTAGGATGTTTTACCTATGCCCAATATCTATCAAAAGTTCTCCCACTTGTATTGTGCTTAACCTAAAACGCTCATTGTTTTCAAATGCAATATTAAACTGGAAATTTATTCTTTCCCTATACAGACGGTAGTTTTCATTTTCATCACCATCACTACCACTACTGCTAGACCACATATTTATCAAAATGTATCTGAAATAAGTATATTTAAATAGCACTAGTACAATTATATATTTTTTTCTTTTCACTGGTAAAGAATACTTCCCAATTCACTAGTAAGTTACAAGTACTAGTACTTTTGTGGAACACACCCATAAAAATTCACTGGTAATTTGTAAGTATGAAGTAATAAAGTACAACTGTAGAAAATTATTTTGTGGAACGGGAACTCTGGTATTTGTGCTAGTTTCTAGAGAATTTACTTGTAATGTACAAGACCATACTTTTGTGAAATTGGCCCCAGAAAGGTGAATGTGGCTCTCAAGAACACATGCAAATTACAGGCTGTCTAAAGTCAGCTCAAGTCGAATGGCTTTATCCCTGCTCACGAGCAGTACTATCCTCATTTTGACTAGACGTAGCAGCGAACAAGGGAAGGATGAAAGAAAAAAAGAAAGAAACATGAGAATACCCACCTTTTGTAAGACTTTAACTCCCTGTGCAAAGACTTAAGTCAAGCAGGAACTTCTTAAAAACATCAAGGGAACTTCCAAATCCAGCCCAAAAGGCCAGGCTGTAGCTGTGGACAGCAAAGAACCCCTCCCTTCTGGAAGGTGAAAAGTTTCTGAAACTTGCCATGATGAGGGATGGTTGATATGGCGGTCTTTGAACAGGCTGAGGTCAGAAGTGGGCAGGTCCAAGGTGAATTTGGCAACATGGGGCTTTGTTAAAAATAACATCAGGTATATTTGCAGGTAAGACCAGGCTGTCACATATATACTTCAGTAATTCAATTAATTCAGTATATAATTCAAAGGAGGGGATGTTCATCTGATCAAACAAAGATATAAAATTCAAATCTTATGTTTTATACATTAAAATACTAGTACTCGTTTCGACCCTTAGATTGCATCATCCTCAGCACTCTTCAAGACAGTGTTGCTGTCCTTAAAATGTCCAATTGGTAGTTAAAAAGTTAAAAAGGATTTGAACTTGTTTGCACCAGATAACGTATCTTCACAAATTAAATAAGCATTTGTGCTCGGACTATACAAGAAATGTTATATTTTGCAGTGCTGTAGAACTAGCTTTAGCAGGTGTAGTTCATTGCATTATGGTATAAAAGTTGACCTGAGGGAACATCCTTAGTTGCTATGATAACTAGTGGTAAAATTGAGGGTTGTTGCAGATTAAGGAATTGCCAGTATGTGTAGCTATTTCAAGTCTGGGTTGAAAATAAGTAGAATGTTTCCTCGGTTTCGTATAGACCTGCTCCCAGCGGCTGTGTTTGTGGTGCACAGAGTGCAGTGAACTACACCTACCAAAGCTAGTTCTACAGTACTGTCAAATATTATATTTCTTGTAAAGTCTGAGAATAAGTGCTCATATAATTTAAGATACTTATCTGGTGCACAATAAGTTCAAATTCCTTTTAGCTACCAACTGGACGTTTTAAGGACAGCAACAACTGTGATGCAATATTTTAACATATCATCTTGAAGAGTGCTATTTTAGTCTTTAAGAATTATTTATGTATCTAGCTGAGGATGACCCAATCTAAGAGTCAAAACTAGTGCTAGTGTTTTAATATGTAAAGTATAAGATTTGAATTTTATATCTCTGTATAGATCAGGTGGAACATCCCCTCCTTTGAATTACATATTGAAAAAGAAATCATCAATACAGACAAACTTATATCATATGACATGCTTCAGTGTCTACTGTGTTAATGTTTATACAAAATTCTTAGAAAGAGCGTGCCTCCGTGGCTCAGGTAGCAGCCCGTCAGCATCTGACCGCTGAGTTCCGTGGTTCAAATCCAGGTCGCTCCCTGTAAGATTTGTACTGGACAAAGCAGAGGCGGGACAGGTTTTTCTCCGGGTACTCCAGTCTTCCCTGTCATGTTTCATTCTAGCAACAGTCTCCAATATAATTTCATTTCATCCATCATTCATTAATCATTGTCCCAGAGGAATGCGACAGGCTTTGGCAGCCGGCACAATTCCTATCCTCGCCACTGGATGGGGCTTCATTCATTCCATTCCTGACCTGGTTGAATGACTGGAAACAGGCTATTGATTTTCATTTTCTTAGAAAGAATTTATTGTAAAGGTCCACCTATTCAATATTTAATTGGGGCTATTCACACCAATTAGCCATGTTAAAACTATACATGTTTCAGTCCCTATTAGGGCCATTTTCAGCTAGAATTCTAAAAATAATTGACCACATAGTGACACGTTAAAAACAGATAGTACACATTAAAAACCGTTGATGCATATTGAGACATGTAAACACACTGTTCGTTCAAGACTCATCACCATCATCTGGAGTACTTTCCAACCACAGGCTGGGTCTGCTTGGAAAATAAGCCTCTCCATTGTTTTCTGTCCATCCACCACTTCTCTTCTGTCACTGTCATCCAGTTCCCTCTTCTTGCCTTGATGGTCTTCCTTACACCTTTCAGCCATGTGTCACTCGGTCTTCCTCTAGGTCTCCTTCCCTTCAACTCCATTTCTAACATCTTTCGTGGTATCCTATCTTCTCCTATTCTCTTAACATGTCCATAGCACTGCAGTTTTCTATCTTTTCCTGTAGGGGTACCTCATTTACCATTTCACGAACTTTTTCATTTCTTACTCTGTCCATTCTTGTTAAACCTATTCACCACCTTTGAACTTCATTTCCACTGCTTGTATTGTATTCTAAATCTGCTGTTAAGAAAAAGAACATAAAGTCATTTAAATTCTGTAAAAGGAAAAAAAAAATTGCTTGAAAATGTTCTTGATTGAACTGTTGTAAAAGAGAGACAACTCTTGTTATGAAAAAGGTGGTTATACCAATAACAACCACATATTAACCACACTACTTAATAAAGTAAACATCAGGGCTGGACGAAAGAGCATCTAATACCATCTGTTGAGTCACTCTAATTAGCCACTACATCAAACTCACAAGTACGATACTGACATCTTTACAAACACTTTGTTAAAACGAGGACCGGGCGAGTTGGCCGTGCGTGTAGAGGCGCGCGGCTGTGAGCTTGTATCCGGGAGATAGTAGGTTCGAATCCCACTATCGGCAGCCCTGAAAATGGTTTTCCATGGTTTCCCATTTTCACACCAGGCAAATGCTGGGGCTGTACCTTAATTAAGGCCACGGCCGCTTCCTTCCAACTCCTAGGCCTTTCCTATCCCATCATCGCCATAAGACCTATCTGTGTCGGTGCGACGTAAAGCCCCTAGCAAAAAAAAAAATTAAAACGAGGTCCACAGAACAACTTTAGAAAAATCTCTTCCGGTCTCACTTGAATTGTAATTGGCATAACCACCTTTTTCATAACAAGAGACGTCTCTCCAATGAAGTTCTTTTACAACAGTTCAGCCAAGAACATTTTCTAGCAGATTTTTTTTTTTTTTTTTCATAGTCGTTAACCTAAAGAAAAATGAATTTCATTTTGGTGAATGGTCTGTATTGAATTGTGATTACAATTAAATTAAAAATTAAGAGTAGGCCTAAAATATTTCCACTTTTTCAATACAAAATCAAGTAATGTGAGTTACATTACGGAAGAAACATTTATTGGAAATAGTTTCAACCTAATTTTTAAGGTCATCATCAGCCAGATCGCGAGTTGCACAATGTATCTGATAGTTCATAGAAATGGTAAAAAAAAAAAGTCGTGAAAACACAGTGGTTTGACGCTATAAATGTGAAAAAGTCAAAATTGTTCACTGCATGTGCATGGAAAAAAAGTCTATTCAACACTCCATGTCGTACGATGTTGGCATGTAAAAGATCTCTGGTAACACATTTGGTGTTTACCCAACAAAATTCATTAAATCTCAGCCATAGATGCCCAAGAGAGTTTCGGTTTACTCGGTCTGCCATTTAGAGGGCCTCGAGTAAAACGGAACGTCGAAATTGACGAGCAGACAGCCAGATGGCATCAAATTGAAATGTCTGCGCACGGTACCTGAGGCCATATGATTATTATTATTATTGTTGATATATACATACATTATCATCAAAGACTGTTATGCCTTTCAGCATTCAGTCTGCAAGCCTCTGTGAATTTACTAAACGTCGCCACATTCATCTATTTGTAACTAGTGCTGCGGTCTCATTTAGTTCTATACCTCTTATCTTGAAATCGTTAGAAACTGAGTCTAACCATCATCATCTTGGTCTCCCTCTACTTCTCTTACCCTCCATAATAGAGCCCATTATTCTCCTAGGCAACCTATCCTCCACCATTCGCCTCACATGACCCACAACCGAAGCCGATTTATGCGTACAGTTTCATCCATTGAGTTCATTCCTAAATTAGCCTTTATCTCCTAATTCTGAGTACCCTCCTGCCATTGTACCCACCTGTTTGCACCAGCAATCATTCTCGCTACTTTCATGTCTGTTACTTCTAATTTATAAATAAGATATCCCGAGTCCGCCCAGCTTTCGCTCCCGTAAGGCAAAGTTGGTCTGAAAACAGACCGATGTAAAGATAGTTTTGTCTGGGAGCTGACTTCCTTCTTACACAATACTGTTGATCGCAACTGCGAGCTCGCTGCGTTAGCTTTACTACACCTTGATTCAATCTCACTTGCTATATTACCATTCTGGGAGAACACACAACCTAAATAGTTGAAATTGACCTGTTCTAGCTTCGTATCACTAATATCACATTCAATTCTGTTGAATTTGTTACCTACTGACATCAATTTAGTCTTCAATAACACTAGAATGTTTATATTTATTTAGTCTTCGAAAGGCTAATTTTCATACCATACTCATTGCACCTATTTTCAAGTTCCAGGCTTTCGGCACAATCTGCCATCAAGACCAAGTCGTCAGCATAGGCCAGACTGCTTACTACATTTCCAGCCAACTGAATCCCTCCTTGCCATTTTATACCTTTCAGCAGGTGATTCATGTAAACTATGAACAGCAAAGTTGAAAGATTACTGCCTTCTCTAACCCCTGTAAGTACCCTGAACCAAAAACTCATTCTACCATCAATTCTCACTGAAGCCCAATTGTCAATATAAATGCCTTGGATTGATTTTAATAATCTACCTTTAATTCCATAGTCCCCCAGTATGGCGAACATCTTTTCACTCTATACCCTGTCATATGCTTTCTCTAGACCTACAAAACATAAACACAACTGCCTATTCCTCTCGTAGCATTTCTCAGTTACCTGGCGCATACTGAAAATCTGATCCTGGCAGCCCCTGTGTGGTCTGAAACCACACTGGTTTTCATCCAACTTTCTCTCAACTACTGATCGCACCCTCCCTTCCAAGATGCCAGTGAATACTTTGCCTGGTATACTAATCAATGAGATATCTTGATAGTTGTTGCAATTCTTCCTGTTCCCTTGCTTATAGATACAAGCAATTACGGCTTTTGTCCAATCTGAAGGTACCTTACCAACACTCCATGCTAATCTTACTACTCTATGAAGCCATTTCATCCCTCCCTTCCCACTATACTTCACCATTTCAGGTCTAATTTAATCTATTCCTGCTGCTTTATGACAATGGAGTCTATTTACCATCCTTTCCACTTCCTCAAGCATAATTTCACCAACATCATTTTCCTCCTCCCCATGAGCTTGGCTGTTTGCAACACCACCAGGAAGATTTCCTTTTACGTTGAGAAGATGTTCAAAATATTCCTTCCACCTCTCCAGTGATTCCCTGGGATCTATTATGAGTTCACCTGAATTACTCAAAACACTGTTCATTTCCTTTTTCCCTCCCTTCCTAAGATTCTCTATTACTGTACAGAAAGGTTTCCCCGCTGCTTGACCTAGCCTTTCCAGGTTATTACCAAAATCTTCCCACAACTTCTTTTTCAATTCAACAACTATTTGTTTCGCTCTGTTTCTTTCATTTACGTACAAATCCCTGTCTGCCTCAGCTCTTGTTTGGAGCCATTTCTGATAATCCTTCTTTTTACGTTTACAAGCTGTTCTCACTTCATCATTCCACCAAGATGTTCACCTTTTCCCATCTTTACACACAGTTGTTCCTAGGTATTCCCTTGCTGTTTCTACTACACCATCCCTGTATGCCACCCATTTAGTTTCTATATCCTGAACCTGCTTACTATCTACTGTTCGAAACTTCTCACTAATCATATCCATGTACTTCTAATTTCCTCATCCTGGAGATTTTCTACCCTTATTCGTTTGCAGACAGATTTCACTTTCTCTACCCTAGGCCTAGAGATACTTAGTTCACTACAGATCAGATTGTGGTCTGTATCATCGAAAAATCCCTGGAAAACTCGTATATTCCTAACAGATTTCCTGAATTCGAAGTCAGTTAAGATATAGACTCTGAAACTTGATTCCAGGATGTGTTGTAAATAATGGTCTCACCCAGCTCAAACGGTTAAAATACAGGAAAAAATAGTTGACAAACACTACCCATTCCAAATCCATACAGATGGAAGCAAAAGTAAGGCTGGAGTTGGATCTGGAATAATTCTGTACAGTCACCATGAACCTCTTCAACAATACCAATTCAAATTACGCAATACCTGTTCAAGTAATCAAGCAGAACAATACTCAATATTGGAAGGCACTGGAGAAATTATAAGACATTAACCACAAAAATAGAGCAGCAATTATTTACACTGATAGCAGAAAAACCCTGGATCTATTAAAAAACAATGGAATAAGCAACAATCTCGTAAAAGAGATCAGCAGGAAGATGAGAGACCTACAACTACAAAACTGGGAAATACACTTCTCATGGGTTAAGGCTCATGTCGGCACAGAATGCAACGAAACTTCTGATCAATTGGCGAAACAAGCAGCTAGCAGGACAGACCTAGAAGTGACTTTTGATCAAATTCCTGATGGTGCAGTAAAAAAGGTATTGCGTGAGAGAAGTTTACAACTGTGGGAAAAAGAGTGGAGAGAAACTTCCAATGGATCAAAATCAAACATGTAGGTATAGGTAACATAATCAATAGAAAATGTAATAATGAGTACAAAGGAATACTTATGCATGTAGTATTACTTAAATTGTAATGGAGCATGCAGTTAATGTGTTATGTTAATAAAAATACAAAATACTTATTGGTACTAGAGAGCTCACTGTGGAATGATTCTAAACGTGTTCCACCATATGTTTCTTTTATTCAGTGCTTTTGTTCAGGTGAGTGGTGTGAAATTAAAAAAAATGAGTGGGATGTATGTTGGTCATCGGTAAAGACAAGTACAATGTGAAAACAGAGCCTGGTAGCATTCTACTTCTAAAATTTATTAATTTCCTATTCTACACATTAACACATTCACTACCAGCTCTTCACTGGGTGATTTAAACCTCCAGTGTAGCCTTTTCAAACCCCCTCATCTCTATAGTGCACTATTTTACATTAAATGTTACTGTACGAAAATAATCGTAGGTACAATATTGAAAACTTCAACATATCTTGAGGACCAGGTTTGACATTTTCCTGGATGGCGAGGCACCCTATACTTTCCACAGAACCACTTGGTTTCACGCCGGACATTGCTTTCTGCTCATGCTCTGCACTGTCTAGTTGGGAAAATGTGCAATTTCATGCCTGAGAATTTATGAAGTACATGTTCTTTTAATTTCCCATCAAGTCGAAATGGTGGATCATTAGCCGGAGTTCGCTTAGGAGGCTAAACCGGTGCACAACACATAGATGCTGTTGAAACTACTGAAGACTTAGATGGGACCAGTGACACAGAAATATTCATGACTTCTGATGGTTCTTCATGTTCACTGTCTTGTAAGAAGTTTCTACATATTGCCTGCATGAATGTCAGAAAAGTTATTTTTGAGTTATTGGACTTTTGGAAAGTCCTGAATGCATTAAAGAATGTACACTGCAGAATGTAGAAAAACCTTTTTTTTGGCCACTTCAGTGTTTTTCACATGAATGCCAAATACTGGTCAACTGTATCTACTCAGTGCATAAACTGATTGTAATCAACTAGCAGTTAACCGCAGCTTCGCTCTTGGTACTGTATTAAGACATTATCTGAAAATCTCTAAAGTATAAAAACTCACCAGAAGATTGAGTTTCATTTACCCCAGAAACTCTTTGTAAACAGCATTTATGGTATTGCCTTTCGGGGCTGAGATGACCATGTAACATAGAACTGTACAAGTGAGAAACAGTCTTCTCTTAAGTCGGAAAAATAACCAACAACATATTTCTTTAATTTTTAAGGAGATTCCTAATACCCATTTCCACTTCTGTAACATCTTCAGTTTTTTAGATATATATCCCCATAAAAGAATTCAACCCCTTTATCAGTCCTTCCCCCACCCCTACCTAAGTGGTTTTTCCAAACATAAAAAATGTACATTTCTTTAGTTTTAAAGGAGATTGCAAATACCAATTTTCACATCTGCAACATTTTTAGTTTCTGAGAGATAAGCATTCTCATAAAAAAATTGCAACTCTGTTTTCACTTTTTTCACCCCCGTTAAGTGCTTTTTCCGAAAACAAAAAATACGTGTTCTTGTATTTTTGAAGGACTTTCCAAATATCAAGTTTCATGTCTGTAACTTGTTAAGTTTTTGATATACACTGTAGATATACAGGTACTCACTTTAAATTTCACCCACTTTTTCAGTTTTTCAGCCCCTTAAGTGGATTTTCAAAAAAAAATTTAAAAAGTGTTTATTTTTAAAGGAGATTCAAAATACCAACTTTCACGTGTGTAACATCTTCAGTTTTTGAGATATAAGTATCCTCATACAAAAAATTCAACTAATTTTTCAATTCATTCACCCCCACCCCCTTTTAAGTGGATTTTTTGAAAACAAAAGAATACATGTCTCTTTATTTTGAAAGAAGATTCTAAATACAAATTTTCAAGTTTGTAACGTCTTTAGTTTTTGAGATGTAAGTATCCTCATAAAAGGAATTCACCTCCTTTTTCACCCCACCCCGTTGATTCCCCTCCCCACAATTGTGTGTTTCTTTATTTTTAAAGGATATTCCAAGTATCAGTTTTCACGTCTGTAACCTTCAGTTTTTGAGATGTAAGTATCCGCATAAAAAGAGTTCAATTTTCACTTCCTTTCTTCCTCCCCCTTTAAGTGAATTTTCCGAAAACAAAGAAATACATGTTTATTTATAAAGGAGCTTCTCAATATCAATTATCACGACTGTAATTTCAGTTTGTGAGATATATGCGTCTTCATAATAGGAATTCAACTCCTTTCCAACCCCCTCTCTCCCCCAAGTTGATTTTCCGCCAAAAATGCATTCTTTAAATGGAATTCCAAATACAAATTTTCACATCTATAACAACTTTAGTTTTTATTTGAGGTAAGTATCCTCACACAAAAATTCAATTAATTTTTCAGTTCTTTCACTTCCCTTAATTGCATTTTGCAAAATCAAAGGAAACATGTTTCTTTACTTTTAAAGGAGATTCCAAATACCAGTGTTCACATCTGCAACATCTTTAGCTTTTGAGACATAAGTATTCTCATATAAATAATTCAATTAATTTTTCCAAGCTAATATTCCTTCATCAGGGGCATTTTTTCGATCCGGAGTGTACTCAGCTGAAAACTGGTCACTGAGCCTTATGAAAATCAGCCTAATTTTGTATAGCCTACCTATCAGGATTCCCCTCAAAATGACTGCTGTCGCTAAAGTGCAAGAACGACAATGTGTTTTTGAACCGGGTTCATGCCATGGTTTTCGAAAAAATCAGCGAGTCAAAAATAGTGTCCTCTGTCCAGTACATTTTCAGATCTGGTGTTTGAATTATTCCCGTTACAAACAATAGACCTAAAAAAAAATTTCATCTCGTTTACGTCGACTGGTTTCCATGTCTGAAAAGAATATTTAGTGAATGGACGCAGTGCTGCACTAATAACTTGTTCTGCGTAAAGATTTGTATATATTGTATATATATTGTATATTGTATATATTGTATATTGTATGTATATATATTATATATATATTTGTATATATTCAAGGAAACGTTCATTTATAAATAAATTGACGAAAGTCATAATTTCGTTGCTATTTTCGATGTCAACATTTAATCCGACCCGGCCAGTGAAATTTAATGCAGGCGGGCAATAAGACTGATGTGTATCAGTTATTTGAATTTGCTGAATTTCACTTTGTCCAGAGTCTGGTATATCATCATTGGAATTGCTGTCACTATCACTGAGAGTTGTTACTTGCAACTATCACTGAAATCGGGGATGAATTCATCACCAGAATCATCGTTCAGTAGTATGTCTTCAATTTCCTCACTTCACTGAGATCACAACTTGCATTCATAGAACAGGACACACATTTACACAGTTCACACTGTCTCTCTTAGTTTCTCACTACTGTTCATTTACAGACTACGGTCACTGGTATTACTGTTTCACTCAATCACTTAGGTACTTCGTTGCCGCTGTCACGGTCTACAGTTCACACCCTACAAACATCAGTCTCACAGTTCAAGATGGTATCTGCTGTCCACACACTCCGGTAGAACTCTGTTCACAGCCCCATGCTGACATTCTAGTGTTCTCTTCCATGCTGCACTAGAACGCACATGATGCTATCTTCCAACAGCTGGCCCCAAGAGAGACAACTTGCGACGACAGGCGTACAGAACGAGTCCACAGTTCAACAGACAGACACTCCACAGACTGCCCCACTCAGCTGAGGCTGTCACTCACCCTCGGCCACTAACTGGCAACCCAACTGTGACGATGGCTCACTGGCCGAGCTCACACTGAACTCGCTCATATCGACTCTGTGACTTAGCTGTCCACTCCCCTCTACTGGCTGAGCTCCAACTGAGCTTCTCGCTAACTCACAGAGTCCACTCACTGAACTCACTACATTGACTCAGCTCACTGTTAAGTCTCATATATCTGGGTCAGTCGTCCCAGAACATTCCGAAGGCTGAATGTATCCAGAAACCGTACGAGGTGGAAGACTCCAGTTTAATTGTCTCATAATTTCCATATTCCTTATGCCACACCACCGTGGGCAGAAGAGAGAGAGGGCCAGCCTGGCACCTAAGCCTAAACATGAGTGGTGTGGTCTGAAGGAGTGGATAGGCTCAATGGTGATGTTGTGCTGGCCCCGCCCAACACCGGCGGTTTAAATGGTGGACGTAGAGGCTGCCCACACTCCGATATATATTTGTTTCTAAATTCTTTAGAGCAGTTTTACATACCCATTTACAAAATTCGTAAGTGCCTAGAGCAGCTTGAAGAGGATAAAAAGAGAAAGTCAGTCAGTGTTGTCATATTGCTGTTTGAAAGAGTGTCTTGAGTTTTTCTGATATGTTTCCAGGAAAATTGTCTGATATGATATCTGGAAAACCTGGTTCATTCTGCCTTTCTGGCAAGACCTGGTGTTCACAGTGCACTTTGTCTTCTTGTATGGGCTAGATCAAATTTGTTGCTTTCATTGACCTGTTTGTCTCATCCTTGGTTTCAACGATATGATAGTGACTGAGGCATGAGCGATGCTAATAATGCCATTCCTTAATGCAGCCAGTCCCTGTTATAAATGGTGTGAAGATGTCACTTGTGGGGGTCAGTTAGTATGTGCATTTTAGAGGGCTTGGCAGATTGATTTTAGAGGGCTTGGCACATTGATATGAAATAGCAATTTATGGCTCATTGAGGAAGACAATGGGAAACTACATCATTTCTCATTTTCCTAGTATGCCTTTCATTGATGCCTAAGCTATCTATGACAGCTGATGGAGAAGCTGTTGAGAATAAACCCTTCAAGTTTGTATATCGGACATGTTCCGACATGATGTACTAGAAGAAAAAACTTTTTTTAAGAGAAGAATTTAAGTAGCAAACGATTCTCGGGCAATACCCTCACTCTAGAGAATCATTGGCCTTCTGAATATAATTATTAGCCTGAATTGGGTAGGCAATCTGCAGACTCAAATGAAGATGATTGTCTATAACTTGATTCAGGAAGTATCAATGGTTCTTCAGAAGTATTCAGTGAATCTGAAGTTGAAGAAGGCTCAAGTTCATTAGGAGATGATGATTGCTCTGACTGTGTAACCTAGAAGCCTACCCGCACTGTTTTTATGAAGTTCCTGCACAATTGGGCAAACAGTTGAATACTCGCAGGGACATTTGTAAATTCTGCAAATTCGGTGTTTGTGGAAGCATATAAACTCATTTACTCCAGCTTAAGTTTTGCAAAATAAATTGTTTTATCCTTAAGAACAGATAGCAGTATAGTAATACATTTCCAGAAAAATAAATACGCTTAGAGGTATGTGACCAGCTGAACAAATTTGAGTGCTAAGTGTAAAACTAGCTTTCGGGCTGATTACTCAACATGTATACATACATATCTGGTTTGTTACTAAAAACCTCATTAATTCAAAGTCGTTGGAACGCATAAATCGGACTTTGAATTAACCACTGCTGACTCGTAGTTCAGAAATGCCAACACTTGCTGCATCTCAAAATATTCTAAGACCCATTAATAAATGCTATTACCTTGATTCACGGTTTAAACGTTTCAAATGCCATGGAAAAAAATGTATCGAAATGTATCCAACAAGGTTCATTTATTTCGATAATGCACGTGGATAACCCACTGACAAACAAAACCTCACGCCACAAAAAAGAAAATATATGATCCAAAGACGAGGAGAAATCTATGCTGGCTCCCCAGTGCAAGTGGGTTTACTGTATTGTATACAATTTTGATCCCTTGTACGTGCACGGAAATTGCCCAATTCCCTTAAAACATCGTAGCTTATTGAACTTTCCTATGATGAGGGGAGGAAGTCTCCCTCTTCTGTCTGCATTGCAACATAGGACAGTGGCCCAATCCTTGTATGATTTCCCACCATGGTAATTCTCTCCTTTAAAACTGTAAGTCAATTTGGGCTAGATATTAAAAAACAATGCAGTTGCATCAGCATTGACGTTACTGTATTGTTCAGTACATATGAATTTATTATGAGTCACGCTTTCTCGCCAACTATCGGTTTGGTGGTGATTATTGTTTTAAGAGAAAGTACAACTAGGCAACCATCCTCTATTAACAATAATCAGAGACAGAAAATAGAATGAATTCAACACCTAGAAAAATGAAGGTATTGGCCAAAAGAAGGCAAGGGCTGCTCAGGGCATGAAAACAAAAGACTCCCTAGACATCGCAACCTAATACCGTTGGGGTTGGAAAAGAACAAGAGTTGACCAAGGGAGGTTGGATAGGATAGATGAAAGTGAGTAGCCTGGCACAAGTAAGTGGAAGCAATGCCAGGACTCAGCTAAGGGCCCCGTAGTTGCCAACCCACGCTTCAAAGCTGAGAACTCTGGGGCCCCTTTTAGCCACCTCATACAACAGGCAGAGGATACCCTGGGTGTTATTCTACCTCCCTCACCCCACAGGGAAGTCCCCTTCTAGTCGCCTCTTACAACAGACAGGAGACTATGGGTGATATTCTACCGCCCCAACCCACAAGGAGTCCAACTGTCAGCATTGCCAGTTTTCATGTTTTCAGCTTCTCCACACACTGTCTGTTACATGAGATGATGGTGTTCCTTAAAACTCCAGTCCCATCTTCAACACCAGTTCATTCACATTCCCCTAATAAATTGCCATCAACGGGGATATTGTTCGCTTTTACATGCTGAAACCACTAAATCAGTTCCACTTCCAAATCGGAGTTTTTAGATCCTCGAATGTGCATTCACTTTGCAGTATTTGCACCCTGCATTTCTCTAACTTCTATACTCTCAGGATTTAAAAAAAATGTTGAAAGCCTGGACACAGAAATTCCAAATTCTTTAGGTATTTCAGCACTTTATAATTTTTATCTTCTCGCTCACTGTCTTGGAAGAATACTTATGCTTAACCATCTTACAAAACAAAAGCAAGCATGTGTACCCTTAACTAAAATACCGTAACTAACAGTAAACTAAAATACAGTATTAATAAAATGTAACTATGAAATGTGTAATTGTATGCTAAAACTTAAGTAAAATGAGTAACTGCAAGAATACAAAAGAACTACAATTTCACTCAACTTAGCAACTCTGAAGCACACTGTAGACACACCAAAGTGAGTGAAAGGGAAGAAAGCAACCCCTACATGTTCAAAAAGATGCGTTCTGTCATGATACAGAGAAATTTTGAATTTAAGTTACTCTGTAAAATATTATTTTTTTAAATGTCAAGACAGTTTTGAATCAAAAGTCTGAATTTTGGTAATGGGACATTGTTCTTCGAATTACGAGTTATCCCTATTTCGAATTAAACCAGTTAAATAACATGCAAAACTGTACCTCATGTTTTTGGGAATAAGAGGTTCTTCGAATTAGGCAGGATTTTGAATTAACCGATTTGGAATTATCAAGGTTCTGCTGTAATAGAAATAATAATAATAATAATAATAATAATAATAATAATAATAATAATAATAATAATAATAATAATAATAGGAGGAAAAATTCATGAGCAAAATATAATAAAAGATTTCTGATTTTTCAAAACAAAAAGTTGTAAATGAAGATTTTCATGAAATATGAAAATGTTGCCAAAATACTGGGTGTTCACAAATTATCGGATGGTTTATATAATACTATATTATCAGCGGAGTTGGGAAGTAATTGAGTAAAAGCAATCCAATTACTTACAGCAAATGCTTTTTTAATAATTTTTATTTGTAATCATTACTTTTCACATTATGTAACTTTTACTCATAATTTGCTTCTAAAAAAATTGTTACATTCTAGTAATTGGTATCCATTGCATCCAGAGTTTTGTAAGTTTGGAGCCCCAGCACTAGCAAGACATCACACCAAGAAGATAAAGCAAAAAATATGTCATCCACTCATTCATTTGCTCACAGCTCGTGTTACTGGTTGAATTGTTACATACTATCCACTTCATATCCGTATCGACTATAAGATCCAATTAATTGAAGGAACAAGAATCCACCTGATCGATACTTTCACTTTTATTTAGCCTTAGGCTATTTCAATAGACATTGAATTAAAAGTTCAGAACATGTTTCGAATGCGTTGCATTCATCATCAGCTGCTTACATTTGGCAAAAGTAAAATTAGCTAAAAACAGTCACACAATTTTCTTAAAACCTTAAAAACAAGTGTTAGTAGTGCGTGTGTGAATGGTTGTGGGGGGGGGGAATGCATTGAAGGCGATCGTTAGTTAAACTATGACTTATTATTAAAAATCTTAATGTTAAAAACACTGATGGACTAAAATATGGTTCACTATAAGTCTTGTGAATTTTCCATAAGTTCGTTGATTACTGAAGAACTTGTATGCACTATGTGAAGTATTGCTGTTGAGCTATTGGTAAAAAGTTTCCTTAAGAAGGCATCCGGTGTTTTCACGTCTCTTATCTCCTGTTGAGTGGAGAGGTGTGGCTTGTTTCGAATATGAAGTTTGCTAATTTGTAGTTTGAATAAAAACAGTTGGATCATCTGTATCACGATCCTTGTCTTGCGTGTTAGTTTAACTTCCCGTACTACGGGAGTGGGTTTAATACGGCTGCCTTCAACCTTCAAGGTTCAGTAATCAACGAACTTATGGAAAATTCACAAGACTTATAGTGAACCATATTTTAGTCCATCAGTGTTTTTAACATTAAGATTTTTAATAATAAGTCATAGTTTAACTAACAATCGCCTTCAATGCATTCCCCCCCCCCCCCCCCTCTACACACCCCCACATCCATTCACACACGCACTACTAAAAAGGTTTTAAGAAAATTGTGAGACTGTTTTTAGCTAATTTTACTTTTGCCAAATGTAAGCAGCTGATGATGAATGCAACGCATTCGAAACATGTTCTGAACTTTTAATTCAATGTCTATTGAAATAGCCTAAGGCTAAATAAAAGTGAAAGTATCGATCAGGTGGATTCTTGTTCCTTCAATTAATTGGTTACTGGTTGAAATTAGATAATCGTGAACTATGACTTCCTGAGTTTGCACATGGTCAATAATTGAACTGGAAGAAACGTGACTGCAAAAGGGTTAAGGAATTTCCACTCCCCTGTTTGAATAAATCATTCAGTTGGCACTGAAAATAATGAGAACATGAATGTGAAATGCAAACTTTGTTTGGGAGCAATCTTTTTTTAAAGTGCCAGAGTATCATATTTAGTCTTACTTCGTGATTGTAGCAACTTATATATTTATGCTAAAAACATGTACACACAAAATAAAGTAATATTGTTTTCCTTATAAACTTGGGTATCATTTCAGATCCATGTGAAAAGAAAAGTTAGCAATTTTCTGGAGACTGGCATCCTATAAAGTAATTGTAATTGAGTAAAATATTTTCCAGGTAACTGTAATTCATTCCACTTACCTTTATTTTGTACTTTCTCCATCTCTGATTATCAGCATCACCATCGATATCAGATGGCCAGGACATCTGCTGTATCACATGTGTAACATACAGAGAATGTGTTTAAGGCAGAACTTTGTGTGTCACTATCATGTATTTCACGTATTTCTGTTCTGTGCTAGGTTGCAGAAACCAATAATTTGCAGACACGGTGTATTATTAAATATGAAAATAGAATTGTGCAAACTGAATTCTATACACAGCAAATCATAAAGAACCTTCTGCTAGCAGCTATGGTTTGGAATTTGAAACTTCATATTTTGCCTATCTCTAGTCATCAGATGATTATGATTATTATTAATACTGGAACTAAACAATGGACCTATATGTTTAGGTGTACCTGTAGCAGCAGGGTTGGATTATCGTTCAGTGCCTCAAACATCGAATCGTCTTTTCTCAGACTTCACATCAGATGAAAGATTAGCACTGTATGACTATGCTGTCTCGAAAACTGCTCCACCAGCAGCTGTGAAGATGGAAGAATTGCATGCAATGTAAGTACAGATGTGTAACTCTGAAGTTGATCTTGCTTAATTATACAGAATTTTTGTGAAGTACCCTAATTGCAAAATTATTAATAATAAATCAGTTAAGTTTCAACATTTTTATGGATCCAAGATAAAAAATATTTAAATAATCAGTCATTTTGTGCCAGAATCTGATAGAAGCATCAGAATTTCTCTATCATGTTAACTTTAAATTGTTGCTTCTAATTAATCAGTTATCTGGATGGCTGGATATCTTGAGGCAAGCTGCGGTGCCACTGTGTGTGTGAACTGCACAAGACCGAGGGGAAACACCCCCCTTAGGGGCTCTAGACTTACGGAGTGTAAGTTGGTGACGATAGGGGCCCTAGCTAGTCTGAGCCCCATTATCCTGTGTTGAGGCTCCTCACTTTCATCTTTCCTACCTGAATACCCTTGATTGCAACTGCAAGCTCAATGCTTAAACTTTATCGCACCTTGATTCAATTTCACTCAGTGTACTACCATCCTTTGTAGGACACAAATTCAACTGGAAGCTGATGTGTTGCAGATGTGGTAGAAAACTGCTAAAGGCTAAGGGAGATAACCCTGACAGAAAATCTTATCTAACGTTAGGCCTAGCAAGTCAGTTGGAGAGTAACTGCAATCGTTTTCAACACTTATACAAGATTCAGATGCAAACAAAGAATTCTGAGCAGACAACAGAACCCGCAGACCCAGGTATGATGGCTTACAGCCTGATGGTAGCCCAGGCCTTGTAATTGTGCAACAAGCCCAGAGAAGTCAACACGCTTGAATAAGAATAATCAGTGTACTGAGTTTGACTGGAAAAGGTGAAGAGTTGGTGGACATCATGGAGAGAAGGAAAATATCAATCCTATGACTGAGTAAAACTAAATGGAAAGGTAAAGAGAAGAAAGAGTTGATGAAGAACTAAACCCTCTACAAGAATGGTAACAACAGAGAGATGAGAAATGGAGTAGGATTGATATTTGCAAAAGGGTTAGGCCAAAAACATGTTGGAGTTGTTCACCTCGCCGCGCATCTCGCAATATGGCGATCAGCGAACAAGTTAACAGTAGCAAACGACTCGAAACATGTTAGAGCCGCTCACCTCGCCGTTCATCAGGAATCAAATTGATTTGATATTTCAGGCTGCTGCCTGGAACTAGCATTGTGATTGGTTGTCTCAAGGTCACTACACTGTCCCCTCTATGCGATGCCTCAGCCGTGATATCGCTGGTCATGCTAACGTGTTGTGTCATAGCCGTGTCGCCATGGATAAGGAGCAGTTAGTAAGAAATTTTCTGAAAGACTGCTATATGGGACCAGCGTCACAAATCGCATCATAATAGATACTTTCTAGATAAATCTTGGGAAGACGCTGCCAATTGTGCTAACACAATTTAGTGTACACGTTTTAGATTCTAGGTTCTATTAGGTTTAAAATGTAATTAAACATCGACTGAGACATTCTTAAATATTCATAAAAGTCCGGGAACACTTTTGAGCTGTTGATACAATTTATAGAACTCTCCTTGTTTGGTTCGTTCCTCATGGACTGCATGTACGTTATATTTTCTTTGTGTACTGGGAAGTAACCACCACTTTACTGCATTATTTGTAGATAAATCACTATAACCGTCAGAGTCTCCAAGCATCCCAATATTATGTTAGTACAGTCCCCTGTAGTGTTCTCTGAAAGAAGCTCACTCACTGAATATTACTACTCCATGCATTAAACAGCAGGAAGTGAGGCAAAGAAAAATGTTTCAGTATGTTCTATTACCGAGCTCGATAGCTGCAGTCGCTTAAGTGCGGCCAGTATCCAGTAATCGGGAAATAGTGGGTTCAAGCCCCACTGTTGGCAGCCTTGAAGATGGTTTTCCGTGGTTTCCCGTTTTCACACCAGGCAAATGCCGGGGCTGTACCTTAATTAAGGCCACGGCCGCTTCCTTCCAATTCCTAGGTCTTTCCTATCCCATCGTCGCCGTAAGACATATTTGTGTCAGTGCGACGTAAAGCAAATAGCAAAAAAAAAAAAAAAAAAGTATGTTCTATTGAGGCGAGGTGCGTGGTGAGGTGAACAACTCCAACGTGTTTTTGGTCTTAGATGCTATTATAGAGATCCAGTGCTATTATAAAGACAACATTTCACCTAGGGAAAGATAAGCTGCCTCTCCTGCAAATGTATGCCCCTCAAGGTGCAGTTAAGATGAAGAGAACAAGTTCCTGGAAGACCTAGAAGAGACCATCAGTGAAGAGATGGCAGTCTTATTGGGGACTGCAACGCACAGCTCGGGACAGACATTAATGGCTATTACATGGTGATGGACCACAGGTCCATGGGAGAAGGAATTCAGAAGGGGAACATCTCCTAGACTTCTGCATAAGAAACTGTTTGGTAGTAAAAGAACAGTTGGTTCAACAAAGGATTCAGTCACAAGATTACCCGATACAGCTAGGATGGACAGAGCAAGACGGTCTTTGACTATGTCATTACATATAAAGGAAGAAGTAGACTTGCAACTGATGTCAAAGTGATTCCAAGTGAGAACCTCAATAGCGACCACTGGTTATTAGTAGCAGATCTGAAAGATATTAACGTACCAAAGATAACAACCAGGAAATTACCTAAGATTAATGTACAAAAGATTTGAAAGAGGACTGACCATCAGGACCATGTAAGAGAACAACTGCCTAGAGAAGAAGTGGAGAGTGGTGAGGTAGAGTGGACAAGATTTAAAAACACCTTGATAAAAGAAGCAATAGAGGTTTGCAAGGAGACAGGTGTGAGAGTAAGGGAAAAAGAGACACCCTGGGGGAATGAGAGAGTAAAATTCTCGATAAAGGAAAGGAACATAGCACAAAATGAACAGAATGGAGAGAAATCCAAGGCAGAAGAGGTAAGGGATGAAGGGAAGATCAGAGACCTCGAGCAAGTTTACTAGGACAAGAAAATGAGAGTTAATAGAGTAGTAGAAAAGGAGAAGATAAAGTGCTGGGAGAATTTTACTCAAAAACTGGAGGAAGACAGCAGAGGCAATATGAAACTATTGTTCAGAGTGATCAAAAACAAAAGGAATTCAATTGAAACCATCAAAGCAATTGAGGGTCCCAATGGAAACCTGACCGGCAAAAAAGAGGACATCAGGGAGGTTCTGAAGAATCATTTTGATCTCCTATTGAACAGGACAGAAGCAGATCAGAGAACAAAACAACCAGCTGTTGAAACTTACACAGAGGAACCTCCCATTACATGGGTAGAAACAGAAGCAGCCCTTAAGAAAATGCTGCAAGGGAAATCCCCAGGAATAAATGAAGACAGTACAGATATGATTAAAGCAGAAGGAGTCCAGAGTTTACAGTAGCTACACAGGGTACTCAATGCAGTTTGGAAAGATGACAAGATACCTACTGATTGGAGCAGGGGTATCATTATCCCCCTGTTTAAGAAAGGAAATTGCCAAAAATGCTCAAACTACCGGGGGATAACATTCCTTTCTCATGGGCTTAAGATTCTTGAGAAAATGTTAAAGAGCAGATTGCAAGTCATCTTAGAACCACAGTTAGAACAGGAACAGTATGGCTTCAAGCCTAACAAATCCACAACAGACCTAATCTTCAGTGTCCATATGTTAATGGAGAAATATTGGGGGAAAAGGAAAAGATCTGTTTATGGTTTTCATTGACATTGAAAATGCATATGGCAGCATTGCAAGAGAGAAGAATGGGAATGCCTGAGAAAAAGGAATTTGCCGCAGGGACTGATGAGGAAAGTTCAGATGCTGTATGAGCACTGTACCAGCTGTGTGTGATTAGGTGACGGACATTCATCCTGGTTCCAGACCAGAAGTGGAGTCCAGCAAGGCAGTGCACTATCCCCACAATTGTTTATCACCATCATGGATAACATAATGAAGAACATCAAGAAAACCTCTGGTGAAGTGAACTAAATGCAGTGGCTTTTGCTGATGTTATGATCTGGAAAGAAACTGAGAAACAAGTACAGTTGAGACTCAGTGAGTAGAAGGTTAAGTTCCAGAAATTCAATCTCAAGATAAGCAAACCCAAAACAACAGTGATGGTAATAAACAGAGAGCGACAACCAGCGAACATCGTGCTAGGAAACCATCCACTGGAAAGTGTAGAAAACTTTACACACCTTGGCAGTGTAATATCTCGAGATACACTAGCCGTAAAGGAGGTGGCAAATAGAGTGCCGAAGAGCTCTCGCTTTTACCAGCAAGTACAAACACCGCTCTTGGAATCCCAAAGTACCAACTAAATCAAAGCTGGTGATGTTTGATCATACCAAACATAACTCTCTTAGTGCCAGAGTCGCTGTCAGTGATCCTCAAAAAATAAACAAAACTTGCTCTGAGAGACTGTTCGTTTCTTTGAGAGCCTTCTAGACCAAAAATGGTACCTAATGTTGGCATGGCCATTAGAGGGAGTTCAAGCTACCATGTTCTGGCAACATTCTTTTGTTTTCTGTCTGTCGATAAACTCGAGCAATGTTTAAAGTTCCTTGACTTCTTTATGCGTGACTCGTAAAAGCTTGGTGTCAAAGTGTAGGAAGTGTAGTTTAAGAGATGAAATTGAAGAACTAATGATTCCAGGAAATGTTGTGGAGCCTGTGAAGGATTGTTCTGGTCGACATCCCTTTCTTCCCAGTCACTATTAGTATCAACATCATCACTGTCACTTACTTGGTTATGTACAGTCACGTTCTGCTCAGGTAATTGTTTGAGGTGGATTCGGCACTTGATTCGTCACATTCAAGACCGGATCACTGTCCACAAAGTCCGAGAGCACTTGACCCATCAGTCAGTAGCTATACGGCTGTGTTTATTTTCACCATCATCATTTAATTGTGTTTATTTGTGTGCTTGCCATTGTTGGTGTATTTTTTTCAATAATGCTAGATTTTAGAACTTCGGATTTTTGACACTCCTGCATATATTTTTAAAACAGAATGTGTTTCTTGGTTCTTGTTTTATCTGTGTGTGCCCACCCATGTTCATTTTTACTCCATTTGTAAGCGTGTAATAATCATCATCATCATCATCATTTCCCCTTATCCAGCTCCTGCCGGGTCAGGGTATTTATGGTACTTCTCCATCTTCTTCTTTTCTTCCACAATTCCTCTTCCATGATCTTGTCCCAGTCTAAATTTCGTCTTCTTATGCCGCTCTTCACCGATTCAATCCATCTTGTTCTAGGTCTTCCTCTTGCTCTCTTGCCCTTGCACTTTGCCTCCAGCATCTGTCTTGTAATTATATTCTCCTCCATCCTCTTCACCTGTCCAAACGACCTTAGTTTATTCTTTTCAACTCATTTAGCTTTCCTATCCCAACTTCCTTCCTAACATCTTCATTTCTGACTCTGACTTTCCTATCATACTTCTTAGGAATTTCATCTCACTGGCTTGAATTCTACTCTCTTGCCTACTAGTCAAAGTCCAAGTCTTAGCTGCATAAGTCAGTATGGGTACATAGTACATTTTGTACATAATCTCTTTACTTTTCCTTCATACTTCTTTGCTCCAAACAAGATTTCTTACACTTTGGTAGAATGCATTACTCTGCTGTACCGTCGTGCTAATCTCCATGTCCACCCTAGCATTTTGTATTAATTCACTTCCTAGGTATTTAAAGCTATCCACAATTTCCAGATTCTGACTTCCAATTTTTACAGTGCCCTCTCCTTGCCTTTCCCTTCTTGATATCACCATAGTCTTGCTTTTCTCTGTACTAATTTTCATGCCATACTTCTCACTTTTTTCATTCAGTACATCTACTTGTTGCACGTCCTTGCTGTCCTTTCCCTAGATCACATCATCGTCTGCAAATAGCAGTATCTTCATCTCTTTATGTCCATAGGATTCCTTTGTTTCCTTTACAGTTTCGTCCATGACCATAATAAACAAGAGGTTACAGCACACTCCCCTGTCTTTGTCCAGTCTTATTCCTAAACCATTCTGTCTTTCCAGCTGGGTTCAGTACTCTGCTAACACAGTTGTTGTACATTGCTTGCACCATTTCGAACATTTTTCTTCCGAGTCTCTTTTTAACCATGGTTTCCCAAACCTTCTCTCTGGGTGCACTATCATATGCCATCTATGAAAGTCATGACCACATCCTTTTCATATTCCCAGTTCTTTTCCATCAGCTGTCTCATGCTAAGGATTGGGTCCACTGTAGATCTTCCACTCCTGAAGCCATATTGTTTCTCTTGTAACTCTCCTTCAGTCTTATTCCATCTTTCTAATATCCTTTCCAATATTTTAACTGCCTGAAATATAAGTGTGATTCCTCTATAGTTACCACAAACTTTCTTGTCTCCTTTCTTAAACACTGGTATTACTATCCCTTTTTTTCCAGTCTTCTGGTACACATTTGTGTTTCCACGTACTCTTTAGTAGTCGGTACAACCATTGCATACCAGTAGGTCCAGCAGCCTTTATCATTTCCACACTGATTTCATCCATCCCTGTTGCTTTCCCATCTTCATCTTTTGTACCGCTAACTCCCTCCCGCATTGTTATATCATCCTCTGTTGTTGAGTCCTCACACTGTATTGCTTCTATCTCCCCTGTACAGTTGTTCACATTCAATAGCTTATCAAAATACTCTTTCCATCTTCTCTTTATCTCTTCTGGATGTGTTAACAGTTCCCCATCGTTCTTTTTCACTAGCTTTGTGGTAACTCTTTCTGTCCTCTTACTTAAATCCATACAGCATCCTTTTACTGCCACTTACATCTGCTTCCATTTTTGTGTACATTCTTCCCAACTCTTCTTCTTTTCTTCTCCTACCACCTTCTTACTTTCTCCATTTACTGTAGAGATACTGCCTTTTGCTTTCTTCTGTTTGATCTCGGTTCCATTCTCACTAGGCTATCTTCTTTTTTTTCACAACTTTCCTCACTTCCTCATTCCACTACGGTGTCTCCTTTTCTTTCATGCTTGTAGACATCCTGCCACAAGCACTCTCTGCTGCACTAACAAATGTCTTTTTAAAATTGTCCCACTCCTCTTCTACATTTTCCACATCAGTAACTGGAATTTGTTGCTTCAATCTCTCCTGAAAATCTTCCTGTACATTTTTGTCTTTCAATTTCCATACTTTTATTTTGCTTTCTCTTATCTCTTGTAGTTTTTCCATTTGTCCCAACTGTAATTTTTCCACCACACCTCTCAACTTCCTGCGATTTGTCCTTTCCACCAAAATGTAGTCAATTACTGATTTTGTTCTTCTGTCACCTCATCCATATTTTGTAATTTTCCTGCTGTTTTTCTTTCAAAACCATGTATTTGCCACTATAATCCATTCCTTTTACAGAAGTCCACTAGTTCCTCTCCTTCGTGATTCTTTTTCCCATATCCATATGGTCCATACTTCTTCCTTTATTTTTCTTGTTTCTGACCGGTGCATTCAGATCTCCCATAGTAACCACTTCCGCACCTAAAATTTCTCTTTCTACTTTCTCCAAGAATCCTTCAATATCTTCTTCTCTGTTTCCCGTCTGTGGTGCATACACTTGTATGAAGTCCATCACTTCATTCTTTTTCTTTAGTCTAATCTTCATTATTCTGTCATTCACACATTCTACCACTTCAACATACTCCTCCAATTGCTTTGAAATGATTAGTCCCATTCCGTTTATTGCCTGTTGGCCACCACTCCAGTATAATGTGTATCCTTTCCTCAATTTCTTCCTTCCATTACATTTCCATTTCACTTCACTCACCCCAATCATTTCCACCTTCTCCTTCTCCATGAAATCTACTACTTCCTCTGCCTTTCCTGTCACGGTCATAAGATTTACTATTGCTATCTTAATGTTGGTTACTGGTCGCCTATTTCTCACAGTTCCCCCAATACCCTGAGAACTGCACATCGCTTTAAGCAGGGGCCGCCCTAGCATTTTCCGAGGTTGATTTCCTAGTACCATACCATATATAGGTTATTATAATAATGGGGTCGCCACTCCTAAAGGCATTTTATACCTACTGCCATGTCTTTTTTAGGCCGCTCCACTGGAGTACAGACGCCTTCTGTAGACACTCCTCTGGAGTACAGATGCTACAAGTTTCCCTCTTCCGCCACTGATGCCATACCGAAGTCCACCTTCTCCACCACTGATGCTGTTGGGGCCTTCACCCGTACCTTGGGCTTGGGCCCTCCATATTTGGTACCTCTGGAGAGAGGGTGTCCCAGTATTTTAAAGCCCCCAGAAAGCGTGTAGTAATAGGAATGGTCAGATTTTCTAATTTTTATTTTCCTGAATAAATTATTTTAATTAATTGATTAATAAAGTGAAAAATAAATTTCATAATGATCTGAAATCACCCTGAATTTAGATGACTATTTTTTTACTCCCTGATTAAGTTTCATTTTCATTCTTTAAAGCCTTTCTTTTCTGAAAGCCCACATTTTCCATTAAAATAGCCTGGCACTTTTAGACTTCACCCTTACATTTTTGTCTGGCACTAAAAGGGTTAACCTGTGATATTGAAACCTGCACTGTCACCAAGGACACATCAAGGTAGCAGACATCTGAGATGTAGTTCCTGAGATCCACAATTCAGAAAACAAAACTGGACAAATTGAGGAATGACATGGTCAGAAAGGGATCTGGGATGGAGACATTATTGTTAGATCGGGTCAGCATGTCCAGATTAAGGTGGTTCGGGCGTATAACAAGGATGGAGGCAACAAGGACAGTTCATGTTAACCCCTTGACTACCAATTTGATTTGCTGCACCAAAACACTGAATACTTATTTAAAATGGAGGCTGTAATACAGAATGCTCCATGCGACAAAGAACATGACGTAAATCATACAATTCACTACATAAATCACTGAAATCTTGTGAACATGTTTAAAAATGTTTAGATATACCTGGAAATGAGTACGAAGCATACGAACTGCATTGTTTTGCTAAATAAAGGAGTTTCAGTACTACTCCCCTTCGACTAGTACATTTTTACACAGGACTTTTTTTTACTTGTGACATAATAATACATAGCGCGAAATAAGCCTTCAATCCATCATTGCATGTGTCGAACCACTTATAAAGTTTCTTTTCATAATCTGGGTTTTCTAAGCAGTGTTTAGCGTATCTGTTCGTTTCTGTTGTAATCATAGTCTAGAATTCGTCAGTCAGAACACACGCTAGAACGTCTAGCGCTGAAGGTCTCTCGCCCAAATTATTAGTAATTACGGGACTGAGAGATGATACATTACTAAATTATAAATACCTGGTGCACTGTCTTCATTCTTCCAATTCCAGTCACTTTCAACTGATTGTGTTCCAGCATCAAAATTGAGTCTTTGCGATGTGGATGGCTAAGCTACATCTAACACTTTGTCGGAGTGTACATCACTTTCCGACGTAGATTCATTACTTTCATGAACAATAAATTCCTCTTCATCGCCTTCAGATTCACATGACACTTCACTCTCACCACTTTTGCATAAATAATTACGTTTATCAAACAGAGTCAAGCGTTTATTGCTGCGCGCGGCCATCTTGGCATGGAACTACTGTAGTGGAAGACATCCCACCTTATTTTCAAATATTTCAGTGATTTAGATGCTTAGATGTGGATATTCTTTTAGTAGGAAGTCTTAGAAGGTTTACAGAATAGCACGCAAGTGCCATCTATGAGTGACATGCTGAACTATGAGCTCAAACAAGCGGGAAATTTCATCACGTCTGAGAGACGTGGTTGGGCAGTTTGTCTCGGTGGAGGACCATGCCTCGGAGACTATGTTAGTCATCAAGTGGTTAACTTGGAGGGACGTGGTAGGAAAATGTATGGTGGGAAGATCAAGAATCTACTGGATGAACATTGCAGATTGGGGAAGGACACTGGAGGACATCATTAACAACAGAATATATCTTCAAAAGACAGAGTGGAAGAGGCTTGCCAACAGTTCCTGTAAAAGTAGAACTGTAAAATGATGATGATGTTGATGATGGGTTTGGAGGAAATGCCAATCCAAAACCAAAACCGTGAACATCTTTGGTAAACAATGGCCCGGAGCGTAGCACGTAGGAAGAATGGGGTGGACAGGGCTCCTTAGCCATGGTGAAGGCAACCTGTGTAGGGGTTGCAACCCCGAATAATAAGCCTCCCAGGCTAATAACTTGGATAGTATCTTGGACGGTGGATCGCCACTGTCCCACGAAGAATGATCTTCTACTTAGTATGGAGGAAAATTTCGCTGAATGCACTAGCCCAGGTGGTAACCAATCCACCGTCACCCATGGTGACGTTAGCATTCCTTCGGATTCTGGGGAGTCCGCACCGACATGCTTTAAGATTGAGTCGGAGCATCCTGAAATCACCGGATGTAAACTCAGTTCAAGGCAGCAAAGTTTCTTTGCAACATTTAATGCTAACTCACTGCTAAAAGTGTGTAAACTGAAACATCTGACTGATTCACTAACACGACACAACATAGTACTGACAGCAGTACAGGAAACCAGATTTACGGACGAGCATGCCTTCGAGTCCCAAGGCTACAGAATCCTCAAAGGAAAAGTTGGTCAGCGGGTAATGAAGAACATAACCCACTTAGGTACAGGATTTATAATCAGTCACAGGATACTGGATTCAGTCACCAGCTTTACCTCCCCGAAAAGTCGTGTATCCATCCTCTCTCTCAAATGTGCTAACAAGGGCTACAGTGTAATCAATGTACATGCCCCAACCAAACAGGACAACAGATGCAATCCAGACAGAACTGACAAACTCTGGAAAGACTTAGAAGATATTCTCTCTAAACTTCCTGAGAGGCACACCGTCATACTGCTTGGTGATTTTAATGCCCAGTTGGGAAGAGAGAAAAAATACAGAAACATAGTGGGCAATTATCCGGTGCATAAGCAAACCAACCACAACGGGGAACCCTTGGTGGATCTGTGTAGGACTTGTGGGTTGGTCATGAAGTCAACAGCCTTTAAACATCTGCCAAGGAAGCAGAAGACTTGGATTTCACCTAATACCAACCTGGGTGAATTCCAGATAGATCATGTGGCCATTTCACGAAAATCTCAAAAGGAAGTACAAAATGTGAAGGTACTAAGAAGCACCAATCTGGACTCAGACCACTACCTCTAAAAGGTCAAAATGAGACTCCAGCCTAGAAACACTAGATTACACAGGACCTCCAAGATAGAAAGATTTGACGTAGAGCGACTTAAGAACAGTCAAGAAGTCAGAGACTGAACAATACAGATCTCAACAGCTGAAACTACCTGAAGGAGACTTTTGTCAAGGTGGCCAATGAACTTGCCCCCCCTCACTAGAAGAAGGAAGCATCCGTGGTGGACTGAAGACTGTGACAATGCAATAGCCCAAAGACAGTCAGCCTGGGTGAAGTGGAATTCTCAAAAAGACCAAGGAAAATTGAGAGATCTTTTTGGAACAAAGGAAGCTCACAGCCAAGATAATTCGAGGAACCAAACGGACCTTCACACAAAACCAATTTACCCAAATTGAAGAGAGCTTTGCTAAGAATAACTCCAAAGATTTCTACAGAACCTTCAAGCAGACACTCAGAAAATACACCCCGCCAAGCCTCCACTTCAAAGACTCACAAGGCAAACTGGCTTTTAACGACAAGGACAACTGCCACCTTTTTAGTTCAGTACTTTGAAAACCTACTCAACTGTGATCCACCCAGCGAAGACTTTGACTACAAACAATCCACACCAAACCCACCCTCGCTGCCTCCTTCATTGGTAGAAGTTGACCAAATCATTCAACTTCTTAAGAATAATAAGGCTGCTGGAGAGAACTCTATCGCTGCTGAACTGTGGAAATGTGCTGGAAGCAATGCCGTCGGCAAGCTCACCGAGATCATTCTGGACATCTGGGAAACAGAGAAATTACCACCTGATTGGAAATCGGCTCTGATCCATCCGTTTCACAAAAAAGGAGATTTTAGTGATCTAAACAACTACTGTGGAATTTCTCTCGTCCTGGTAACATACTAGATTCTCTCCAGGGCATTACTAACAAGGGCAGAAAATCAGCTGGATAGTCTGGGAGAATATCAGGGAGGCTTCAGGAAAACCTGATCCTGTGCTGACCGAGCTCGATAGCTGCAGTCGCTTAAGTGCGGCCAGTATCCAGTATTCGGGAGATAGTAGGTTCGAATCCCACTGTCGGCAGCCCTGAAAATGGTTTTCCGTGGTTTCCCATTTTCACACCAGGCAAATGCTGGGGCTGTACCTTAATTAAGGCCACGGCCGCTTCCTTCCCACTCCTAGCCCTTTCCTGTCCCATCGTCGCCATAAGACCTATCTGTGTCGGTGCGACGTAAAGCAAAAAAAAAAAAAGATCCTGTGCTGAACAGATCCTCAACCTTAAAACTGTACTTGCATACTCTAAGACAAGAAACCGCAAGGTGGTCGTCACCTTTGTTGATTTTAGGAAGGCCTACAATTCTGTTGACAGAGAAATGCTTAACAAAGTACTCCAGGAACTAGGGCTAGACAACAAAACCCGCAGACTCATCCTAGAAACCTTGAACTACACCTATTCCAAGATTAAATTTAGAGGCGAAATCTCAGAAAGCTTCAAGATAAAAACTGGAGTGAGACAAGGGGATGGACTCTATCCATTTTTTCCAACTGTGCCCTTGAAAAGGTTGTGAGAGAATGGCGCAAGGAACTGATCAACTTGGGTGTTCAGAGTGGTGTCTACTTGAGCCGTAAGAACGATGGACTGGTTGTAGATTGCCTGGTCTTTGCATGCAGATGACATGTCACTGATTGCTGATTCTCTTGAAATGGCAACAATGCAGGTAAATTGCCTTAGGAAACAGGCTGCCATAGTGGGTCTTAAAGTGTCGCTGGAGAAAACAAAATTCTTCACCAACATCAAAGAAGCTAACAGAGAGATGTTACTAGAGCAGGGAAACGTCAAGAGGACTGAGGAAGATAGGGAATTCTGATGGCGACATAACTCTGAGCTCTACGAACATATTAAGAGGCTCTCTGACTGTGCAAGGAAAAGAAGGGTAACTTTCTATGGCCATGTTGCAAGATTGCCTCCAAACGACTGACCAACCGTCTGTTCACCTTCTGGCAAAACAAGAAGGTTCGTATTACTTGATTGACAGAAACCGAGGACGATATTAAAGAACTGGGAATAACAGATCTCCAAAACAGACAGTCTGCGAGACACACCCTGAAGGAAGTCTGTGGATTTCAGGAAAAACCCTGAAGGAAAGGTACCCCCTGGAAAGAGAGAAACGAGTTACACCAGCAGAAGATGCGACAATACTGGGCAAAGATCATAGCCCAACAGTTGAAACAAGCGTGGTCCAAAGTAGGCCCATTGCAAAGATGAAGAAGAAGAAGATCATGATGATGTTACCATCCTAAGGACTTGAAACAATCCACCCTTTCCAGTTTCATTTTCCTTATTTGGCATTCAGTCCTCTTAGGTTTTTTTCCTGACTGAGATAGATCACTTTAGTATTGGAAATGTTCATTTTCTTATCAGAGTCACTGCACCTCGTTTCAAGCACAAAAATATTAGATTGCATACTTTGAATGCAGTCTGTTATTAAGACCAAGTTGTCAACGTAGGCCAGAATACTTGCTACATTTCCATCCAACTGAATCCCTCGCTTTCAGTAAATGATCCATATATATATACTCAAACAGCAAAGGTGAAAGGCCTTGTCCCATCAATCCTCTCTACAACTTAATTGTCATCATACCGGGCGAGTTGGCCATGCGCGTTGAGGCGCGCGGCTGTGAGCTCGCATCCGGGAGACACTAGGTTCACATCCCACTGTCGGCAGCCCTGAAGATGGTTTTCCATGGTTTCCCATTTTCACACCAGGCAAATGCTGGGACTGTACCTTAATTAAGGCCACGGCCGCTTCCTTCCAACTCCTAACTCCTATCCCATCGTCGCCATAAGACCTATATGTGTCGGTGCGACATAAAGCCCCTAGCAAAAAAAAAAATTGTCATCATAGATGCCTTTGATTGCTTGTAATAACGTACCCCTAATTATATTCTCAGTACAGCTAACATCTGTTCCCTTGTACTCTGTCAAATGCCTTCTTTAGATCTATGTCTGGCTCCATGGCTAAATTGTTAGCGTGCTGGTCATTGGTCACAGGGGCCCCGGGTTCGATTCCCGGCAGGTCTGGAATTGTAACCATCATTGGTTAATTCCGCTGGCACGGGGGATGGGTGTATGTGTCTTCTTCATCATCATTTCATCCTCACTATGATGCACAGGTCGCCTACGGGCATCAAATCAAAAGACCTGCACCTAGCGAGCCAAACATGTCCTCGGACATTCCAAGCACTAAAAACCATATGCCATTTCATTTCTACTTCTATGAAACAATTTTTGATTACTTAACACAGAATGTGGTCTGAAATCACATTGGTTTTTATTCAGTTTACTCTCCACCATTGATTACATCCTCTTTTTCATAATGCCTGTAAATACCTTGCCTGGTATACTGGTATACTGATCAATGAAATACTTCAGTAGTTACTGGAAAATTTTCTGTTCATGTGCGGACAGACGGATGGACTCCGTTGCTTTCATCTACATAACATTTCTATCCACAATGGTTCTTGTTTGTAGCTGTTTTTTATATACCTTATTTTTATACTTCCAAGCTGCCCTGACTTCTTCATTCTACCAAGGTGTTTGCTTTCTCCCATCTTTATGCTCAGTTGTTCTTACCATCGGCGCAGAAAGTATGTGCGGTCGAGTTTAAACGCTAATAAAATTTGAACCAGTCCACCAATCTAAAATATAATCACACCATCGTAAATCTTGTTTTATTCTGTGTTCTTTGGTGGTATTTTCATATTTTTGTTGTGTTTCTTGTGAAAGTTATATGAGGTGGAATGCAAAAAGTACCTATTTTCATACCCATTCTTTGTAAATAACAACTTTGTAGTAGCATTACGTGAAAACACACTATCCGATTTTCGTGAAATTTAGTTGGATTATGGAATGCGCTATTATAAATATATTTCTGAAGTTTAATTACTTTACACATTTTGGCAGAAAAGTTATTGTTTTTGTAAAAGGCTATCCGTTTGATACTGGGTGGTCTTCCAAAATCGAGATTGAGTTCATCAGAAAGGTCTGAAGTTTTTTGTTTCAAATCATTGTGTATTGAAAAAGTGCAATGATTTCTGTATTTTATACAGATTTTTATTTGAAAGTGAGCTATAGGCGCTCCAGCATGAAATCAGCTTGCTTTCGCCAGGGGTAGTACACCTAACAGATAAGGCGGTTAGCGCAAGCCTGAACGTGTTCATTTATATTCTGGCACTCACGTGTTACATTAGCAAATGTTTCTAATTGACCTGTCGCATATTAGCAGTTTTTACATTTCCCATCAGCTTTTCCCACGAGGGCTTTGGACCTCCAACGGCAGCTGTAAAAATGGTTTTATTTTTAGATTTTAATTTGTTCATATTTTGTAGATTTAGAATATTATGTACAAGGTATATATAGTATTGTATAATGGATACTATTTACAATGTGAGCATCTGTTTGCATAATTCATTTATTCATCTACATCTGATATATCATCACTGAAGTGGAAATTATGCTCGTCACTTTCGGAATCAGAGTCCTCAAGATCAATAATAGAGGCTGTGTCATTAATGTATTTTCTGAGAGATGATCTTTATCCCAATAATAATTCTCAATTTTCTGTACATGCATTACACACTTTTTCCAAAGTTCAGGTGTCATGGAATGTAAAGTTTCCTCACAAAGATCTCTGATTTACATTTTCATGGTTCCCTTTTTCTTGTGCATTTGCCATATTAACACTTGCTATTTTATTTTTCACGTTAGTCCAAATGAGTTCTATGACATTTAACTCGCAATGCGCAACAGGCAACCACACCAATTCAACATCTTAGTGCAATTCTATCGTAATTTGGTCAAGTCTCTTTTGTGGAATTCCAAAATAAGGCTCAGCGTGATCAATCAGGGTGGCTTTTGTTAATATGTTGAAAATAGACGCATCGGGATGCAGAGAAATGTCCTTTTCTCTATCCAGGAAATAACATTAGTCTTCAGCCAAACCATTCTTCGGTTTTTTGTTTCCGGTCAAGCATCGTACGGTAAGGTGCCTGATCAATCACAATAGCTGACTTTGGTGGGAGTTTCATAACCTCGGAGGCATTTTTAACTCCGTCTTAACTGAGCAGTACAGCCAGTGGTACTGAAAGCCCAGATGAATGCAAATAACTACACCACAAATACGTCTGGAAATGCCATGATTCACCTCCTTGTCATCTTATCGCGAATGGGAGCTCACGCAACAGGGTTGGTCCGCTTACTGGACAACCCTTTGCTCAAGCTGCTTGACACGCCTGAGTGCATATCGTTCGGAGGTTTCAAATAAAAATCGGTATAAAATACAGAAATCATTGTACCTTTTTGGTATACAACGATTTGAAACAAAAAACTTAAGACCTTTCTGATGAACTCCATCTCAGTTTCGGAAGACCACCCATTATCAAACGGACAGCCTTTTACAAAAACAATAACAACTTTTTTTGCCAAAGTGTGTAAAGTAATTAAACTTCAAAAATATATTTATTATAGTCCATTCCATAATCCACGTAAATTTCATGAAAATCGGACAGTGAGTTTTCACGCAATGGCACTACAATTTGTTGTTTACAAAAAAATGGGCAAGAAAATAGGTACTTTTTGCATTCCACCTAATATAACTTTCACAAGAAATATAATAAGAATATGCAAATACCACCAAAGAACACAGAATATAACAAGCTTTACGATGGTGTGATTATATTTCAGATTGGTGGATTGGTTCAAATTTTCTTAGTGTTTAAACTCGACCGCACATACTTTCTGCTCTGACAGTAGGCATTCTCTTGCTGTTTCTACTACAGAATCCCTATATACACCTATTCTCTTTCTATACCCTGAACCTACAGACAATCTAATCTTTAGAACTTTTTTGCTAATCATATCCATGTACTTTTGTCTAATTTTCTTGTCCTGGAGATTTTCTACCCTTATTCATCAACAGACAGACTTAACTTTTTGTACCTTATGTCTAGCGATAGTTCACTACAGATCAGATAGTAGTCAGTATTATAAACAAATTCCCATATTACCCGCGCATTATCTGGATATAAATTTGGTTATGATATAGTAAATTATGGATATTGTGCTTCTATCCTCCCGTATGTAGCAGTGAATTATCTTATGCTTAAATGAATTCATAACTGTTAATCCCATTCTGGTACAGAAGTGTAGTAAATGCTTCACATTCCTATTTGCTTCCACATCTTCCCCACATGTACTCATGACCTTCTCATATCATTCTGTTCTATTTCCAATTCTCGCATTGAAATTGCCCATCAGCGTTATCCTATCCTGCTGTTGGCCTTGACTACAATAACCCTCAATGTTTCATGAAACTTGTCTACTTCATCCTTTCTACTACCTCACATGCTGAATACTCTGAGACAGTTCTCATTCTAATATCTCCAACTGCTAAATTTATCCATATCATTTGCTTATTTATGTGCATAACAGAAACTTGCATGCTATGGCGTATCGGATGAATAGGCCTGTCCCACATTCTGTCCTTATTCTTTTAACACCTGTTAAGAGCACCTTATTATAATTTCCTATCTCTTCCTCATTAGTTCTCATACCCATACATCAATTTCCAACACAACCAGATTCACCATCTTTACTGGCTCAGGTAGTTCAGTTTTCCTTCTTTCATAAGCCCCATTAATATTGAAGCATCACAACGTATTCCTTTTCGTTTGCTATTTCCAAGGAGTCCCTGACCTGTCAAATGAAAGTGTGGCTCTGTCGCACTTATACGTTTGAAATATTTTGAAGTTGGTAAATTTCTCTGAAGTAGGATACTACCCTACTTGCATATCCCAAGTAAGAATCTCTTCTAATGGTTTAGGCATCACTGTGGATGGTATAATCCTAGCCACCTGAGTACAAGGAGGACATGACTCGGAATATGTCCGAGATGCTCACCCCTATTCCATAGCTACTGGTAATCCCGACTGTCAGGACCAATCTATAGGCCACTTAGCCATTACCCATGGTTCATGAAGTGGCTGTGACTACTGTAAGCCCTGCCACAAACCACTTCATTTCACTTCGGTTCAAATTCATTTTCTCCTCTCTTCTTCCTGCTGATACATTTTATTGTATTATTATAAGAAATAAATTTTATTTCAGTGATCTGAAGAAGGAAGATAAGCCTCGACCGAAAACCAAATTGGAGATTTTAATTGAAGAGAGAAATGCTAAACGACGCAGAATGAAGTACCGTAATAATGTCCACACAAGTCGTAAAAGTCATACCGAGGTGAGTAAATTTGTCAGTTGTCACATAAGCTATTTTAAGACTTCATAATACTGTACAGAATTTTGCAAAATTTTTGATGATATATGAATTCTACTTTGATTGCCTTATGATGTGCTGTATTCACATATTTATGTCCTTCAGAACATCTTCCTTCTTTGAGTTTCACTGTCATGGCTATATAACATCTGAAAACTAGCACTAAAAGGACAAGAAGAACCCTGCACTACCCTAGACTTTCAATGCGCTGTCCGACCACCGAGTATAAATATTCCTGCCTTCATCTCTGCTATCAATCGGTCTTGACAAAGCATACTGGAATGCTGGTAAAACGCAGCCACTTACGAACCCAGGATACAGCACAACAGCCCAAATCTGTATCTTTTAAGTTGGGATTTTGAGTGTGTTTTACGGTTGTACGGATGAACAACGTTATTGTAAGGATTTTGAATATCCCTGCTTGGTTTCACTTTCTGCGGTCAAATCGGATTTGTTTGACTTTCAATAGTAGCTGGTAATACGAGATGCAGTGTTTGAAATTCGACCGGTAAATGTATCAATAATCACATTATCGATTATTACCGTGCTTTCGTCACCTGATTCAACCTCAACTGCTACTTCATTCAATAAGATGTTCCCAAACAAGTAGCAGGCTGCGATTTTGAAGAAAAATCTGTGAAAAGTAGCAGGGTGTGAATATATATAACAACTTTAGTAACTGTGTCGTGCTTCGTAGCAGCTGTGAAAGGCTTTGTCTGTGTGTGGGTGTGAGTAACATTGGCGGTAGTTCTGAAACTTGTGAAATTGTGTGAGGAATTTCTAAGCAATCTAGTATTTTTATTGGTTATGTTCGTAATGAGTTACTAAAAAACTATTATCAGTCTTTTTGTGAGGCATATTCTGCTTAATTTCCTTGTTTTATACGATCACGGAAAATGTTTCCGGTGTTAAGTGAAAACAGATGAGCACTCATCAAGATGTAACTTCGTGTATTTAATTTCAAGGTTGACCATAACATATACAGTAAAACCTCAAGGCATCATTTTTCGGGAGGCAGGGGGAAAATGACGACTAATGCGGGAAAACTATAAATGCGGGCAACATAAAAAATAGGGGGAAAGCAAAATAATAAAATACGGGTACTGTATTGGGACATTTTTCATTATGTAAATATATTATGATGATTATTATTACTAAAACAACAATGGCCCGTGGCCTCTGGAGCCGGCTGCAGGTCTTTCGAGTTGTCGCGTGATAGGCAATCTACGCATATATGAAAATGAGGTTCTTCCTCAGATGAATTCTAGTGTTTAATTCGGCAAACAGACAGCCCCCAAACCGTTGGAATTAACCAAGGAAAGTTGAAAACCTCGGCCCAATCGAGACCCCTTGAACCAAAGGCCAACGCGTGTTATTAATAATAATAATAATAATAATAATAATAATCGTATGGCCTCAGCTACAGTTTGCAGACATTTCGATTTGACGCCATCTAGCTGTCTGCTCGTCAATTTCGATGTTCCGTTTTACTCTAGGTCTGCTAGATGGCAGACAGAGTAAACCGGATCTCTCTCTTGGCGTCTATGGCTGGGATTTAATTAATTTTGTCGGGTAAATACCAAATGTATCACCAGAGATCTTTTACTTGCCGACATCGTACGACATGGAGTGTCGAATGGACTTTTTTCCGCCCTTCAAAAATCTGACTACCTCTGCCGGGTTTGAACCCGCTATCTTGGGATCCGGAGGCCGACACTCTACCACGCATCCACGTGTTGACCATATAGCTCATACGATACATAACGGTATCAAAATATTGCAACCATGACATAGGCCTACGGGGTGAAATTAAAAAGCGTGACTTTTACGCCGTTTCGTTTCACTTTTCTTTACACGTTTTGTAATAATTAGAAACCTTTTAAGTTCAGTTCTCTTATTGCAAATTAAAGATATACGTGGATATTACGATGGTAACCCATATTTAGGAAAAGATTCCGTAGACCCTTTGCGAACGATAGGTTAGATACCCGTAATCTATAATCGTAATCTATAATCTTCATTTCCGTATTGACGAATTACACAATTAGAAATAGGAAAGTATTTCCACCAATCAATACCCAACATGGCGTGGCTCCCGCAGCTCAGCTCAGACGATGTCACAGAGGTTAGAAATTCAACGCGGCGCGTCTCGAATGATGTAACAGCGGCTTGTGTGAAGCTCCCAACTTAGGAACTAGTTACAAGACTAGGCTATGAGAAGAGATTATTGGTCTGGCTTGGTTACGTCTGGCTTTTCAAGACTATTGGGCAGAGGGCAACAAAGCGGTCAACAGGCCTCTAGCATCCCACACACTCCACAAGGTACGATGCGATTCATCACCCTGCGAGTAATTAAAACGTATCTGGTGCACTGTGCGATTTTATCTTTTTTCAGCGAAGTTGGCAGCCCTAGCCAGCCTATGCCAACACAGAAAATGGTGGCAAATTTGACTTCTACGCTGTCTACGTTTTAATTCTTGTAAATAAAAATACTTCTAGGGGTCGGTTAATGGGCTGAGGAGAAGCGTTTACACCAGGAGGCTCGTTGTGAGGTTGCACATGAATAACCTGTGCACAGCACTCCAGCCTACCAAGATCCTTGTTCAGGACTAGCAACTCAGAATCACTCGTACATTCTCGCGTAACAGGTTGCCGCTATTATGTGCTAAGAGTATTGAGCAGTCCTTCTAAATTCAAATAATTTTGCGTATATTTTTCTTACGCACGATCGATCAATGCAGGAAAATTGTGACCGAGGACAAATAATTTTTCGACAATCAATGCGATAAAAACGATAGTTCAAGAAACGATACATGCGGGGAAATTTAACATTGGTTTATATGGAACATTTTCTGGACCTAATAAATTCAACGATGGATACGGGAAAACAACAGTTCCGGGAACGTTGCATCAAGGTTCTACTGTATTTGACTTGTATTAGTATTGTTTATAATCCCCCCCCCCTTTGCTGTCCTTTTTCATTAACTCTCAAGACTTTCGCATGCGCGTGGTGTTAAAAAAAAATTCTGTTTAAGAATCTTCCGGATTTCTCTTTTCGAAAGTTGGCAGGTATGTAATATGAATTTTTCTTTTATATTATGCCGTCTTCGGTGATAATTGAATGATAAAAATGTATGCATCTTTAAATAAAATCCCAAAATATGATAATAAGATGATTTAAAATAAAGCAAAATTCTAAAAAAAAATAATTTAAAAAAATGCAACGCGTGTTATTAATAATAATAATAATAATAATAATCGTCTGGCCTCAGCTACAGTTTGCAGACATTTCGATTTGACGCCAGTTGCCAACTTCAGTTCACAGCCTTGTCTCAAACTGATTATAGATTCTGGTGTCAGTCAAATCCTATACAGTACCATTGGTTCCTTCACAATAATCTACATAAATCCTACAGCAAGGGCTGAAGAAGAAGGGAGGCATCTCAATGGAACTAAGTAAAGAGAACTGCACTCTTACATCCTGATGATGACGCAAACACAGCGTCGAAACTAGTTCCAAGTACAAATACATGTTATAAATAAAATATAACTTTTTGTATTGAAATGGTGGACCGTTTTAAGTTTTTCCTATCATATAAACATCGTGACGTTTGTAGATAGTGGTTATTGTTTTAAGAGGAAGTAAGTTCCACTGGAAAACCCCTTTTCTTAACACTTCTTAAAAGGCAAAGAGGTCCAAAGGTCCTACCCTTCAAGGAAAGAAAGGGCCACAAAGGACGTGAAAATCAAAGACTTCCTACAACTCGCAAACCTAATATCATCAGGGTCGGAAATAGACAAGAGTTCACCAAGAGAGGTTAGGTAGTATTGAAGAAAAAGAGGAGCTGGCACAACTATGTTGAAGCAATGCCAGACTTGGCTAGGGGATCATGGTTGCCAACCCACGCTCCCAAGTTGAGAGCCTCTGGGGTACTGTTTACTCACCTCTTAAGACAGATGAGATACCATAGATGTTTTCTACCTCCCCTGTCCACTGGAGATTGCAATGATGAGGTTCCAAGAGACAGAAGAATTTATTTATATGTCCCTAAAAGGAATATACACCACAACTGGAAGTAGCTCACATGGCAAATGGGCAGGGAGATATGTAATAGTGGACAGGTAGGAGGTTCGAATTCCACATAAGTATTTTTTTTTAACAGCCAGTTGCCTGGGATGTGGTAAGGTTGTATACTTGATAGCTTCCAAGGACTGGTTTGTTTATTTGATTCTGTAAAAGACTGTATGTATCGTTGCATTGGGTATAGTGCAGGGTTGGACGAGGATGTGGAGATGATGATCTGTGGCCAGTATAGGCTGGGAAGTGGGTGCTGTAGGTCAAGTGTTGCTGTAGCTCACATGGCTGGCGCGCAGTAGGATGTGTGATAGTTGACAGTGCTTGAGGGTTAGAAGGTTCAAGTCCCATGCAACTATTTTATTTTTAAGCCAGTTGCGTGGGATGTGGCAAAGTTGTATACTTAATACCGGTATTTTTCACAGACTGATTTGTTTATTTCTCCCTGAAAAGGGCCGTTGGTATGGAGCTGGGTTGATAGAGGCTAGGAAACATGTGACAGAATTTCAGTTATCCTCATTGTTTAACGTAACACGTGTACGCAATGTTGTAAGGACCGTCTGGCCCATTGCAACATCTCTGGCGAAACGGATCGGCATGCCTCGGTGATGAGCTGTCTAAGGTGACAAGGAGTGGCTGGCTCCTGTGTATATATCAGTTGTTTTACAAGGCCCCACAGAAAAAATCCAGGGGCATAAGATCAGGCGATCTGGCGGGCCAGGGGACAGGTCCTCCCCTTTCTATCCATTTGTCAGGATACATCACATGGAGATGGTTCCGGACGAACACCACCACTTGCGGTGGAGCTCCGTGATGTTGAAACTACATCCTGCAGCGGTCAAGGAGTGGCACATGTTCCAAAAATGGTGGTAGTTCATCTTGGAGAAACCGCAGATAGTGTTGGCTGGTCAGATGCCCCTCATAGAAATGCAGACCGATGAGGTAATAACCCATGATTCCACACCATACATTCACGCCCCACTGTACGTGAAAAGCTGTCTGTTGCACCCAGTGGGGATTATCCACACTCCAGTAATGCATATTATGGCGATTAACGGTTCCATTGTTGTGAAATCGTGCTTCGTCCGTAAATAAGAGTCACTGGAAAAGCAGGATCAGTGTCCACATGCTGTAGGATCCATTGACAGAACGCCACCTGGGCATTGAAGTCATGACCATGGAGCTCCTAGTGTAAGTGCGGGGGTATGGGTAAAACCGGTGGGTATGCAATATATGCATAACAGACGCTCGGCTGATGTTTGTCTCCTGTGCAGTGGCCGTGTGCTAGTAGGCGGGTTGCACTGGATAGCGTCAAACACGACCTCTTCGTTGTCAGGAGATGTCACGGGATGATCTCAAACAGGCCGTGTCCTTCCCAGGGATGCAGTATCCTGCAGGCGTCTTTCCACAATCCGAAATGTCATGCCCGTCGGTTGTAGTCTATTTGGATAGTGTTCTTGGTACAGGCGTTGTGCCTGGTGTGCATTCTGTCTAGCTTCACCATAGATAAGTAACGTATCCACATACTTGTCGCTGGAAAACATCTCAAGGCAGTGAATAAACTTTGTGTGTGAAATGCTTCGAAGAAGGGGAGTTTGCACAACTACATACTTACCTGCCATCGCATGTTGTTATCGTTCCACTGGGGCATACTTTTCCTTATGTGTGGCCTGCGAAGCTTGGAACATGTACGACGTAGCTAACAGACCATAATTAGAGCCCTGCCCGGATGTACAAAATGTTACCCGCATCCGCACTTCCTTCATCTGCATCTTAATAGGCTCGAATGTAAATTTTTAAGGTAGAATTTTGAATTTATTTAGGGTTTAGAATTAGTATATGAAGCTTTGAAAGTTGGATTATAAACTAGGATTAGATACCCTATTATTCCAATTGTAAATATTGTTACTTGTGGTTATTGTAAATATTTAACTACATTGCACCGAAGGTATTGAAACGGATAGATCCCTTGTTGTTGTTCGAGTCATCAGTCCATAGACTGGTTTGATGCAGCTCTACGTGCCACCCTATCCTGTGCTAACCTTTTCATTTCTACGTAACATCTGCTCTAATCTGCCTGTCATATTCATACCTTGGTCTACCTCTGCCGTTCTTACCACCTACACTTCCTTCAAAAACCAACTGAACAAGTCCTGGGTGTCTTAAAATTTGCCCTACCATTCTATCTCTTCTTCTTGTCAAATTTAGCCAAATCGATCTCCTCTCGCCAATTCGATTCAGTATCTCTTCATTCGTGATCCGATCTATCCATCTCACCTTCAGCATTCTTCTGTAACACCACATTTCAAAAGCTTCTATTCTCTTTTTTTCTGAGCTAGTTATCGTCCATGTTTCACTTCCATACCATGCCACGCTCCACACGACAGTCTTCAAAACCATCTTTCTAATTCCTATATCAATGTTTGAACTGAGAAAATTTTTTTTCTTAAGAAAGCTCTTCCTTGCTTGTGCTAATCTGCATTTTATGTCCTCCTTACTTCTGCCATCGTTAGTTATTTTACTACCCAAGTAAGAATATTCATTTACTTCCTTTAAGACTTCACTTCCTAATTTAATAGTACCTGCATCACCTGCCTTTGTTCGACTGCACTCCATTACTTTTGTTTTGGACTTATTTATTTTCATCTTGTACTCCTTACCCAAGACTTTTTCCATACCATTCAGCAGCTTCTCAAGATCTTCTGCAGTCTCAGATAAAATAACAATATCATCGGCAAACCTCAAGGTTTTGATTTCCTCTCCTTGGATTGTGATTCCCTTTCCAAATTCCTCTTTGATTTCCTTTACTGCCTGTTCTATGTAAACATTGAAAAGGAGGGGGAACAAACTACAGCCTTGCCTCACTCCTTTCTGGATTGCTGCTTCTTTTTCAAAGCCCTCGATTCTTATTACTGCGGACTGATTTTTATACAGATTGTAGATAATTCTTCGTTCTCGGTATCTGATCCCAATCACCTTCAGAATCTTAAATAGCTTGGTCCAATCAACATTATCGAATGCCTTTTCTAAATCTGATACCTGATACCTGATACCTGACACCAGATCCCTACAGTGACAGAGTTGTTTGGAATTGCCTCTCACGACTACTGACATATTAAACTGTTCTTTTTCTGAACCTTTGTTCCTTCTACTAACTGCAGGCAGGAGCCAGATAGGATTAGGTCAGATTTACTACTTTATGATCTTAAGGCTCTTTATATATACAGTAGAACCTCGATAATTCGAAATCGGTTAATTCAAAATCCCGCCTAATTCGAAGAAGCTCTCGTTCCCGGAAACATGAGATACAGTTTTGCATGTAATTTAAATTGCTTAATTCAAAATACGGATAATTCGTAATTCGAAGCACAATGTCGGCCCCATTACCAAAATTCAGTCTTTTAATTCGAAACTGCCTTTACATTTTAAAACAATAGGCCCTAGTATGTTACAGAGTAATTTCAACTCAAAATTTATCCGCGTCATAATAGAATGCGTGTTCTGGAACGTGGAGGGGTAGTTTTCCGCATCTACACTCATTTCGGTGGGTCTACAGCGCGCTTTATGATAGCTAAGTTGAATGAAATCGGAATTATTTTGTATTCAACCTTTTGAGGAACCCCGTAATATCACGCAACAGGCAGTGTGCGGAAAAACAGAATCCGCGAACACTGGCGATGCCGTCAGTTGACGAAAAACGTGGCTCATATAATAAATATGTCGGCACCGAACAATATTGTCATTGCCGATGAAACTGCATTGCATTATTTTAATGTGAGCTCAAACGGTCTTATGGTTTTAAAGAAGAAAGACTTTATCCCCTCGTCATACGAAAGTTGGATAAGCCACAATGTTTTAACGGCGTCGGGCACTTTCCATGCCAGTACAAAGCATTGTGATTTTTTTTCTTTCGTTGCGTGAGGTTATGTTTGTTAGTGATTTATCCAAGTGCATTATTTGAACATTATAAATCATATCAAATCAAAAATCAAAATCTCTTTATTTGCAAATGAGGTGTCTACCTCGGTGGCAAATGGTACAATAAAATACATTATTGTCAAACGCTAAATATTAAATTAACAAGAGAAGAAAATTTTCCTATAATACAATATTATACAATTTACGCTAACAATGTTCTCTATTAAACACACAGCTCATCCTTAATAAATTTATATTGTTTACAAAATTCTAATAATATCTCCTGTACTACTTACAAATATAGTCAACTGTTATACAGTATGTGGAATTACTTCAAATGATACTATACAACTGGTATAAGATTAATATTTACATTGCATTTATTTACTTGTTGGATACATTTCAGAAATAGTTTTTTTCCATGGCATATGAAAGGTTTAAACTGTGATCGAGGCGATTGCATGTTAATGGGTCTTAGAATACTTTGTGACGCGGAAGTGTTTACATTTCTGAAGTACGAGAGAAGTGCCATGGCGGGAAATCGCACAAGGATAGAGTCACAGGAAAGTTCAATTTTAAGGGCATCGAGTACTTTCTGTGTAAATAAAAGGCATCTAAAATGCATACAGTATAGTAATCCAATGAATAAAGCACTTGCACATGGAAGCCAGCATAGATTCCTCCTCGTCTTTGACTCGTGCTTTTTTTTTTTTCTTTCTTTCGTTGCGTGAGGTTATGTTTGCCAGTGAGATATCTAGGTGCATTATTTGAATACTGTAAATGCACCTTCTTGGATACAGTTTGGAAATAGTTCTTTTTTCATGGCATTTGAACGGTATAAACTGTGAATCAAGGTTAACTGCATGCAGTAACGGGCCTTAGAATATTTTGTAACACGGCAAGGGTTGGTACTTCTGAATTGCGAATTGACGGTTAATTCGAAATCACGTAATTCGAAGTCCGATTTTTTAGTCCCAACGACTTCGAAATAACAAGGTTTTACTGTATACACATCCTCCCATATCAGTGTCAAGGGTTGCCTAACCGCAGGCTACAATGAAAGGATACACAAATGAAAATCAATAAACTTCATTATTTAGAAATTGTCAGCAAAATTATCCGCACTGTCATACAGTTTGTGTTCGCCAGGACACTAACTTTGCAGATAAATCTGCGGATATCCGCATCCGTGCAAGGCACTAACCATAATCTCCTCATACTCGTCCAACCCAGCACCATACCCAATGCAACGTACATACAGTCTTTCACAGGGTCAAATAAACAAACCAGTCCTTGGAAGCTATCAAGCATGCAACCTTACCACATCCCAGGCAAATGGCTGTTAAAATGTTTATGTGGGATTCAAACCTCCTACCTTGAGCACTATCCACTATCACATATCTCCCCGCCCGCTTGCCATGTCAGCTACTGCGGCACTTGACCTACGGCGCCCACTTCCCAGCATATACAGTACCGTGCTCCCGGTCTGTGTGTCCACCTCCTGTTTTAAAGTACGTGTCCTGCGTATCTGTACTCGTTTTATTAGTTCATTCGAGGTACCCATAATGAATTAATTGTGGCGCTCATGATTCCTGCTGTCTTATAGCCCGTAAACGCACATCTCATTATATTACCTCGGTTTAGGAAGAGGGGCCGATGTCCTTCAGAATTGTAGTAAATGTGAAGGGATGCATAAAACTGGATCGCAAGGGGCTGGTGGACCACCCGGTATATTTGTAGGTCTTTCTCTTCTTATACTCCACTGGTCTTTCTTTTTTGTGTGTTTTGTTTTATTTTTCTCTATTGTGTGTAAAATTTTATTACCGTTAATAAAGTATTATTATTAAGAATTCTTTGTCAATGCATCTTATAGTTCAGGCCCGATTCATCAGTGTTTTACACTTGATCGGGTGTTATATTCCTTTACAATTATTTTTTTTTAATTGTGAAACAAATGCACTTTAAATTACAGCATCAGCTGATAACTTCTCGCCTGAAATTATATTTCAAATCCCAGTGTGACATTTCTTCCAGCGTGCAAGTGGCCTTCACTCACAGTAAAATTATTCCATTTTTTATTTGAAATAAGCATGTTTTCTTTCATAATGGGGCCATGCAGTGGGATTCCTGTTCTTCTTTCCTGTGAAAACCACTCCCACAATGCACAATCCATTCTCGAACTACTTTCTCTAATGCACAATTGAAGAGTAGAGGTGACAAACCATCTCCCTGTTGTACACCTGATCTTATTTCAAATGGTTTTGAGAATTCTCCCAAAAATTTTACTTTGGATGTTTGTTAATGTTGCTTTAATTATTTCAGTTGTTTTATTATCAAGTCCAGATTCCTTTAAAATATCAAGTAGGGTATTTCTATCAATTGAATAATAGGCCTTTTTAAAGTCTACAAAAGTGATTACAAATTTAGAGTTTCTGATCTTCCTGATAGCTATTATGTTCTCTATTATAATTATTAGTATTATTATTATTATTATTATTATGTCCAACTCGTTGGCTGAATGGTCAGCGTACTGGCCTTCGGTACAGAGGGTCCCGCGTTCGAATCCCGGCAGGGTCTGGAATTTTCACCATCATTGGTTAATTTCCCTGGCACGGGGGCTGGGTGTATGTGTTGTCTTCATCATCATTTCATCCTCATCACAACGCGCAGGTCGCCTATGAGCGTCAAATAAAAAAGACCTGCACCTGGCGAGCCGAACCCATCCTGGGATATCTCGGCACTAAAAGCCGTACAACATTTCATTATTATTATTATTGAAACTATTTCTGAAACTAATTTAGAATAAAATTTATGAACTACCATCAAATGGGGTGATCGAACGGTTTTGACGTTATTTTCATCTTAACTTACGAAGGGAATCTTAAATTGTACTGTAACATCCTAATAATGAGTGACGCAAGTGCAATAAACGGATATCACTTGAAAACCATATTCTCTCACCCATGCGTAACTAATGGAAATATACAATAATAAAGTTTTATTATGAATCCACCTGTTCAATACAGTATAATGTTGTCACATTTAAAATATCTTCATTAGTTAAAAAGTTATATATGGGACATGTTTTGCTCCCTTACAGAGCATCATCAGCCAAATCTGAATCTCGAATAATTGTTATATACGTAAATAATGACTTAAGAACCATTAGAACATTTTTGACAAACTTAAAACTTACTCTATTAGAATATCATAAAATAAAATCTTTGTAGGACATGGCTTAATTACATGTGCTTAATAGGAAGATACATTAAAATTGTGGAAGAAAGAGTACTAAATATTAAATAAAATAAAATATATATATATCATGTCTGAAATCTTAGGAAGACGTGAAAATCAATCTTAGGAGCTAAATTTGAGGATTTTCTTGGTAATGAGATCTGGTAAAAAAGTTATTTATCCCTTGTGGATAAGAGTCTATAAAGATTCAAATTTATCGTCAATTTGATGATTGAACTTGTAACAGGATAAATGTTGTTCTTCAAGGAATTTAAATGCTTGTTGTCATTTGACCTCGGCGAATGCTGTTGAAAAGATATGTTCTTATAGATGTCAATGACCGTTCGTTGAACTAATGGATTTGATAAGGATGATTGAAAGGGACGTAAATCAACGCTCGTATTAAAAAGCTGCTGCTTGGTTTATCTTGTTGAATGTCTCTCCAATTGCGGTTTGTCGGTTTGGTGTTGTCTACATAACCTCAGACAACAATATTCTCCCACCCATGGGTAACTAATGCAAATGTCGAGCTTGAATTATTATTATTATTATTATTATTATCATCATCATCATCATGATTATTATTATTATTATTATTATTATTATTATTATTTTGTTATTATTGTTGTTATTGTTGTTATTATTATTATTATTATTATTATTATTATTATTATTATTATTATTATTATTATTATTATTATTATTATTATTATGATACGATCGTATTGTGTGTGAGGTTATAGTTCATTGTTACCTGTATATATATAATTTGTAATCCATAATTGTGAAACACACTGTAACTTCCAGAATGGTAATAGGCACTGGAATGATTGAGAATATTCTGTACATTATAATCTGTGTGTCAGGCACTCTAGAATTTTCACACACCGAGCTCGATAGCTGCAGTCGCTTAATTGCGGCCAGTATCCAGTATTCGGGAGATAGTAGGTTCGAACCCCACTGTCGGCAGCCCTGAAAATGGTTTTCTGTGGTTTCACACCAGGCAAATGCTGGGGCTGTACCTTAATTAAGGCCACGGCCGCTTCCTTCCCACTCCTAGCCCTTTCCTGTCCCATCGTCGCCATAAGACCTATCTGTGTCGGTGCGACATAAAGCAACTAGCAAAAAAAAAAAAAAAATCACAAAGGTAGTTTTTTTTTTTGTATCTTTCTGGAAGCCTGGCCAAGCACATGATCTTGATGGTAACGAGTTAGTGGTTAGAGAGTTATTGGTTACGACGAGTTGTTGTTTAGTAGAGTTATGGTGTAGCAAGGTTAAACTTGTAACCATGTGTTGTGACATGCTTTCAAGCAGTCAGCTCTTTCACCCAAAGAGAATGGGTTTGAACTGTGTGTTAAGGTTGCATTCTCCATGTGCAGCAATTGGCATTTTTTAAATGGTGGCTTTGTGATGTGAGTGTTTTGTTTGTGACTGCAGTGTTTAAGGTTATGTTTGTGTTTAATTTGTAAATAGATGTGAATGAAATAATTGTACCAATTGACAGCATCTCGTGTGCGTCTTTGTGGGTACATTATGAGGAATATATCCAATATATCCGACAAAGTATATCATACAATATAAATTTACTACTTAATCTAATTACAATACAGAGTAAAAAGACAATCATTCTATTGATAATTTAGGGAAAACAAAGAAGCAGCAATTGATTTAATTAAGTGGATGGAGCATAGAGGTGATGCCTCAAGGTCAATATCGAGGCTTTCAATGTTTGTATGCCCCAGCTCACAGTGGTCTCGTTAGGCACACCAAAGCGTCGTAAGTAGGTAACCAGTAGTTTAGGAATGGTGCCGCTTGCACCCAGCATGAGCCCTATGCCGTCGATGTCTTCAACGTTGTACTTATTGGTGAATACTGTATTTACGCTAATAATCCCCGCGACCGAATAATCCTCGCACCCTAACTTTAGGTAGGCTTATTTTGAAAAAAGGAAATGCCAACTTTGACACACAAAAAAACGCATCCCAATTTCGTGCCTCAATTTTTTTAAATGCGCAGGTATTTACGCGAATAATCCCGCACCCTAAATTTAGGAAGGCTGGGGGAAAAAAATTCCAACATTGACGCAAATAAAACCCGCACCCCAATTTCGTGCCCCAAATTTTTAAAAAATGTGCGGGTATTATTCGCGTAAATACGGTATATCCTCTTTTTTCTTCATCAACTTCAACGGGCTGTTGTGCATCTGCTTCAAATCTGACTGTCAGGTCGAGAATGGAACTTTTTTTGCTCCCAGGTTTGAAGGCGATCATATTGATTCATCTTGTTCCACCATCAACTGTGAGGCCATGGACCTCTTCGTGTACTAGATATCCTTTACCACATAGTGTATTGGCCAAGGAAGATTGGATGTGATGGTATCTAGTGTTCCATAGGCATTTGCCAAATGGGCAAGATCCTAAGACTTCTGCCAAAGTTTCAATCTCACCACATCGTCTGCAGTGGTTACCGTCTTTGGATGTGCCTGTTATGGCGCGCACAGAAGCTTCATTTGCAGTCATTTTGGGTTGAAACTGAAAAGAAATGGCTTTTAAAAAAAGCACTCGCTAGGTAAAGCATCAGAATGCTCTAGTTGGTCAAGTATCACCAGCTGACTCAGCATGTAACCTTTCAAGTACCGACATGCTTACAATGTACATAAGTACAGTACATATCTGGAGCTGTGTCATGGTCGGATTAAACATAAAATCAAACCATCAGAGGTCATATTAACAGTCTTCAACTGTATATAGTTTTAGAGCTATTCTGAATTGAAAAACAACTTGCATCGCAACTTCTACACTTTACTTAGAATCTGTTCAGGGAGTCTTCCCTTTTCCTAAATGATTATCGGGCCTTCAGAGGTATTTCTAGCTTTTGTTGACGATGCTGGTGGATAACACCATTACACCCTGGAAGGTATAATATTCATTACCTCTTCGTAATGAAAAGCCCTTAAATTGCACGTCATTATCATTGTTGACCTCAAAATCTGATCCCTCGTCATTTCTTGAATATCACTGGTATGATCCTGCAAATTATCAGCCATAGTAATGGTATTTACTTGCTTATAAACACGAATCTGTGCATAACTCTATTATATCAACATTTAGGAACAGAAACGCAACAAGGAACATTATACACCAGATTGTTGACAAGGAAAAGGAGTGCAAAACAATGCAAATATAATGCCTTCTTGGCAATATTTCTCAAATCATTAGTACAGTATTTGACCATAAATCTATTTCTTGAATATATTCAAATACAGTGAAACCTCGTTGGTGCATTCGTCATTAAAACATTTTCCCGCTTAGCATGTCATTCGAAGTCCCGATTCTCATCGTATTAATGTATACTTATCGCGTCACGAATTTTTGCTTTAACCACTTAATATGATCACATTTTTCCTAGCCCTGAAAATGTTATTTATCATTCCTTGTGTAAGAAACGTGATTTCCAGCTCGGGTAAGAAAGAGCCCTGGCCACGGTTGCGTGTTGACAGGAAAAGGCCTTGAATTCCTGAACTTCACAGGATGAGTTGCACCTCCAGGAAGCAAGCCATCAGCCTCAGGAATATTCAGTTTTGCTTGCCGGTTAGCAGCAAGATTGCTTAATAATATGGTGAGCCTGTTTTTACTTGTATTTCGCATTCCATTCCAAAATTAGGAATGTATTTTTTGTTGAGTGGTACAGTGAAGGGCAGCGAATATTTGTCGCCTTTAGCCTACTTTTGGATTAGGAATGTAATTGCGTGAAGTTGACTAGCGTGGTGCATACTTTTCTTGTGACAGCCAGGTTATGGATATGGAAAAAGTCATGAAATAATTCCTTACTAATGAAGACAAAATTAAAATCTGTCAGAAAGTGAACTGGCACACGCATTTTAAACGTGTAGAGGTACCACGAATGTTGAATCTCACACCTTCAAGCTTCAACTCAATCATTCGAGTTAGTCAATCAAAGTTTTGTTGTTCAAAAAGGTGGTCAAAGTCGTAGGCGCACAGGGTCAAGTTTAACCTCCAATTCATTGCCTAAGAGTGAGACCAGGAAATAATGTTTAATAACTTACTGGTCCAAAATAAAAGGCTTCTACTTCCATTTGTTTTAGAAAGAGTGTGATCTGTAATAATACTTGATATTTTCATGGGGCTCCCATGTAAATGTTTTCATATTGTCTTTTTTACCTTCCACACCTTTCAGTGCACTGTTGTTATTTTAGAATGCCTAACAGAAAATGTTTTCATATTTGTTCTCTCGTGTTTTTCAGACCTTTTAATATTCTCTTCTCATCTTTAGAAATGGTAGATATAGTTTTCTCTGTGCCCGCGGATACACGGTGTAAAATGCCGTCATGTCGGAAAAAATCATATCTAGTATTTCGATATCCCTGTTGGATAGTTTTTATTTGTGTATTCAGTAGTACGTTTTCTTGCCTAACAGGTTCTTTTTCCTTATCCCGTGCTGAAACATCTTAACGAGGTTTTACAGACTGTGTGCTTTTTCAATAGATATGTAATTAATGCAATATTCAATAAATAATATGAATAGTTTGTTTATTGTGACGAATTAAGATCAAGAAATTTACACAAGGAAACTTTGTTCACATATACATCTACGTATTCAATACTGTGTTCATATAGTCGGTTATAATAATCATTTCATTTTAAATTAGTACATGTTTCAATCTTTGTTTGGATCTTCTTCAGCTATATATCATCAAGAATACAAGTTAAAATTAACAGAGTACAAAGACATTTGAAAAACCCAAGCATATTTTTAGTAACAATGTGAAACAAAAGGGAAGAAAAATAGGTGAATAATGTAAAAACTGCTCACCGATTCTCTTCCTGCCTCGAAGCGTATACACTCATGTGTTGTTGACATCAGTATGAGTGTAGGCAATTGTTTACCTCAAGGCAGTCGTATCGGAGGGTAGTGGTGAAGAGGGGGAAGGAGTGACATTGGTTGGGACATTACACTTACAGTGTGTTGATGACAACTTATTAGTTTTTAATTGAGATTTGATTATTATTAGCACATCAAACAATATATTGGGTTTTTCCAAAATTTTGTTAAGATTGAAGTTCCGATTTTTCTTTTGTCAAAATCAGTATGCTATTATGTATAACATTGGTCCCTTATTGACTACCTGAATGATTTCTAGATCTCTGTTCAAAAAAGTAAATGTGTGGTTGAATTCTGTCATTGCTGATAAATCAGTGAGCATTTTTTTAAAATTATTCACCTCTTTTTCTTAATACGTTCGCGAATGATGATGACGACGTGTGTCATGACTCCACTTTCACCTAGTGCCGATGACGATGCACAGTATTGAATAGGTGGATGTATATTTAAACGAAGTTTCCTTGTAGTAATTTCTTGATCTTAATATTGTACCTTCAACAGCTGAACATCAGTCTTAAGCTAGAAGCTGTGAATGATTCGCACGTAAATGCTGTTCGAAATTTCACAGCAATAAAAACTCGTTGCCTATCTGAACTTCAACTCAATGAAGAGATATCAACGAAATCTGTTAGACAACTGCGTGATATACTTAGAACACGCGAATTTGAAGCTTGGTGTGCATATCCACAAAAAGGAAGAGGCGTTGAGTTATTTGCTCAAGTTCCTGCTGCTAATTCTTGGGTTACCAGAAGAGATGGTTTAACTTGTTCGGAATGGAGGGAGATGTTGAAGATGACCGCGATGGTTGCACCAGTACGTACTCTGCCGGGACGTTCTACCAGCACAGGCCAGTGCAGACACTGCAGTGAGTATGAAACCTTACCACATGTGCTGGGGAGTTGCCCTCAAGGAGAGCTGCTTAGGATCAGACGCCATAACATCATCAGAAACCTGATTGCTAATGCTCTTTGTCTCAAAAATCTAGAAGTGTACGAAGAAGTCCACTGCCTCGCCGAAGGAGGCAGCACTCGCAGGATTGATATTATAGCGATTGACAGACGAAGGAACGAAGCAGAAATTATTGATCCTACGGTACACTTTGAATCTTCAGCCTTTCAGCCGACTGACGTAGACAATAAAAAAATTACGGTGACTGGACTTTTCTTTGGCGCGAGGGGAACAATTCCCAAATCGTTCGTCACATGGCGACAAAAATATAAACTAGCGAGAAGCCTACAAGATGAGATAGTCGTCTCACTCATCAAATACTCCATTTCGATTCTTCGTCACCATTTATATGGAGTTCATGCCATTTAACATGGTTAATTGTAACCTATCATTTTTTTAAACATTAATCTTTTTTATCTTCCCTCAAAATTGTTATTGTGTATTATTCTGTGTCTTATGGCAAATCTAGGGTGTCCTGGATCAGACTAAATAAATAAATAAATAAAATAATAAAAATCTTCCGGGCTATTATGCCGTGGTCCACTCCTCTCACTTCGCCAGCGGGATACAGGAGAGCGTATCTACATGACGCCACAGAAGATGACTACCGCAGTAGTCGAAACGTCTGAAAGAAGCGAGAGGAGTGGACCACGGCATAATAGCCCGGAAGATTTTTATTATATTGACACCGGCCGTGAAAGCCTTTAATGAAATTCATTTGTTGTAATATTGTGACAAAAGAAAGAGCACTTCCATATGCCTGATACCTGGCATTTGCCAGCTCAATGGTTGGGACCTATCAAATCTTTAAAAGAAATCAACATTGAATTTTAAAGTGGTCTTAATATGGTGTTGCTAGTGCTATTTGTGCCAGATAGCATGTAAGACAAAATCGAGAATTGTTACTCAGTAACAATATTTCAAAGAAAGACCCTTTCATTTTCCATGAGTAAGTAGAAAGACTTGAATCAATAGTTAATCTGTAAGCTTATGTTCCCGATGACTATCAGTAATTTTCCCTTTGCTCTACATTTCAGTCGAAGTTCACTCTACTCTAAAATTCAAACTATTTGTTAATCAATTTTCTCAACCTTGCCTGTATGTGCGAATGCATGGCAAAGTTCAGTGTACTGGATGCTGAACGTCACTGACCTTGCAGTCTAAGGGTTGTGAGTTTGCCTCTTACTCATAGGCCCTGGGTTCAATTCCTGACCAGGTCAGGGATTTTTACGTTAATCTGAGGGCTGGTTAAAGATCTGCTCAGCCTGTGTAAGAACAGTTTAGTAGCTATCTGGCAGTGAGAAGCCAAAAATAATGGTCATGAGGGTTCATCGCACTGAACCACGCATTACCTTGTAATCTGTAGGCCTTCGGTCTGGGCAATGGTCGCATGGTAGGTCGAGGCCTATCAGGGCTTGCAGTGCCATGGGATTTGTTTGTTTTGGATTATGAATATTGAGAGAGAATTGAATTTATTTGGCACAAATTGCCCCTGAGGCTAATGAGACACACTCTGCAAGTCTTTATTAAATGTAATATATGCATATCTATCCCTTCATCTCATTTTCTTGATACAGGGTCGAGGATGAGATTAGGTGAAATTATAAGGCATGCTTGTATGGCTCGATGCCCTTCTTGATGTCTCACTTGAAGAACTAATGAGGATGGATTGAATTTTGGTGCATGAAATTGGGTAAGGAGATGAAAGGAATCAACTGTGGCCTGTGAAGAGGAACTGTCATGGCATTTATCTGGTCATAAAAATAGGAAACCACAGAAAACCATTTTCAAGACTCGCTTTCAGAGTACAAAGCTTGCCTGCCTCATAATTAAAGCACATTTAACATGCACAGCCACTCTGCTCTGTTCATTGCAATATATGATTTTAAATCAAAGTGGGAGGGAAGTAAACTAAAAACTGATGGTGCAAAAGAATAATTGTAAAAGTTAATGATTTGTCCACTTGATTGTTGAAAACTACCAAGATAATGTACATCATGTAGGAAAAATTTGTTTAAAAAAAGGATTGAAAATTTATTATAACAATTTTGAAATAATATACTTTTTTAACAAAGGGAAAATATAATTTCAATAATGATGTAGGAATAACAACACTCTGCCTCTTGTTTCACAAATTAATGATCTTGGCATTGCATTCCATGGCCCTATGGAAAGAATGGCAAGATCCTTAAGGGGATATGGAATCACCTATCTTCACAATGTTAATTTATAGGAACATTTTCTTGGGAACCATGATAGGTACATAACCCAAATTTTTACTCTGTATGGAAACAGCTATTCTATGTATACTGAAACGATAATATGTTTTAAACAGGAATATTGGGGGAAATATAATTTTTTCTTACCTAAGAATTTTTTCATCACCGTTTTTCAATATATTATGAGTTATGACCAGTAACATTTTGAAGAAACTACAGATGTACATAAAATTGTTTCCATGTATGTAAAACATTTAAGTAAACATATCCTGAAAGCTTCTGTATTTTATGTTGAGCAGAAACTGAGAAAATGTTCCCTGAATGCAAAAAAAAAAAGTAAATTATCAGGAAATTGAGTTTAAAGTTAAAACATTCCTACTCCATAGTTTGCATCATCTTCACCACATCTGAAGGCATCCTGCAGTTTTCTTTTGGCACCCCTAATGGTCTGTCTTGCTGTTTTTAGCTACGTAGTTGTCAATATTATCACATGTGTATTTGACCTTGTTTTATGACCGGATGCCCTTTCTGACGCCAACCCTATATGGAGTGAAGTAATCACTATTGCGGGTTTCTGTGGTGGTTGCTAGTGTAGTATGTATGTTTTAAAACATTTCGCTTTCGAATGTGACATGTATGCAGTGTGAGACATATTGGTAGTTGTGAGAGGGCTGTTGGCCAGCATGCATTCAATGTTTGCTTGTCTGCACTTACTCTTGAACTTACTGTTTGTGTACATGCATCACATTTAAGTTGTGTTTTGAAAAGTATCATTGTTCAGCTTGTAGTTAAAATGCCAAGGGCTAGTGGAAGATTATTCAAAAAGCCATACGCATCGTCAACATGCATAAAATTTTGAAAGACAGCCATCCATGACAGATGGCGAACAAAATGATGCCACTCCACTTCTGAGAAATATCTAAATTTGACATCGTTAGAATTGTGATAGAGCAATGTTCAATATACCATTTTAAAGGGGAGGCTTCAGGGAATAAATATTGTTTATAAAAATGGTTTTAAAAATTTGAACAAAAATCCGATTCTATATCCCCTTAAGTGGTCATTGATATATTTTAATTGCTCATTTATCTAAGTTTAGAAATCACTTACACAATCTCCAAAAAGAGAACTATTTTCTGTGCTTACTTCTGTTATAATTTTTGTAAGTTTTTCTTATGTTCTGTTGATTCTTTTCTTTATTTATGCCTTTCGTTTTGTTTTCTAATGTATAAAAGTATTATTACCATTAATATTTATTGTTTCATTTAATGGTATGCATGATAAATTATATTTCAGTGTTGGAAATTGTTTCACTCATATGTAGTGTGTATTTTACAAAATTGTGTTTTCTGGTATTGTTTTTACAGTAACCCATTTGTACTAATGGTATACCTGTTTTATTTCAGATTATGCGAGAGGTGATTAAAAACCAGATGGATGTATTAGAAGAAATGATAAAAAGTGAGAGTGGTGAGAAAAGTTTTGAAGTTAATTCTCCTGACAATAAGAACAATGAACTGGCTGAAACTTTTATTGAGCACTCTGTAGACCCTCAGGAGATTTACCATAGCCATGAAAGAAGTCATAAAAGAGATGAAGACAATTGGGATGATCACTTCAGTAAAGTCAAGAAGGCAGATGAGCATAGTTCAAGAATTGATGATTATGAGAGAAGGAAAATGAAGAGGGTTGGATGTTATAGAGCTGATGATTATGAAAAGAAAAGAATCAAGAAGGAGGAAGACCATGTTAAAAAATCAGATGGCTATGAAACAAGGAAAGTGAGGAATGAGGAAGGGTATAGTGATAAGAATGATTATCACAAGTGGGAAAAGGGAGAAGATAGCCAGAGAAGTGTTGAGCATGAAAGGAGTAGAACAGCAGAGGAAGCTAGAACATCACACTCACCACATAGATATGAGAACTATGGTAGCAGGAGCAGAAGTAGGGAAAGGAATTGTTCTCTAAAATCTGATGATTATGAAGCAAGGAGATTTAAGAAAGATGAAAGTTATAGTAACAATAATAAATGTGAATGGAAGAAAAGGGAAGAAAGTATGAGAAATGATGAGTATAAAAAGAGGAGAAGAGCAGAGGAAGCCAGATCATCGCACTCACCTGATAGATATGATGAGTATGTTAGCAGGAGCAGAAGTAGGGAAAGGAATAGTTCTCATTCAAGACATAAACACAAACATAAGAAGGAGAAAAAACATCATAAGGACAAGGATAGGAAACATTATCATAAAGAAAAGTCATCCAGTCATAAAGAAAGATGACCTTCGATATATTAAAGACGATCGTTGGTGTAAATGAATCGGATACTGTAAAAGCTGCTTTATGTGGCACCTTTAGGGCCAAAGGACTACCAGTTATCGTAGTTTTTAGGATATCAGAATGCTGCTTCATAATCACTTTCGTAATACACCATCTGTAATTGGTGGATCATTATTCTAGGGTAAGACTTGAAACTGACTAACAGACTAACATCCCTCCATTGATTTCATCTTCTCGTACAATTCTTTAGCCTTTTCTATAATCATGGGTCCACAGATAGGCTGACTGTTTAATAGTAGACCATTGGTTCAAAACAAAGTAAAGTTGCTCCAGCTTAGGTTTCTGAAGAACACAATGTCCAGTGATGGCCTTTGTTGATTCTGTGGATGAATAGATTTTCAACAATTTATCTTTCTACTTTGTATGTCATAGATAATAGATGATGTGATACCATATCCATTAATTTATTATTGCTTGTGCCTCACTTAAGTCTATGATACATGTCAAATTTAATTCTCTTATTGTTAATAGCACGTTTTTCCTCTGCTTGCTATTTCCTGCAATGATACTGTAGTAGTGTTCAAATAACAAAACAACACAGAATGCAATGGCTAGGGGTGTGACTTTGTGGTGTTTATTTTACCTCAATTTTGGTGCTTATTTTGCAGCAGTTTTTGTGTTTATTTCAATTTTTTTTTTTTTTTACGATTTTTGTGCTTATTTGGTGAAATACCAGTTACAACACAAAAAATTATTTTATGCAAAGCAAATATTCTATTAACAAAACTGCTCACTAACTTTTATTATTGCGTCTTAAATACACTTCCCATGTGGGTGGGGGCAGTAAAATAAAACTCACGGTATCCCCTGGCTGTCATAAGAGGCAACTAAAAGGGGCCTCAGGAACTCTCAACTTGAGAGCATTTTTGACTACTACTGCTGCCAGTAAAGATCATGCTGCTTCCTGCTTCCTCATCACATATGTAGGCAAATGATGGGGTTTTTCCTTGTCTACTCAAATTTTGTTTTTACAGGTGAATATGATTTTTCAGGCTAAATTCCTGCCATTGGTATGATTTTATGAAAATCATTAGATTTCGTGATTATTCGTGAATTTAAAAAATACATCATTTCCTGACTTTCCTCACGAGATTCGAGATTTCCGAACGTAAAATTGTTGTTATTTGAGTCGTCAGTCTATAGACTGGCTTCATGCAGCACTCCATTCCACCCTAGCCTGTGCTAACCTTTTCATTTCTACGTAACTATTGCATCCTACATCAGCTCTAATCTGCTCGTCATATTCATACCTTGGTCCACCCCTACCGCCCACAATTCCTTCAAAAACCAACTGAACAAGTCCTGGGTGTCTTAAGATGTGCCCTAACATCTATCTCTTCTCATCAAAATTAGCCAAATCAATCTCCTCTCACCAATTTGATTCAGTATCTCTTAATTTGTGATTCGATTTATCCATCTCACGTTCAGCATTTTATGTAACAATGCTTCTATTCTCTTTCTTTCTGAGCTAATTATCGTCCATGTTTCACTTCCATACAGTGCCGTGCTCCAGATGAAAGTCTTCAAAAATGTCTAATTCCTATATGAATGTTCAAAGTGAGCAAACTTCTTTTATTAAGAAAGTTCTTCCTTGTGCTCATCTGTATTTTATGTCCTCCTTACTTCTGCCATCATTAGTTATTACTACCCAAGTAACGATATACATGTACTTCCTTTAAGACTTCATTTCCTAATCTAATATTACCTGCATCACCTGCCTTCGTTTAACTGCACTCTGTTACTTTTGTTTTGGACTTATTTATTTTCATCTTGTACTCTTTACCCAAGAATCTGTTCATACCACATAGCAACTTTTCTAGATCTTCTGCAGTCTCAGATAAAATATCATCATCATCGGCAAATCTCAGGGTTTTGTTTTCCTGTCCTTGGATTGTGATTCCCTTTCCAAATTTCTCTTTGATTTACTTTACTGGCACTGCCTGTTCTAGATAAACATTGAAAAGGAGGGGGAAAAATTGCAGCTTTGCCTCACTCCTTTCTGGTTTGATGCTTGTTTTCAAAACCCTTGATTCTTATCACTGCACACTGATTTTTATACAGATTATAGATAATTCTTAATTCTCAGTATCTGATCGCAATCACATTCACAACTCAAATAGCTTGGTCCAATCAACATTATCAAATGCCTTTTCTAGAGCTCTGAACGCCATGTACGTGGGCTTGTCCTTCTTAATTCAATCTTCTAAGATCAGATGTAAAGCCAGGATTGCTTTACATATTCCTACATTTCTTCTGAAGCCAAATTGATCTCCCAACTCAGCTTCAACTTGTCTTTCCATTTTTCTGTATATAATACGTGTTAAAATTTTTCAGGCTAGACTTACTAAACTAATGGTGCAGTAGTTTTCACACTTGTCAGTACCAGCTTTCTTAGGAATAGATATAACAACATTGTGCCGAAAATCGGTTGGCACTTGTCCTGTCTCATACATCTTACACACTAGATGGAATAACGTCGCCATGCTGGTTTCTCCTAAGGCAGGGAATGTCATCAATTCCAGGTGCCTTGTTCCTATTTAGGTCTCTCAGAGCTCTGTCGAATTCTGACCTCAAAATTGGGTCTCCCATTTCATCAGCATCAGCAGCCTCTTCTTGTTCCACACCAATTGTCTTCTATTCCTAGAAGTGGTTTTCCATCTGAGCTCTTAATATTCATACACCTAGTTTTCCTTTCTCTAAAGGTTTCTTTGATTTTCCTGTATGCAGCATCTACCTTTCCTTGGACCATGCAACCTTCAGCATCCTTGCACTTCTCCTTTAGCCATTCTTCCTTAGCTTTCTTGCACTTTCTGTCCACTTCATTCTTTAATCTTTAATCTTTTTGCCCTCTTACTTTCTTGCATTCTTGTATTTTTGTCGTTCACCAATCCAGTCTAGTATCTCCTGAGTTATTCATTGATTCTTAGTTGATCTTTTCTTCCTTCCTAACATTTCTTCAGCAGCCCTTCTGACCTCATTTTTCATGACTGTCAATTCTTCCTCTATTGTTTTTCCTTCAGCCTTTTCAGTTAGACCTTGTGCAACATGTTCTTTGAAACAATCCCTCACACTCTTTTCTTTCGACTTGTCTAGATCCTATCTCCTTTCTTTCTTCAGTTTCTTCAACTTCAGATGGCATTTCATGACCAACAAGTTGTGGTCAAAGTCCACATGTGCTCCTGGGCAAGTTTTGCAATCCAACATCTGGTTTCTCATCAAAATGAAGTGTATTTGGTATGTTCCAGTGTCTCCAGGTCTTGTCCACATATACAGCCATTGTTTAAACCAAGTATTAGCAAGGACTAAATTGTGATCAGTGCAGAATTCAACTAGCCGACTTCCTCCTTCATTCCTTTGTCCCAATCCAAATTCTCCTACTGTATTACATTCGCTTCCTTGGCCTACCACTGCATTCCAGTGTCCCATCACAATTAGATTCTCATCACCTTTTACATATTATTTTAAATCTTCTATCTCTTCACATATTCTTTTGATTCCTCAATCATCCACTGAACAAGTAGGCATATAGACCTGCACTATTTTGGTGGGGATTGGTTTGGGGTCTATCTTGACAACAATAATCCTTTCGCTATGCTGGTCGTAGTAGCTTATCCGCTTGCAATCCAACACCTGGTTTCTGAATCTTTGCCTAATCAAAATGAAGTCTATTTGGTATGTTTTCAGTGTCTCCAGGTCTTGTCCACATATACAGCCATTGTTTAAACCAAGTATTAGCAAGGACTAAATTGTGATCAGTGCAGAATTCAACTAGCCGACTTCCTCCTTCATTCCTTTGTCCCAATCCAAATTCTCCTACTGTATTACCTTCTCTTCCTTGGCCTACCACTGCATTCCAGTGTCCCATCACAATTAGATTCTCGTCACCTTTTACATATTATTTTAAATCTTCTATCTCTTCATATATTCTTTTGATTTCTCAATTTTCCGCTGGAAAAGTAGGCATATAGACCTGCACTATTTTGGTGGGGTCTATCTTGACAATAATCCTTTTGCTATGCTGTTTGTAGTAGCTTACCCGCTGTCCTATTTTCTTATTCATTATTAAACCAACTCCTGCATTTCCCCTGTTTGATTTTGTGTTGATAGTTCTGTAGTCGCCTGACCAAAGATCCTGTTCTTCCTGCCAACATACTTAACTTATACCAACTACATCTGACATCTCCCTTTTCAGATTCTCTAACCTACTACAACGATTCATACTTCTAACTTTCCACGCTCTGACTTGCAGAATCTCAGTATCCATCTTCCTGATGATTGCCCCCTCTTGTGTAGCCCCCGCCCGGAGATCTGAATTGGGGATTATTTTACCTCCGGAATATTTTACCTGGGAGGAAGACATCATCATTACATCATTCATATAGGGAGATCTGCATGTCCTCGGGAGTTAGTTACGGCTTTAGTTTCCCGTTGCTTTCAGCCGTGTAGCAGAATAAACACAGCTAAGCCATGTTGAGTATTATTACAAGGCCGTATCAGTCAATAATCTAGACTGCAGTCTTTGCAACTTCCGGAAGGCTGCTACTCTCCTTTCGATGAACCATTCGCTAGTCTGGTCTCTCAACAGATACCCATCCGATATGGTTGCACCTGCGGCTCGGCGATCGCTTCATTGGGATATGCAAGCCTCCCAACCACGGCATGGTCACATGGTTCGCAGGGGAGGAAATAAAGATAAATACCTCAATTACGTAAGCAATTAACATTCTTGAAAGGCCGAGATATGTACAAAGGCATCTTGAATCTGTTAAAATATCTTTTATATACCACAAAAGCGACTTGGAAATCCAATTATTCCATCTTCTCAAGTCATATGTTATCTTTACTATTTTTGGCTGTAAATATTTGGCTTTACGTAACAAAAAATGTCCAAATACAGTACCCATATTTTATTATTTTGCTTTTCCCCTATTTTTTATGTTGCCCGCGTTCATAGTTTTCCCGCATCCGTCGTCAAGTTCCCCCTCCCCCTGAAAAACAATGCATCGAGGTTTTACTGTATACTCTTTGGGGGTAGACGAGTGAAAGAATTTTCGTTGTAACCCTAGGATATTGCAGAGGAGCGTTAAAAAACTTGTCACAATGGGGTTTTCACTATATGCTGTACTCATAACAGCAGACTATTACTGTATGTGGTGTTTTTATTACTTGTAATTAACAGTTTTATGGCACATTTTCCAAATTGGTCATTAAACATGTGATTTACTTTTTTCCAAATTTTGTAATAAGAAATTCTGGGCACAGGTGTTATTCGGTGGCGGGTGATATTTGGAATTACACGGTAATTTGATTGTAGAAGAATTCTCAAGAATTGTTGACTTTGTGTGACTAATACCCTAAATATATATTCTGTGTGTGTGTGTGGGGGGGGGGGGGGGACAGAAAGGAACAAATAATAAAAGAAACTCAAGATGTCTGCATGGGAAGAGGGAAAAATAGAAAATTAAAAAAAAAGACAAGAACAATCTCCATATATTCATACAATGTTGTCTTCAAACAGACTTACTCTTTCCTCATCAGTCACAGTTCTTCTCAGCCCTGATGGGCTTGTTTCTTCACCTGCCTCTCAGAACGTTGAAACCTACCTTCCTGATAAAGCTCGGAAGCAGCAATGAGCTCATTGGAGGCTGAGAAGAAATGAATGTAAAAACCTGGGTTTGATGAGGAGAGAACCAGTCTATTTGAAGACGACATTGTATGAAGATCTGGAGATTGTTCTATTTCTCCCATGTTGGGAGATTTTCCTATGATTTTCCTGTAATGCGTTCCTTTCTATATTCCTAACTTTGTATGTAGGACTTAATTTGGACTTACCGAGCTTGATAGCTGAAGTCACTTAAGTGCGGCCAGAATCCAAGTTTTCGAGAGATAGTGGGTTCAAACCCCACTGTCAGCAGCACTGAAGATGGTTTTTCATGGTTTCTGATTTTCACACCAAGAAAATGCTACGGCTGTACCTTAATTAAGGCCTATCCTAGCCCCTTCCTGTCCCATCATCATCGTCATAAGACCTATCTGTGTCTGTGCGACGAAAAAGCCAGTTGTAAAAAAAAAAAAAAAATGCACTTGTTTCTTCCTTTCTGTTACAGAGTATAAATGTGTTAGGTTGTATAGTCACTCAAAAAGAAGAGAACGATCACATGGTATTGTATGTTCCTTGCATTTAATAATCAGACTTAATTTTAATTATTATCAAAATAATGTTTACCTCTCACATGGATACATACCCTGTGGATACCCACAACATATCTATAGGTTGAGTTGTTTTTAAAAAATCTGTACTTTACTTGTAGTATTCTTATGAAAAAAGTTAATCGAAGGGTGCGCATATTAAAGAAACAAACGCTCGAGATATGTTCCGTTTTAAACTAGAAGGTGAATGTTTCCTCTGATGCAGTTTGCATTTTATGATGTATTGAAAGTGTATGAAGCAACAGAATGAAATAAATGGATATCTTGATTAAAATGCTATTTTATTTAAAAATTATTTCAAACTGTTTCACCATAGATAAAAGAAACAATGACCTACGCTTTTCTACTCGCTATACCTTATGCGGGTATTACACTAATTAATATAAGGGCAGATATTGTTAAGCAAACCGTTATAGCTTGAGAAAGAAAAGTGAAGAGGTTGAAATTCTAAAGATAGCATTTCAGCACCAAATCAAACACCAGTATGAAGGTTGCCAGTGTTCTCCCTAGGACCTTTTTGATGAGCGCACCGCCCTGCCATTTTTACAGGCCGCCCGGCTAACATAAGTAATTGCTAGTTACATAATATTCATACATACTTGAATCACTGGGTGCACCAAATTAAAATGTACATACTGCAAGACTGTTTATTTACATGATAAATCTTCATTATTATCAGCATAAATGCCTCAGTTACATCACAGGTTGAATATTTTACTTGACTGTCATGTAGTGTAGTGCTCGACCAGTGTCTGGATTAATGTGGAATCGCATGCGAGCATTCGATTCCGCATGACATCACTAACCCGTATGGCAACCGAGTGGTAAGCCACTGTGTTACACGATTATGAATGAGCAGTAGTCGAACCCTACTGTCGGCAACCCTGAAGATGGTTTTCCATGGTTTCCCATTTTCACACCAGGCAAAGGCTGTACCTCAATTAAGGCCATGGCCACTTCCTTCCCAATTCTAGTCCCTTCCTATCCCATTGACACCATAAGACCTATATGTCGGTGGGACATAAAGCTACTTGTAGAATAAAAACAAAAAAGAGCAGTAGAAAACCAGAAGTTCAAAATACTGTTATTTTTGTGATAATAACACTAAAGTAGTTATATTTTGCAGTTAATGTTTACCTGTCTGCTGATAATATTATTAATACCCTGAGGGAAATAAATCAAAATTTTAGCATATTCATTTTTTACATAGTATTCCCTGCCCACCTACTCATTCCTGCCAACCAGCTGACGAAAATTTCTGGGGAGAACACTGGTTGCTGAGTGAGGAAAATATCTGATTGCATAGCAGTGGGGTACTATTGGAAAAGAGATTTATCACGTGATCATAGGAAGTAGTGTAAGAAGGCAGACCAAAGAGTAAAAGAAACAAACAATAAGAACAGTAAGAAAAGCAAACAATAAGAATAGAGTTAACAGCAAGAGAATGCTAAGGTAAGTTAAAATATGACAATAAAGGCCAAAATGTTAACCAGAAATGACATGAGAGGGATAATGTTGTGGTTAATGGTAAAATGAAATGGCGTATGGCTTTTAGTGCCGGGTGTGTCTGAGGACATGTTTGGCTCGCCAGATGCAGGTCTCGTAATTTATAAGCTTCATATCCGTATTGATAATTCACACAAATGCAAAGAGAAGAACAACTCAGCCTAATCAATACTTGTTTATTATTATTATTATTATTATTATTATTATTATTAAAAATACAGGACCGGTTTCGACCCTAGGGGGTCATCCTAGCTGAATACACATATACATATAATGCATTTAGGTGCAGGTCTTACGATTCGATGCCTGTAGGCGAGTTGCGTGTCATGACAAGGATGAAATTATGATGAAGACGACAGATACATCCAGCCCCCGTGCCAGAGGAATTAACCAATGGTAGTTAAAATTCCTGACCCTACTGGGAATTGAACCCAGGACCTCTGTGACCGAAGGCCAGCACGCTAACCATTTAGCCATGGAGCTGGACTGTGTTTAATGGTAGTATATAAGAATAAAGCAAGACAAAAGAAATGAAAAATATGCATTTTATGCAATGAAGTTGTGGAAGTGTCTTACACATTGGTGCCGGGCTGAGTGGCTCAGACAGTTGAGGTGCTAGCCTTCTGACTCCAACTTGGCAGGTTTGATCTTGGCTCAGTCCGGTGATGTTTGAAGGTGCTCAAATACGTCAGTTTCGTGTCAGATTTACTGGCACATTAAGTAACTCCTGCAGGACTAAATTCTGGCACATCGGCGTCTCCAAAAATCGTAAACGTGGTTAGTGGTATGTAAAAAAACAATAAAATCATTATTATTCACACACTGGCAGGCTGCAGTGGACCAAGAAAAAACAAGTAAATATACAAATGAGAAACACCGGGCAGGTTGGCCATGTGGTTAGGGGCGCGCAGCTGTGAGCTTGCTTCCGGGAGATAGTGGGTGTTGAACTCCACTGTTGGCAGCCATGAAAATGATTTTCCGTTTTTTCCCATTTTCACCAGGCAAATGCTGGGGCTGTACCTTAATTAAGGCCATGGCCGCTTCCTTCCCAGTCCTTCCTGTCCCATCGTCGCCGTAAGACCTATCTGTGTCGGTGCGACGTAAAGCAAATAATAAAAAATGAAAAAAGAAATGAGAAACAAAAGTACAGAATTGAAATTGAACTTCAAATGATGGTTAATGGCTAAACATGAAAAAGAACAAAATTATGTAATTTTGCTGTAGGAATGTAGGAAAAGAAATTCAAGGTGAAAAAGTTGGTAGTGAGGAGGTGGTCTATGATGTTTAAGTCTTGAGAAAGTGTGTGGGGGGGGAGAAGAGAAAGCTTATCTAATTAATTCATTCTATAACCCAGTGAAGTTGGAACTGTGCAATACTATTTATAGAACTAGAATATGGCAAGTGCTGCCCAATCATCCCTGTCTATTACAAAGGTGTCTAACACCTGCTTGAACCAAGAACGCATTACCATTACAGTTGCCCAATTGTCAGTGTAAATGCCTTTTAAGGGTTTCACGGATAACTAGGTGGAACTGGATTGGAATGGGACTCAGGGATTGGAATAACCAAGGGAGATGTTCAATAAATTTCCAATTTCTTTGCAATCATTTAAGAAAAGGCTAGGAGTACAACAGATAGGGAATCTGCCACCTGGCCGACTGCTCTAATTGCGGATCAGTAGCGATTGATTGATTGATTGATTGATTGATTGATTGATTGATTGATTGATTGATTGATTGATTGATTGATTGATTGATTGATTGATTGATTGATTGGGACTGAGTAGATGGTCAACTGCTGCTAGGTAGCATCTTGGAAAGGCGCACCAGTCCAACTAATGAGCCCAATGGCGTGCTCTGTGGGTGAATCACTAATCACACACATAGGCTAATAATCCAAAAGGTTCTTAATGCTATTAATATAAATAGCTTTAATTGCCTGTAATAACCTATCCCTAACTCCATAATCTCTCAGTATGGATAAAACTTTTCCCTTGGTACCCTGTCATATGCCTTCTCTACATCAGTGAAAGAGAAATATGTCTATTCCTCTTGTAGCCTTTTCCAGTTTGTGCATACTGAAAACCTGGTCCTGATCAATCAATCAATCAATCAATCAATAGTGATCTGCATTTAGGGCAGTCGCTCAGGTGGCAGATTTCCTACTGTTATTTTCCTAGCCTTTTCTTAAACCCCTCTGTGGTCTAAACTCACAATGATTTTCATCCAACTTACTCTCAACTACTGGTCGCATTTAGCACAAATTTCCAGATCACGCCACTAGGAGCGCCACTTGCAAATTGTCTCCCATTTTAACAAGGCTAAATGCGGAAGTGTCTTGTATTGTCTACACTGTATTTGCCCTTATATTAGGAACACCAGATATTACTTTCCCTTATATAAGCTATATAAGATTTTGAACTTAAAAATCCCACTGAAGATCATTCATATATTAATGTCATTCCATGCTGTCTGCCCCCTGACAGTATAGATCATACCGCTTAGTCGAGCAGCTCATCTTCTTACTCCCAACTCTTCCCTGTCCAAAGTTTGCAACATTTGCATAGCACTACTCTTTTATAGGTAATAAATTTCATATTATTCCATATTGAAGAGCAATATAATGTACAAGTAAAACATTACACTACTCTTTTGTCAGAAATCAGCCAGAACAAATCATGCCACTTTCCTTTGGATATTTTCTTCTTCATATTTCAAGTAATTTTGGTGTGGGTCTCCATACACTGGAACCATACTCTAACTGGGATCTTACTAGAGACTTGTATGCCCTCTCCTTTATATCTTTGCTACAACTGCTGAATACCCTCATAACCATATCAAGAAATCTGTAACCTTATTTACGATCTCATTAATTTTAATTTCGTGTGGCTATTTCTAGCTGAGTGCAGCCCTTGTAAGGCAGACCCTCCGATGAGGGTGGGCGGCATCTGCCATGTGTAGGTAACTGCGCGTTACTGTGGTGGAGGATAGTGTCATGTGTGGTGTGTGAGTTGCAGGGATGTTGAGGACAGCACAAACACCCAGCCCCCGGGCCATTGGAATTAACCAATGGAGGTTAAAATCCCCGACCTGGCCGGGAATCGAACCCGGGACCCTCTGAACCGAAGGCCAGTGCGCTGACCATTCAGCCAACGAGTCGGACATCTCAATGTGATTACAGCAATGAAGATCTTTTCTTATATTAACACAGTGATCCCTATGACCTTTGACCCCATCAACACAGTAATTAACATTTTAGCTGCCACTGGTGAGGACCAGCCATTTTTAAAAAGCTGGCTACTTGACTGTTGAGTTCTACAGTAGTGCATATTAAAGAAATCATTATTGAAAAAAAATATTTTTAAAAACATAACATTATATTCCTCACTGTTTTTATTTACACTTTTACCTACGTCAAATATTGGAGCTGATGGACGATAGAAAGGAAACTTGGTCATTATTTTTGTCCAGATTACTGTTCACCCTTTAACTGTGCACATAATTACACTCACTTTCACTATCTGAAGCTATCAGATCACCTATCGTGATTGTTTTAGTTGTATAACAATTTATTACAAAGATTTCCTCCTATTCAATACAGTAAAGTGTTTTGACAGTTGAGATTTAAAATCTATACATATTTGAGCCCAAATTTAGGCGATCTTCAGTAGAAAATATTATTAATACCTGGTAATAATTTAAAAAAATTAAAGTTATGTTGAGGAATGATGTGTATGACCGATATATGGTACACTATTCTTATCTTGAAGATTGAGCTTATGGCCCCACTGGTTAATAGTAAAATGGAAGGTTACAATTTATAAAGTTTATTATGTTTGCACTAGGGTAGTAGTCATCCATTCAGCAGTGATAGTACAAACCAGGAATGGGCCACGCTTCAGAAGGTCATCACTGAGTTAGCTGAGGAAACAATTGGTTTTTTGAGGCGGGGGGAAAAAAACTGGTTTGATGAAAATAATGAAGAAATTAAATGTCTGATCAATGCCAAATGGGAAGCCCACCTATCCTAACTTCAAGATCCGTCTTCCAATGTGAAGAAATCACATTTCTTGGAACTTAAAGGAAAATGTCAGGCACAAATTAGGGAAATTAAGAATAACTGGTAGCAACAAAAAGCTGAAGAACTGCAAAGACTATCTGAAGCCCGTGACCTGCAAAACTTCTATGCTGGCATAAAGGAGATATATGGTCCAATTCGATCTTCATTGGGGTCATTGAAGACTGCTGACAATTCTTATCATTTTAACTGATAATGGAGAAATTTTTGAGCATTGGAAGGAACATTTCTCTTCACTTCTAAATCATGTGTCCAGTGTTGCTGAGGACTTTCTTCGTAATGTCCCTCAGCAGCCCCAGCAACCATGGATGGCAGTTCCACCTACATACAGAGACTTCACCAAAGCACTCAGTCAACTAAAACTAAGAAAGGGCCCTGGTCCTGATATGGTCCCTCTGGAACTGATACAAAATGGACGTATACCCTTGAAGACTAGACTTTTCACACTCATCCTCTTGATTTGGGAAACTCACGAAGTACCTGATGACTTGAAGAATGCTATCATCATCACTATCTTCAAGAAAGGCGATCATAGTGTATGTGAGAACTACCATGGTATATCACTTTTTTCAATTTCAGGTAAAATTCTCGCAATAATTCTATTAAACCAGCTCCGAGTTATCTCGGAGAGGATTTTGCCTGAGTCTCAATGTGGTTTCCGAACCTCCAGAACTGTGTCCTTGAGAGAATAGTAAGAATTTGGAATAAAAAGCTGAAAGAACACAAGCTATCACCAGTAGCATATGCTGGGATCAAGATGTGGGCTACCACATGACTTAGGTTACTGCTTTTCGATAGTTTGTTTAGTGAATGTCAAGCCCTAAGCCTTCTGAGCTGCAGCCAATAGCCAACGGAGAAGCCTCCTGTGCTGTCAATGCTGTTTCACAAGCTGCTACCCTGGCCTCTGCTACTGTCAATAATCAACACCCGATCGGTGGAGATTAAAGTCCGTATTTGTGCCAAAATGGATAGAATGCTTGGCTTTGGTCCGATGGGCCCAGTTCAATTCTCAGAATCAACCCTCTCGTACTCTTAATTCCCCTGGCGTGGGGACGTCTTCGCCATTCATTTCATCCCCATTAAGTCACCACCAAACCTATACAGATGCCATGCACCATTATTATTATTAAATTAAAATTTGAATTTTACAGCATTACCAGCAGTCATACCCATTGTTCACTGGTTTATTAGCTTCCTTGGGAGATCAGTGGTGATGCCCGACCCATGATCACAGGTTTTTTTCCAACTAACTAAAGGGAACAAAGCAAAGTCATCTCCGTACAGGCCATGAAGGCGCTGGGAGTGGTGGAAGGTAAAGGCCTCCACTATTTGTAACCTCAGCACTTGATGGGGTAGAGTGGTTAGCTCTACGCCCAACCGCCTTTGCCCCCAGGAATAAACCTGGTACTCATTTTTGGTGTAGGCTGAGTGAACCTCAGGGCCATATGCACCTCCGGAAGTGGAAATCTCATTTCTTAAATTTTATGACTTCCTGATGGGGATTCGAACCCATGTCCTTCCGGGCGAACCGAGTACGCCTTTACCGCCTCGGCCAGGCAGGCCCTAACCAAAGAGAACACTAAACGTAAAAGATTGCATTTCATTTTAGCAGATTAACCTATAAAAAGAAAACTATATTACTCCTACAATAGTAGCCTGCAGTGTCTTTCTGCAAGGATGTAGAAGCAAAATGGAGTGAAATACAGCACTCTGTTCTCCGTATAATTACATCAAAAGTATGAGGTGAGCAAGTACATATGATGAGGACCGCATGTGTCAATTGGGAAACTTCCAGAGAACTTCAAGTTTTTGAGCTATCTCTCCTTCAAGGGTTATGAATTTCATGTTGTTGGTTCGTACTGAACTGAGAATAACATATGAATAGTAACACAGTAAGGTTTCCACCTATTCAGTACTAATATGTATTTACAATGTTATAAATTACATGGAACTAGTTTCGACCCGCCTAGGGGTCATCATCAGCCATATTAAAGCATACATAAGTATTTTGTCGAATCCTAAAAACATGTTATTTTTAACTGTAATGATCGTATGGATTTTATAATTTATAAAGTGAAGTTTGGTAATGAGATGAGAAATGTTAGTATGGTACAGGTGAGTAGTAAATAATAATATATATACAAACAAGTTTTGGAACAAAGTACTAGTGGGGTGCTTAGAGTTGTAAAATATAACCTCGTGGATGTCAGTAGTCCTCGTACTAAAGAAACAATGTAAAATAACACATATAAACATATATACAAGTATGTACAAAGTCTGGAGAGTAAAGAGTGATACTCTTTTAATGTTGAGTTGGCTTGACACTGATCACTTAAGCGGAGAAATTAGGTATTTGGTGTATTAAAGCTGTGTTGGTCAGTTGCGTTGTTGATTGTTGGACATGAAGTTGTTTTTGAATTTCTGGTTGAGAAGAAGGTGGAAACTGCGCGTGGATATATTGATTCTCAGTTCTTAGCGGAAACCAAATTGGACCTGTTTAAATGGAGCAAGTCAGTAAAAACAAAAATGAAGATAGGAAAAGGTTAACATAAAGTGAAAGGACGCTTACCTCGCGCTGCGGTGTGTGTGGTATAGCTGATGGTGTGCGATTGGTGGCGGGGAGAGAAGTGTGGGCAGAGAGGAGGGCAGGCGCGTGCGGGTTAGGAAGAGTGGGGGTGGCTTAGGGTGAGGTGGGGGTGGGGAGCTTTTAAGGCGGGGCTGAAGGGTGCGGGAAAAAGGGTAATTGTCTCGGAAAAGTACCTTTGATTAGACTTAGGATTGAGTTTTGGTTGGCTGAATTATTGTTTCTGAGGAAAGTGATGAATAGATCGAAGAGTATGTTGGGTTTCTCTGAGATTTCATTGAGATTGTGACTGGCGTTGAAGTATTGGTCTAGGTGTATGTAGTAATTTTCCATTATGTTGAGTAAAGGGCCCTTGTTTGCTAATTCGAGGATATCCATGTCCTGTTCGATATTGGTGAAATTATGGTTATAATCATGCATGTGTTGGCCGATGGCTGAAAACCTGTTGTATTTTATTGCATTAGTGTGTTCGTGGTATCTGGTATTGAAGTTTCTACCGGTTTGTCCGATGTAGGATTTTTCACAGGTGTTGCATTTGATCCTGTAAACTCCTGATTTTACAAAACTGCTGGTCTTGTTGATGTGTGAAGTATTGTGTAAGACGTTCGTGTTCTTATTGTTGGTTTTGAAGGCTATTTTAACGCCTTGTTTCTTGAAGGTATTGGTTAACTTGTAGATATCATTGTTGAACGTGAAGGTGGAGAATGTTAGAGGTTTAGTCACTTCTTTTTTGAGGGTAGTTTTAGGGCGATGTTTTTGTTTATTGATTATCCTTTCTATAAAATGATTGCTGAAGCCGTTGTATTTTGCAATTCCGCGAATTGTGTTAAGTTCGTTCTTTAGATCTTTCTTGGACATGGGTATGCTGAAGGCTCGGTGAACTAGGTTGTTGTATGTGGCTCGTTTGTGGGACTGGGGGTGCACTGAATCTTGGCGAATGGTGGAGGCTGTTTGAGTAGGTTTTCTGAATATTTTATAACTGAAAGAATCTGAGTTTCTAGTGATAGTTAAATCTAGGAAGTTGATTTTTTGATTTGATTCGGATTCTAGTGTGAATTTGATGTGAGAATCAATAGTGTTGAGTTTTAAGAGGGTGGTGGAGGCATTAATTGATTGCTCATTCATGATTACGAAGACATCGTCAACATATCTGGCCCAAAAGAGAATGTTTTCAAATTCATTGTCAATTTTGGTGTGTTCGAGGAAGTCCAGGTATATTTCTGCTAAGATGCCTGAGGCCGGTGACCCCATTGCCAAACCATCTTGTTGATATATAACATTGTCGAAAGTGAAGAAGTTGTTGTTGATGATTAGTTTTAATACTGTGATAAAGTCTTGTGTCTCTAGTTTGCTTAAGTGGCTGTTTTTGTTTAAATTGTTTTTAATTATTGGAATTAATTTTGATACTTGTATGCTTGGGTACATGTTTACAATATCGAAAGAGTGGATGGAGTAATCCGGTTGCAAATTGAAATTGTTAAGTTTTTCTACTAGCTCTGATGTGTTTTTAATGGACTTTTTGGATAAAAATTGATAATTTTTTCTTAGGAAACGTTGGATGAATTGTGATAATTTGTATAAGGGGCTTGGTCTATAGTTGATAATTGGGCGGATGGGAACTCCAGCTTTGTGTATCTTGGGGAGAGCTTTAGCGGTGGGGAGTCCTGGGTTCATCTGTATGAGTTTGGATTTTTCCTGTTCAGTGAATAAAAATGAAGTGTTTTTTAGAGTTTGTTTAAGTAGTCTTTGAATTTTTTGGGTGGGGTCCTTTTTGATTATAGAAAATGAGCTGTCTGTGAAAAAGTTTTTTGTTTTTTCAATATATGCTTTTTTATCCATGATAACTGTTGCATTGCCTTTGTCAGCTTTGGTTACGATGAGTTCATTGTCTTTGATTTTCTTTTTGAGGGCGTATATGCGTTTTTGTTCAGCTATTTTGTCTCTATTATTGAGCTTATTTGCGGGGTTGGTTAGGTTGGAGAGGATATTGTTCAGTTTCCTTTTAACATCGGTTCTAACCTCATTTTGCGTATCTTCCGGCATTTTGCTAATGGCTAGCTCCGAATCTGTGATCATAGTAGCGGCTATGTTGAGGCTTCGTTAGCAGTGGCGATCTGGCGGACCGAAGCCTAGCACACCTATCTCCTCGGTCCCCCGCACCTATCGGGCTATGAGCAGAAGTTGTGCGGGGCAAGGCAAAGGTAGAAGGATGCAGTGCCAGGGCTGCAATGGCTTTCTCCAATGCCTTGGATTCAGTAACACGAGCAACGTTTTATTTCAATGCGTTCAAGTTTTGTAAACGGAACAATGTGTCAGATGCTTACATTATAATGTACTTTAGATTTCCACCGTTCTCATTTGAAGTTAGGGCTTCACCGATAGCCTTGGTAGCTTGGACATTTGTACAGAATGGAAGACAACAGGTTAACCAAACCGCTCTTCAAATATCTTTGAAACAAGAAGTCAATAACAACCTGGATTAATGAAGTCAAGAAAGATTTGGAAAGAAACAATATAGGAGAAGAATAAGCAACAGAGAGAGAAATTTATAGAAAGAGAGTGTTAAAATTGAAGAATTCCAAGGTCAGAAGGGAAAGAAAACAGGCTCAACATGGTCCCAGGAGAGAGAAAGGAGATATAGTGAGAAGGTGAAGAAGTATTGGAGGAAAAAGAAGGAAAAACAAAGGATGAACCATTGATGTGTTCCTTAGAAGACCCTAATGGAGAAATGATAATCATTCCTGTTTCGGATGACTGCTGCTCCTGTCTGTGTAAATGTCAGGCCTTACTGCAGGAAGTTGGTGGAAAATTATATGCTGCTGAACCACCTTGCTATTGGCATAGAGTCCACAAATTTGACAACTGACATGATTGTTCTGAGAGACAAAAAAGAAAGAAGAAATTCAAGAAAACAATCATAAGTTTCCTTTTTCAATGATAAACTATGAAGTAGCCACAAAGACGCACAGAAATTGCTGTCACTCGTGTACACGGATTTTATTTCCAATTATTTACAGGTTATACATTACAAGTGATTATTTTCATTTTGACCGTATTGAAATTCAATATGTTAAACGTTTAACAATTAATTTATTGAAAACCACCTATTCAATACTATTAAAGTCCTTAAGACTAAAACAATCATTATATTGAAGTTTGAGCATATGGTACATGTTTCACCTGTCATTGCAGGCATCTTCAGCCATAAATTCTAAACTCCAAGTCAGAGTTCTGAGTGGATGCTATACTACAACTATTCTCCAGAATTAATTTTTTTATATAACAATTTTCGCTGATGTACAAGAACATCATGGTCATATTTGGAGTGAACTGGCCGATCACGTCTTATAGTTCTAATGGGACGTCCAATTCATGCTCACACCCAATGAAGATAATACAAAGATATCAAATCTCATAATGCCGATGAGATGGCATTAGGTCAAGTGAAAGAAACATCTACATGTTCTTTCAGCTATATAGGAGGTTAACTGTACTAAAACTATTCTTGAAAACTATCTTTTACAACAATTTACACTAATGTATAAGCAGATATGGTACATTTAAAATGAACTGGCCGATCTTTTAAGTTCTAATGGGACGTCTCATTCATGTCCACATTCAATGGAGATAATACAAAAATATCAACACTCATAATGCTGATAATGGGACGGCAATTAGAGTCTATTGGAATCATAAGATTTACACATTTCTTTTAGCTTATGTAGGAGATTAAACACATTTGGTTCATATGGTTTTTGGGATAGCCAAATCTTTTACAGATCAACGTCACTTTCTTAAAGAAATTACAATCTCTATAAAAAAAATTTTTTAAGTAAGGTGCCGGTTAGATGGCAAGCTGCTGGTAGAGAATGTTTGATCGAGTCTTATTTAAATACAGATTATACCATCTCCATTTAAACATGCTGTATGTTGTCTAGGTTGTGAAGTTTTGAAGTTGTTCCAGTGTAGTCTGAAGAGGAGTTCAACTGGATTCTGGGTGCAAGTGTAACGGCTTGTGAAGTGTTTTGAAATCTGTGAAATAAACGAAAAAGTGTATGAGTGCTATATTGGGATAGTTCATTAGTGGAATTAATTTTCTTGACACTTACCCTTTAGACTTTAGGATAGAAGTCCGGCTGTGTTGCTTGTGTGAGGTGGTTTGGCAGTCGCTTTACCTCTGCTTCTCATATTGTAGCGGTGTGTCGTCGTTGGCAGGGAGTGTGTTGGGAGAGGTGGGGTGGGCGGGGCTTAAAGATCGCTATTGGTATACGAGTGGGGAAAGGGGTGTGGCCAGGTGAAGGGACATTGGTTGCTGTTGATACAGGGGTATTAATGCTGGATTTATAGTTGAAGATTTTAAAAAATTTATTACTGTTTATGTTAAGAATTTGTTAGGAATTTATTCCGTGACCGGGCTCTTTGTTTCTATAATTTCATTTCGATTTTGATTCTTATTGAAGTGTTGGTCTAAAAAGATGTAGGTGTTTTCAAATTCAGTCATTAAACTACCTTTATTAATAATCTTTAAGATTTGAAGGTCCTGGTCTATAGTGGTGAAGCACCCCGTTTCTTTCATATGAATACTCACAGCAGAGTGTTTGTTGTGCTTAGATGTGTTGTAATGCTCTAAGTATCTCGTTGGAAAGCTGCACACAGTTTGCCCAACATAAGAAAACTCACGTTGGGCACATTTGAGTCTATAAATCCCTGAATTTGAGTATCGGTTGTGTGTTGAATTTACTGTATGGGAGTTAAAGAACATATTTTTGTTTGTATTACGGGTTTTGAAAGCAATATTGACGCTGTGTTTCTTGATTGGGTTGGTGATCTGATATAGTGCCGGATTTGTGAAGGTAAAAGCAGCAAAACTGTTCTTTGTTTTAGGTCTTTCAGGGGTTAAATTAGTAGCAGTTTTTAATTTGATTTTGTTTATGATTTTATTAACCGTGTTTGGTTTGTAGCCGTTAAGTTTAGCCAGTTCTTTGGTATATTGTACTTTTTTTTTTTTGGCTGTCGTTGGAAAGAGGCATTTTGAACGCTCTATGGATTAGCTGTAGAAGGTCGCTAATTTGTGAGAATGTGGGTGCAAAGATTCCTTTCTTATAGTCAGAGGGGTAAAGGTGTGTTTATATTTATGGTTACCAGTAATAAATTATAGTTTATAGTTATAATATATAATTTATAGTTATAAAGGTAATAAAGGTAGCAATATATTCAAATTTCAAATCTATAGAATACCCACCTTTGCCCCTCTGACTATAAGAAAATAATCTTTGCACCCACATTCTCACAAATTAGCAGCCTTCTACAACTTAATCCATAGAGCATTCAAAATTCCTCTTTCCAACGACAGCTGAGTATAAATCTAAGACAACAATTAAGCGCTCGCTGAAGTTTCGAAGTCTGCTCTTTTGTTGCGTCTACCAGAATGACGTCACAGTAGTCGAGGACGGGAAGCACTAGCGTTTGTGTGAGTTTGACTCTCACAATACAAGGTAAAATATCGCTGTTTCTTTTAACCGAATGAAGTATCGAAAATATTTTTTTACACACATTTTTAATATATTCAGACCAATTTAAAGTTTCATTCATTGTCACTCCTAGATTTCTCACAGTTTGGCTGAATGGGATAACTTTACCATTCAGTATAACTGAAGGAATAGTTTCGTATCTTAGTGTGGCCAACAATTTTTGAGATCCAATAATGATTGCTTGCGTCTTGGAGGGATTAAGAAGGAGGGAATTTTTCAAGGAGTAAGCGTTAAGTCTCTGAAGGTCGGCATTGATGCCTGCTATGGCATGCGGCAAATCAGAGGTCTTACAGTGACAGTAAATTTGTAAGTCGTCCGCATAAAGATGGTAGCTACAATTCTTTAAATTAGAGGAAATGTCGTTTATATACAAAATAAAGAGCAATGGGCCTAAAACACTACCCTGCGGCGTGCCTTCCTTCTTGGTTCGCCAGTGAGAGGTTTGATCAAGGGTTATATTTCGTTGCGCGCGATTTTTGAGGTATGATGAAAAGAAATTAATAGTTCGTTGATCGAAGTAGTAAGATTGCATCTTGTTTAATAGAGTCTGGATGTTTATAGTGTCAAATGCGCTACTGAAATCGAGGAGAGTAAGTATTGTCACTAGTCTTTGGTCTATTGCGTGCCGTATGTCATCAGTCACTTTGAGCAGGGCAGTTGCTGTGCTGTGTCCCTTCTTGAAGCCAGATTGCAATGGGTCTAGGAGAGAATGGTTATTTAAGTATTCCAACACCTGCTCGTGAACCAGATGCTCAAGTGCTTTGGAAATCACTGGTAAGATAGAAATTAGTCTGTAGTCGGATGGTAGGGAGGGGTCAGGTTTCTTAGGCACAGGGATAACATTGGCTAGTTTCCATAGTGAAGGAAAGGTTCCGTTTTTAAGGCAGTAGTTGAAAATGTGGGTAATAATTGGTAAAACAGCACCAATAATGTTGTGTAAGAAAGTTATAGGGATATCATCCACTCCTCTGGCTTTTGATTTGATAGAATATAATACTTTTTTAACTTTATTTGCAGTAACAGGGTGGAATGTGAAATGTTGTTTGTCAGGTAAAGGGTTCATAACGGAGTTGGGTACTGAGTTTGGGAAATTTAGTACATTAGGTGGTGTTCTTTCTTCAGTAAAAAACTCATTTAACTTATCGAGTGGTATGTCTGGCACATGGGGTTGTTGTCGAGGTTTCCCTTTGCCTAAGGAACGAAGCGCATTCCAAGCACTGCCAGAATTCATGTTTGCAGTCATGTTTTGCAAATATGTAAATTTACGGTTTCTAACGAACTATTTAACTCTATTTCTAAGGACCCGATAATTTTCGAGGTCACTTTGGTCACGAGTTCGTTTAAAGCGTCGGTAAAGTGCATCGCGGTGGGCCATCATGTTTTTTATTTCACTATTTAGCCAGGGACAAGATGGGCGTGTAACTTTTATCTGTCACTTAGGGGCGTGTTTATCGTACAGAGTGATCACAAGGGAGTTGAACATGTCTACTTTTGCGTCTATATCATCCAATAGGAGTATGTCATTCCAGGGTAGATTGTAAACGTCATGTCTTAACTCGTCCATATCCATGTCTTTTGTGTTTCTGGAAATAACATACTTAGGTTTATATTTTGGCATTCGGAGGGAGTAGGATAGGTAGATAAGGTCATGAGTGGAGATGGCTGGGACTGGAATCTGGCCGTGAGTTATGACTTTGTTTGGGTTATTTGTCACAATGTGGTCAATAAGCGTGTGTGTTTCGTAGTTTTCTGTGTAAGTATGATTAGTAGGCTCTAAACGGAGGATGGTCATATCACAGGAAGAAAACATGTCAATAAATTGTTTAGTTTCGTGCGTTTTAGTAAGCAGGTTAATGTTGAAGTCACCTACGGCAATAATATGCTCGTAGCTAGGCAGTAGGTCAAGTAAGCGAAATTCGAATTCAGTCATATTTGTTATTTTGGCAGCTTGTATACAACAACTATAAGGAGTTTCTGTTGGTTAATAATGACTTCAACAAACATGAATTCTGTGCATTGTTAGATGATACACATATCACCCGGCTTTTTAAATCATTTCTGCAGTACAAGGCCACCCCACCTCCTCTTCTGCCATCGGATCTATCATGACGTAAGAGGGAATACCGGTCAAGTTGTACCATACCAGAGGGTATGCTCGGTGTAAGCCAGCTTTCGCTAATAGCAAAAATATGGATATTATTTTCCCTCATTATGGCTTGAATTTCATCAAAGTGCACTGCCAATGAGAGTGCGTTGACATGGCAACACTGTAAACAGTTGGTGGAGGGAGATAATGCCTGTTTGAGGAGCAAGCCGGTGGTGAGAGGTGACGGGGTGGGAGGGGGAATGTTGCCAAGGTCAGTGTCAGGTACAGAGCTCTGGATCAGCTGAATAACGGAATGTTAATGAAATAGTAGAACAGAAATAGCATGCAACTTACCTCGACATCCTGATAAATGCTTACACTGACTACCACTAACACACACACAGACACACACATAATACACTTACAAAAATACTTATGAATAACAAGCAGCTGCACTATCGAGCTGTGCTGTTCCATTTTAATTGTCACAGTTATCTCGCAGATTTTTTATGTTATCCAGTTCCGCGACAGTGGTGATGGATCTTTTCGTCCCATTAGGCAGGTGAATTACGATGCGTCCGTCTTGGGTCCATACACGGGATGGCCCGAAGTGATCCCTAGCCAGGTTTAATATGCACTTTTGGGTTTTGGTGAGGGACTCTGTGATGAGTACCTTTGTGCCCTTCAGGAGCCGCTTCGCCTTCCACACTCGGTCACATTCGTGGTAACGGGTAAATTTAACTATTATTGGGCGCCTGCCTGTAGGTACCACGTCAGCTGCTGAGCGCTGAGGCTGCCCAATCCCACGTTCAACTTTGTTCGGAAGGTTTCCCTCACTTTTCCGTAAATGTCCTCCCGCGGTTCCTCGGAGACTCCATGGATTAGGAGGCAATTTCTACGGCTGTACTGCTCTCCTTCATCAATGAGTGCTTCTTGATGGTCGAGCTGCTGTGCTAACTTGCACAACTCTTCTTTCAGCACGGCAAATTCGGAGGAGATGGCGCCTCGGAAGTCTCGAAAATCCTGACTCAGCGAGTCTAGGGACTCTTCCCTGGGGTTGGCAGAGCTGGTTAACAACTGAAGGCGCGTCTCAAAGTCCTTCATCGTTGCTTCAAAAGCATTAATCCGCTTATTAACTTTCTGGACGGACATATCTGTTGTTATTTATGTCCAACTCGAACCACACTTTACAAGATCGCTTAGTACATACTTGCAGGACAAACATGCTACCAGTTATGCGGCTTCTGCGAGATATAGACAGAGCACTCCTACGCATACGTTACAGTAGACGCCATGATCTTGTACATCTGAGAAAATTGTTATATAAAAAAATTCATTCTGGAGAATAGTTTCAGTATAGCATCCACTCAGAGCTCTGACTTGGAGTTTAGAATTTATGGCTGAAGATGTCTGCAATGACAGGTGAAACATGTACCATACGCTTAAACTTTAATACAATGATTGTATTATAGTCTTAAGGACTTTAATAGTATTGAATAGGTGGTTTTCAATAAATTAATTGTTTAAGATTTAACAGGTTATACATTATTCACACAAATCAACAAACCACTATTTTTAACAATTGCCTATCATGAAGACATGGGGATTGGAACAGTTTATTGCTGACTGTTTACATTAGTATGTCGGCCTAAACACAACACGTGTTCCCAAAAACAAGTCCAGCTAACCAATAACTCAACTCCACCATCAAGACTACTTCCTTATATATGTCGCCTGGCCAGGCTTCTAGAAGGATATGTCACAACATATTTTCTAGTAAATTCTAGAGTGCTTAATACATAGTTACAATTGGAAGGTAGGTTCTATATAGTTCCCGTCTTACCTAGTATTATTCTGGATATTACAATGTGTTGCATAATACTGTAGTAGATTACACATCATATATACAGGTAATAATAAATTACATACTATTAATTACAGGTTCTTACATTAACTTAACTCATATATATACAGCACATGTTTCATGACATAACCTCACAAACAAAATTATTGTATCGTCCGTACATATAACTGCATAAATAATAATACTACTAGTACTAAATGGATGTAAACACTTCATAACCATACCTCACAAGTCATAATAATAATAATAATAATAATAATAATAATAATAATAATAATAATAATCACAGTCATAATAATTTAAGCTTGATACTTGTATTATCTACCCATGGGTTAAACAATATTGTTTTCAAGTTATATCAGTTTATCATACTTGCATCAACTATTACTTTAGAAAGGACACTGAATATTAATTTTCAGGTAGACAATAAGTTTATATCAAATCGGTCGCCACAGATCTGCGTTTAGGGTTGTTACCCAAATGGCAGATTCTATATAAATTATTTAACTTACCTAGTTACTCTCTTAAATGACTTCAAAGAAGTTGGAAATTTATCGAACATATCATCATCATTTTTTAACCATCTCCCATTTGCTGGGTGTGGTGTAAGAGTGCTCTCCATTTCCATGTAAACAGGTGTGTTCTTTTCTCTTCAACTTTACACCATTCTCTTCCTTGCAGATCTTCTTTTATTTAGGATGTCCATCTTGTCCTTGGCCTGCTTCTAGGTCATTTACCCTCCAGGTCCCTTTCAATACATTTCCTTGTTACTCTTTTTGGATCCATTCTCTTCTCAAGCGACCAAACCACTTCAATCTTGATGTTGCAAGAGTTGCACAAAGTGGTTGCATTTGGACGTCTTTTCAGATCAAACATCTCCCATGGTAAATTATTCCAATCCCTAATTCAGTTTTCTATAAAAAATTATTTACCCCAACTGCCTGAAGGCCAATATTAGAAGGATACAAACACAACACCTTTTCCTATTAATATTACCTAACACTGATGAAAACTGTCAAAATAAAGGTGATAATAGGGTAAAAGATAAAATCCTCGACACCAAGTATGACAAAATTAAATAAATTATATTCCTGATCAAGATAAATAGCCATCACACACAGTGCAATGCCAATCTCATTATTACTGCATACAAACAAGAATACAATAAAGGATCTTACCTCAAATATGTTGTCTTCAATCTCCACCCAAACAACAGAAAATATGTGCACTCACGCATATTTTCGAAGAAAAGTAATTAATTTATGATAACATCAGTTTTAAATCACTGTTTCAAAATATATAGAATTCCAGTTAGGGTTGTAAACAATAGCAATCAGGAGATGATGTTACCAATAGCAGCTCCGGTATTTGTCATGCGTGGTTTTGTAGGGTACAGTAACACGCGCAGCAGTCGTAGGCTGAAGTAGTCCGACTGAGCCAGATTGGTAGAAGCAAAGGACTTATGGGAGTTTCAGGGCACTGGTTCGACCTCTTGTATGCATCAGCATAGTGAATATAGCATAATCACTTCACTCAAAAAAACATAATTTTTGTTAAAATGTACAAATTCATGGTTATGAGAGTTTAGTTGTATTTTTCTTGTAAACAGTATATACCTGATATGAATTTCAGCTGTTGAAATGAACTTATTTCCTCAGCATTGCTGCAAAAAAACATGTAGAATAGGGATTTTACTTTCTTGCTATATGTGAGCACTGTATAAGGAGTGGAAGCAACTTCCTAATGCAACTTCTGTGTGTGACATTCATGAGGCGAAATACATGAATCGTTTACACCATTTTATTTTTTACTGTAAATTGATTATGTTTTGTCTCTGTTTAATTCATTATTATAATCAGAATAAATATTACTGAATGAACGGTGATGGAGCTCATCCAAGTAGCTGCTGTAGCTTCGATTTGGTACCTTGTCCAGCTTCTGAAAGGTCTGAGCCTTATGTAAACTGCAGGATAATTACTAGAACCACATGGATGTCCCCATGATGTCAATGCTCTAACTGCACCTCTGCAAACAATTGGTCCTCCTATGTCATCCTAAATATGCCATAAAAGAGAAAAGAAAAAAAGTGAATATTTTTTGCTGTCTTTTACAAAGTTAAATCTATAAGTTTAATTCTTTTCCTGTGCAGTAAACTCTAGATTATGTAATGACTGATTAATAGTGTTGCTGCTTAACCAGATTGGAAATCAAAGTAGGTTAATAACACTACCAGGTGTATGCATAAGTTTTTGCCAGTTTTTGTGGTAAGGAAAACATAATTTTCATGGGAAATTCATTTTTTGTTTATTCAAAATATTGTCCATTGCCTTCTACACACTTCGCCCATCTTTCAGGTAGGTTATGAATGCCATGCCAAAAAAATTGCTTGTCTTCTGCGGCAAACCATTTGTCGAGCCATTTTCCAATGTCTTCGAAATTGCTGAAGTGCTGCTCTGCGAGCGTGTGCCCCATTGATGCGAAGAGGTGATAGATGGTCGAGGACATACGGTGGGTGCAGAAGGGTGTCTTATCCAAGCGGTTTCAAGATGTCTCTGTTTTGCTGTGTGAGATGGCATATTGTCGTGTAACAAAATCACTTGGCCATGTGTTCTGGCCCTTTCTGGTCATCTTTCAATCAACACATGATTAATTTCAATCATTTGTTGGTGATAGTGTTGTGCATTAACGGTTTCACCCGACTTTAAGAGTTCATAATACTGCTCTGGACCCACCAGATACAAAGCATGGTCTTCTTGCCGAAGCGATTTGGTCTTGGTGTTGAAGGACCGGTTTTGCCAGGTGACAGCCATGATTTTCTCCACTTCGGGTTTTCAAAATAAATCCATTTTTCGTCACCCGTCACAATTCGGTACAGAAATTATTTTCTTTTGTGGCATTGAACCAGCATTTCACAAGTGACTTTGCGATTTTCCATTTGCCGTTCATTCAAATCATGTGGGACCCATTTACCGAGTTTACTGATCTTTCCCATTGCTCATAAACATCTGATGATTATTTCTTGTGACACATTTAATGCTTGTGCCAATTGCTGTTGAGTTTGAGTTGGGTCATCATCCAGAGTACACACTGCTTTTCACATTGAAATCACCATGTTTAAATTGTCGAAACCATGTCTCACATGTTCTAATCGATGGAGTGTGTTCACTATACATTTCTACCAGCAAACGATCACTTTCCACAGCCTTTTTCTTATGATTAAATAAGGAAAGCAATACGTGCCGCAAATGTTCTTTTTCAGGCACAAACATCAACATGATCATTGAATGATACAACACAGACGCTAGTGTTTGGCGGACTCAACTTGTGTGTGTTGGTAAGTTAATGTCAGATGAACAAACTGATGTATGTTTCAAATTCATACACTGTGCACTGTTAACTGGTGCTATCTGCGTACTGTTCACTGCTGCCATCTCTTAGCGAAACCAGAAATGACTTATGCATACACCTGGTATTACCTTGTTGTGGGGCACGAATAATGCTTACATCATGGTAGCTGTAAAGTGATAATGAGATTATAAGTTAAAAAGCTTTGGTCTTTCTCCGGGAGATATTTTAAAATTTCAGCACAACCTCAATCCTGGAAAAAGTTCAACGATCGCCGGTTTATATTGGTCGTGAAAGCCTGCATCAATAATGAAATGAAGAAAGAAAGCAAATGAGTTCATCAAAGAAAGTTTGTATCCTCTAAAGAAATGTACACAACACAATGAGTTGGATATTAAAAGATTTCCTAAGCTTCAAATCCTGATTGTATGGGTCAAATCAGAACAAAAATAAATTAACTAATGGAGGTTATTTTGTCATATCTGAAGCTATCTTTTCTTTCTTTTTCTTCAGTTTTGAGACAGTCTCCATGGTTCAGGTGGCAGCACGCCGGCCTCTCACCACTGGGTTCTGTGGTTCAAACCCCACTCACTCTATGTGAGATTTGTACTGGACAAAATGGAGGCAGGACACGTTTTTCTCCGGGTACTCCTGTTTTCCCTGTCATATTTCATCCCAGCAACACTCTTCAATATCATTCATTTCATCCGTCATTCATTAATCATTGCTCCAGAGGAGTGCGACAGGCTTCGGCAGCCGGCATAATTCCTATCCTCGCTGCTAGATGGGGCTTCATTTATTCCATTCCTGACCCAGTCAAATGACTGGAAACAGGCTGTGGATTTGGATCTCTTTTCAGTTTTGACTCAGTTATAAATTAACTGTTAGGTTCGTCAGTTGATTGAAACTAATTTTGAGTAATAAATTTATAAACTACCTGCAGAAAAAACATATGATAACAGTATTTTAACTAAGTTATTTCTTTTTCAGGTATAATACTGTTACCATTTGTTTTTCTTTTGCAGGTAGTTTATAAATATATTACTCAAAATTGGTTTCAGAAGACTGAAGAACATAACAGTTACAAATCAATGCAGATTAGTCAAGAAATATGATAGGCGGAGTCTGGTACAAGTGGAAACAATTACTGGATTAAACTTGGGTCTCGCTACTATCACACATATCTCACATGTTAGGAGTGTTTGCAAGGAACTTCCACAGTCCCTTTTCCATCAGTATGATTTTACTGTATTTACACACTTTTGACTGGTACAAAATTGAAATTAAAACACTAATATGCAATCACTACCTTCGATTAGAAACTTGTTGGCATGCCATGAAGTCTAATGTGTTACTGGTTCTGCTTTGCAATGGTTATCAAAGCTATCTTCATACGGGCCATTAAATCCTATATGGAATAGAGGTGATTATTATTGTTTTAATGGGAAAAGCAAATAGATTAATATCTTGGTGTCCTCCTTTTAACTCTAATCAAGTAGGAAGAGAAAGAGTTCTGACTCTTTGAAGAATGAAGGTATCGCCAGAGAAAAGGGGAGGACCATGAAAAGCTCCCTAACTCCCACAAACCTAATACTGCTGAGGTCACCATAGAATAGTGTTTGCCTAGGAAAGTAAGGTAGCAAGGATGAAAGTAAAAAACCTGGCACAAATAAGGAGATGTTATTCCAGACTGAGCAGGGGGCCATATGGTCACTACCTCATGCTTCCAAATTGAGAGCCACTATGGGGGTCTGTGGGATTAAAATTAAACTCATTTCCTTGTGTTGAGATGGATCGGCTCTTTCCAGGTACACCCCATTGGAGGTGAGCTACATGTAGCCTACCATTTTAGCCATATACCAGTCCCTCCTGCTATTCCTAAATCTCCGAAAGTACCAGAAATAGGCCGCCGAAGGTGGCAAATAATAGTGCTAACCATTACACTGTGGATGTGGGCCTAAAGTGGCTAGTTCTGTGTCTGACAGCCTTGATCACTGTAATAGTTTGAGTAAACCCGGGGAGGCACACGCTCTTCTAGAAGTGGCAGTCTTATAACTAAATTTCTAGACTTTCTAATGGGAAATCTATCCCAGGTTTAGAAGATTTAGACAGTAACAGGGGAAGTTATTTTTCAAATGGCCCACTATCTCTCGGATGCAAGCTCACAGCCGCGCGCCTCTAACTGCACAGCTAACTTGCACAGTGTAACACATTTTAATGAGGAAGAAACATGCAAAGAAAATTTACCTGTGGACATTAAGTTAGAATACCAGTCCTCACAAATAAGAGACACTACACTTCTAGAATCTAATAAGGCAGTAAAACATTTTCAAGGGGCGAATGTTCTGTGCAGAAGGGGGGGGGGGGGGGAGGCAGAGGTATAGAAGAAGTAGGTGGTAGATCCTGTGTTAATCTATGGGTATCAGCATATTTTAGTCCCTCCACAGGAATAGACAATGCCTCAAGTTCACTTAAAGTTTTGGGGCCGAGAAGAAAACTAAGATACGAACAAAAGGGAGGTGAAATCCCTTCGATAATGGTCTGAATCATCTGACCTTTAGAATAGTGAAGAGCAAAGATATAAGAATGAATTTTAATGTCTTGAACAAAGTAGCCAGATTCTCATCTAACTGTTGGACCCTAAAATACCATATTTGCTCGCATGTAACCTGCACTTTTTTTGACAAAAAATAAGTGTGCACATTTTTTATGTGTGATATATATGGGGGTTTGTATGAAAAAGATTGTATTCCCAAAAAAAAATGTAAAATTTGCATTAGGCTATTGAATCAAGACAATTGGCATATTTACCCTATTCATTGTCACCGACTTCAGTCTCCAAGCTATTCTCGCGTGCATCATTCTGGTCACCATCCCATACTGCATCATCTTGACTTCCTTCAAACACATTTGCAATGCCCATCTTCAAGAAACTCTTCATAATAATGTCTGTCGACACCATAACACATGCCCACATAACCCAATCACACACAAGTTCAACTGACGTCCTCTTTATTTTGCCTGCTGGCGTCAGCTCCTGCTCCCCTCCTGCCTTTCATTTGGCATACAATTTACATATGTAGTCCTTGAAGGGCTTGTTGACGGAAGCATCTAAGGGCTGTAGACAATGTGTGAGTCCACTAGGAATTACGAGATCAGTTTTCATTTACTGAAGACATTTCTTCGTGTCTTCCACCAAGTGTCTGCGGAAACTCTCCAACACTAGCATTGCTGGGCATCGAAGCAGTGCCCCTGGCCGTGCTCCCTACACCATACGGACTCAGTCCTGGACAAGAGCTGTATCCATCCATTATCTTGAACCTTTGGGAAACTTTGCTTTAGGCACTAGCATGACAGTGCTATACTGTCCGGCTCCATGGCTAAATGGTTAGTGTGCTGCCCTTTGGTCACAGGGGTACCGGGTTTGATTCCCGGCAGGGTCGGGAATTTTAACCATCATTGGTTAATTTTGCTGGCACGGGGGCTGGGTATATGTATCGTCTTTATCATCATTTCATCCTCTTCACGGCGTGCAGGTCGCCTACGGGAGTCAAATCAAAAGACTTGGCAAGCCGAACATGTCCTCGGACACTCCCAGCACTAAAAGCCATATGCCATTTCATTTCAGTGTCATTCTGTTTTTCTCACCCAGTTGTACATACAAGCATGCTAGATTCTCCCTTCTTGTTAATGGTGGTGTTGCATGGCATGTCGAAGTTTATCGAGGTTTGATCTGCATTGCCAATTTGAGTTGAGAGGTAATTGTTTCTCTTCCGCATTGCTATCACATGGCATTGTAAATCTATAATTTTGTCACTGAAATTACTTGGCATTCTCTGGCACAGAGATGGTCGCCTTCACAGACACAATCCCTTTTGTGTTATGAATCTACGGATTGAACCCCGGCTCACTTTCAGATCCGAACAGCTGATTCCTCCTTTACTCGCTAGGTCGCATGCTTTGAAATGTAGCATCCTGGGGTAAGATACTAAAGCCATCATTTCACAACTCTGTAACGTAATGAAGAAAATTGTCTTCCAGCTCAGGAAACTTACCAGTTTTCGGCCTCTGAATGCCTTACATGTTCGGTTGGTGGTTTCTAGCACAGCTTTCCATTTACACCAGTAGCGAACATTAAACTCAGTCACGCTGAATTTTCAACTGACAGCTCTGTTACTATGTTCTTCAGCATATTTTATCACTTTGTGTTTAAACCCAGCCGTATAACTCCCACGTTTTTCCATAATTTAAAGATCAACCTACACAAGAAGACTTAACTGATAAACAGCAATGATATGTGAAGACAGAATACTGGTACTTGTTGACAATACAACAGATGTACGATACCTAATACCGTGATCACTTGACTGCCTGGACAGGGAAACACTCCCAGTTCACGGGATCAGCTCTGCTGGACAGGTAGCGATAAGCATATTGACAAAGATGGAAGAGTGAGAGAGATGGCTGAGTGTGACTGACTGGCTAGGAATGCAGCCTTTGGGTGGGGGTTTGCGAGTTAGGTATTTTTGTTACAACAGCTAGCCTCAACCGTTCTGCAGGTAGAAAGAAATGCAGCTTCTTCTTGTACTGTCACGTACAAAGTACCGTAACAGCAATTGGTACAGTCCCGATATTTAATGTAGGCACATCCACAGAATACCCAAACTTTATTTCGTGTATGTACCGTATGTCTTTATGATGTCAGAAATTAATGCGAGTTATGTGCTGGATTTTTCCCCTGCAATTTCAAATGTTAAAAATGGGGTGCAAGATATATGCGGTGGTGAGTTATATGCAAGCAAATACGGTAATACTTCTGAACTAGAGAAGACAGAGCTCTCGAAGGAATGAATTGCGCCAGAAGTTGGGCATGAAATGTTTCAATAGAGATTGTATCGGAGATGGCCTTTACAATTTTGTCAAACAGAACACCAATAGAATTCGCAAAATTTGAGAGTAAGATAGGGTAAAAACAAGGGCATGATCTTGAAATTCAACTAAAAATCATAAAAAGGAAATTACATTGCTGGTAGAATTAACAGAATATCTGGAAATACCTTTCAAAAGAATTGCAAGAGGATGTAATAAATTACTGAAACATAGAGAAAATACCACTGCAACAGGTGGAGGATTAGGAGGTTCAATAGACATATGATTGATGAAAAATAGGGGAAGTTGTTGGTGTCCAGTGGGGACAACAACTTGCAGTTCATATGGGAGCAGAAACATGTTATTGTTTGTTTGACAGAACTATATCTGAGCACTTGTGATTCTCATCCACTCTAAGCAGAAGTGGGACTAGGTTTTCACTCCTTCCAGTTAATCATTGATTAACTTTACTTGACAATAATGAGATGTTTTGGCCCAAGGCCTTAACAGTTTTAGAGTGATCATCGTTAAGTATTAGAGACAATAGATCCCGAACTCTCTTGTAGAAATGAAACAGCCTAGTTTGAACACGTTTAAGTTGATTTACTGACAGCTCACCGCCTTAAAAAAAAACGAATTACAGAAGCAAGTTCAGCTACAGTGGTGGTGATAGTGGATAATGACTGTCAAACTTCCTTCTCCCAAAAAGCGGGGACTGAAATATGTAATTCACAAGACTCCGTAAGACGTGACACATCTGTAGAAATTGTGCCACCAGATTGCACTTTCCTAATTAATAACTCATAAATGAGCTCCTTATGGAGATACCAAGCAGCTATAATGTCCCTAGGGTTAGATGTGATGAAGTTAAGAGGAAGTATTAAAAATTAGCAAATTTTGAAAAATAGAAATTTCTAGAGTTTAATCTGATCAAAAATTTTGCCAAAAACAGTATTAAAAAAAGGCTTTGTCCAGGCCCATTAAACCATGCTCTGCTACCACTTGTTCCAGGTATTCCCATGGTCCAGAGAGGGAAAGAACCGTGAGAGATGAATGGCTGGACAAAGCATAAACCGAAGTTTAAGTATTGCTAACAAAATCAAATAAAATATTTATTTATTTTCCTATGAATTGATATTTTCAACAACAGCAACAACCATATAACAAAGGAAGGTTTCACCATAAAAGCTTAGAAGCTCAAAAATTTACACAGAGGAGCTTGTAAGCTCAGAGAATGTACAGTATGTAGCTCATAAGCTCAGAAAATTTACAACATTTGGGGATGAGAACTCCCATCGTGAAAGAAGCAGTCAAAGACTTGTGACCCATAGGTCTTGAAAATTTACATTAGGTAAGGACAGGCTAGTCTTTACATATCCAGGAAAAGTACACTTCAGAGGAAAAAGCTGTAGCTTCCAGAACAAATTTACATACGTTGGTCTCAAACCCTGGAGCTCAATTTACAGTTAGTTTTACAAAGTGCTAATCATTAGGCCAGTAGACTACATTAATCACAGTTGTCTGACACCACAGGCACTTGAAGCAGAAAACACACTCTGCTTTAATAAGTACCTAAATTAATACCTTCGCTCCCCTCGAAAGAGGATGAAAAGATCCCTAAGTAATCAGAGGCATAAGGCCCACACTACACAGCCACAAAAAGAGAGAAAGAAAAGAAAGCTTACACTCGAAAGACTGAGAAAAAAATGAGAATGGAGGCTGAAACACCAAGCACTCCAAAGTTTAAGTTCAACAGTAAACACCTAACTGGGCATATAACCCGATGATCCAGAGGCTAAGACGTACTGTTAGGTGACTGAGGGAAGACAGTTTTAAAGGCCAAAAAGAGGTTGATAAGTTAAGAAAATTTAAAAACTTCATCACCCCAAAAATGAAATTTAGAACAAGGGAAGCAAGGGTAGAAACATGAGCATCTTTACATTTTACCAGATCCATATCAGGGGAGAAATATTGAAGTCCAAAGACTGGCTAGAGAAACCTACATTTAAGATACCGTAAGTTGAAAGAGAGACCCTACATTCAAGTTAAAGAAAAGCCGGATGACCCAAAATTACATGCTAAAGGGGAACACTGGAATTTTCTCTATCTTCACTTGCAACAAGGTTCACATAGTTAAGTTTCTGCATACCTTAGTTTAATGCTGCCTTTTCATGCCAGTCCCCACTCCATCAGTCTCCCAAAAGAGATCTTCGCTCATGTAGAACACTCAATAATATACTGCAGCAAGACATTTGTTTAAAAAAATCTCACTCCTTTTATGGGGTGCTGGCAGATAATTCCAGAATAAATTAAGTAATATCAGTATTGATAGGCTGATTAGATTTTGATATCAAGTCATTGGCAGATCAATTTAATCACAGTGATGATAACTCAAAAATTATAAACAAATGAATGTTAATTCAGTTACCCAACTTCAAAATACAAACATTCTCAATGGTTGTTAGATATTCTGAACACCAGGTAGCATTAGAAAATTGAAAATTGATGTTCCAAAAGATAAAACTTGTATAATATATGATAGTACCTACTGGGTCGATTGAGTAGCTCAGTAGTTGCTGTTGCCGGTCCCAATCCCGGGGAAAGGAAGAGGAGGGTTGGCTCAATGCCATAAAATGACAGCCAGTGAATATCTTGAGGCAACCTCTATGGTTCACAACCACAGTTGTAATTTGGAGCTTACTCCATCCAAGGCTATATGCCTTTGACAGTCAAGAAGGGATGGAAATCTCTTCCGTAAATTTCCACCGCTTGTTACTAGCCAGGGAAGACTGCATTTGGATACGGTGGGCAGTCGCTTGAAAGATGAGTCAGATGAATCGGAGCATCTGGAAATACCCAAGACAAACCAACGACTAAACCAAAGATTAAAGGTGAAACAGATAAACTATTTAGCAACATATAACATCAACTTTCTGGCACAAGTGCGAAAATTAAAAATCCTAACTAATGAACCAGACTAACAAGGGATCTTTATAGCAGGACTGCAAGAGATGAGAAATTCAGACCAGGAACCCATGGAATCCCAAGGGTACAGAGAGTACAGAGGCATCCCTAGAGAAAGAGTGATGAGGAATTGTTCACAATATGGTACAGGATTCATAGTTAACTTGAAAATACTTGATATGATAATAGATTTTCAGGTGCAATCCCCCAGACTCACAACGCTGACATTAAAGGCATTAAATAAAATCTACATGTTTCTAAAAATGATAAAAACAATTGGAGAAAAACCAGAGAAGAGGTAGATGAATTCTGGGACCTCCTAGATGAGTGACAAATATAAATAAATATCATACCAAAATGTAATAGGCAACTTCAGTGCACAATTAGGAAAAGAAAAGAGAGACAAGGGACATAATAGGAAAATGACCAGCTCAAAAACGACAAATAAAATGGCATTTGATTGACAGACTTTTGTAGAAACCATAATATGATACCAAAATTTACCTATTTTATGAGAAAACCTAATATATTTAAGGGATAGAAACACCCACATTGGAGAAAAGGAGAATCAATCAGTTACTACTAAACTGTATTTAGGGCAGTCGCCCAGGTGGCAGATTCCCTATCTGTTGTTCGCGTAGCCTTTTCTTAAATGATTGCAAAGAAATTTGAAATTTATTGAACATCTCCCTTGGTAGTGGTTCATGTTTGTGGGTCACGTCCTAGTTCGTGAACCATGGGCAATGGCTGAGTGGCTTAGTAAGTGGTCCTGAGAGTCGGGATACCAGTTACTATGGAATGGGAGTGGGCATCTCGGACATATTCTGAGTCCTGGTCCTCCTTGTGCTCAGGCGGCTAGGACTATACAATTCACCGGTGGTCCATAACCCGTTAGAGGAGAGATCCTCACTTGGACTATGTGCAAGTAGGGCAGCATCCTGCTTCATGAATTTACCGAGCTCAGAACATTTTAAGCAAGCCTCGGACCTATGGGAGTAATGGAGTCCCACTCCCATTTGACAGGCGAGGGACTCCTTGGAAACAACTTGGCGAACGAAATGGAATTCGATGGGGAGCTATCAATATTAATGGGGCTTATGGAAGAAAGAAAGTAGAACTGGCTGAGTCAGCAAAGAGGATGCATCTGGATGTGCTAGGAGTAAGTGATATTTGGGTAAGGGGAGATAACGAGGAAGATATAGGAGATTATAAAGTGTACTTGACGGGTGTTAGAAAGGGAAGGGCAGAGTCTGGGGTAGGGCTCTTTATCAGGAATACCATTGCACGGAACATAGTTTCCGTTAGGCACGTAAATGAGCAAATGATGTGGGTAGATTTGTCAGTTGGAGGAATTAGGACTAGAATTGTGTCCGTGTATTCACCATGTGAGGGTGCGAATGAGGATGAAGTTGACAAGTTTTATGAAGCATTGAGTGACATCGTGGTCAGGGTCAACAGCAAGGATAGAATAGTGCTAATGGGCGATTTCAATGCGAGAGTTGGGAATAGAACTGAAGGATACGAAAGGGTGATTAGTAAATGTGGGGAAGATATGGAAGCTAATGGGAATGGGAAGTGTTTGCTGGACTTCTGTGCTAGTATGGGTTTAGCAGTTACAAATACATTCTTCAAGCATAAGGCTATTCACCACTACACATGGGAGGCTAGGGGTACCAGATCCATAATGGACTATATCTTGACAGACTTCGAATTCAGGAAATCTGTTAGGAATGTACGAGTTTTCCGCGGATTTTTCGATGATACAGACCACTATCTGATCTGTAGTGAACTAAGTATCTCTAGGCCTAGGGTAGAGAAAGTGAAATCTGTCTGCAAACGAATAAGGGTAGAAAATCTCCAGGACGAGCAAATTAGACGAAAGTACATGGATATGATTAGTGAGAAGTTTCGAACAGTAGACAGTAAGCAGGTTCAGGATATAGAAAGTGAATGGGTAGCATACAGGGATGCTGTAGTAGAAACAGCAAGGGAATGCCTAGGAACAACTGTGTGTAAAGATGGGAAAAGGCGAACATCTTGGTGGAATGATGAAGTGAGAGCAGCTTGTAAACGTAAAAAGAAGGCTTATCAAAAATGGCTCCAAACAAGGGCCGAGGCAGACAGGGAGTTGTACATAGATGAAAGAAACAGAGCGAAACAAGTAGTTGTTGAATCCAAAAAGAAGTCCTGGGAAGATTTTGGTAACAACTTGGAAAGGCTAGGTCAAGCAGCAGGGAAACCTTTCTGGACAGTAATAAAGAATCTTAGGAAGGGAGGGAAAAAGGAAATGAATAGTGTTTTGAGTAATTCAGGTGAACTCATAATAGATCCCAGGGAATCACTGGAGAGGTGGAGGGAATATTTTGAACATCTTCTCAATGTAAAAGGAAATCATCCTGGTGGTGCTGTGAACAGCCAAGCAAATGGGGAGGAGGAAAATGATGTTGGTGAAATTATGCTTGAGGAAGTGGAAAGGATGGTAAATAAACTCCATTGTCATAAGGCAGCAGGAATAGATGAAATTAGACCTGAAATGGTGAAGTCTAGTGGGAAGGCAGGGATGAAATGGCTTCATAGAGTAGTAAAATTAGCATGGAGTGTTGGTAAGGTACCTTCAGATTGGGCAAAAGCAGTAATTGCACCTATCTATAAGCAAGAGAACAGGAAGGATTGCAACAACTATTGAGGTATCTCATTGATTAGTATACCTGGCAAAGTATTCACTGGCATCTTGGAAGGGAGGGTGCGATCAGTCGTTGAGAGGAAACTGGATGAAAACCAGTGTGGTTTCAGACCACAGAGAGGCTGTCAGGATCAGATTTTCAGTATGCGCCAGGTAATTGAAAAATGCTACGAGAGGAATAGGCAGTTGTGTTTATGTTTTGTAGATCTAGAGAAAGCTTAGGACAGGGTACCGAGGGAAAAGATGTTCGCCATACTGGGGGACTATGGAATTAAAGGCAGATTATTAAAAGCAATCGAAGGCATTTATATTGACAATTGGGCTTCAGTGAGAATTGATGGTAGAATGAGTTCTTGGTTCAGGGTACTTACAGGGGTTAGACAAGGCTGTAATCTTTCACCTTTGCTGTTCGTAGTTTACATGGATCATCTGCTGAAAGGTATAAAATGGCAGGGAGGGATTCAATTAGGTGGAAATGTAGTAAGCAGTCTGGCCTATGCTGACGATTTGGTCCTAATGGCAGATTGTGCCAAAAGCCTACAGTCTAATATCTGGGAACTAGAAAATAGGTGCAATGAGTATGGTATGAAAATTAGCCTCTCGAAGACTAAATTGATGTCAGTAGGTAAGAAATTCAACAGAATTGAATGTCAAATTGGTGATACAAAGCTAGAACAGGTCGATAATTTCAAGTATTTAGGTTGTGTGTTCTCCCAGGATGGTAATATAGTAAGTGAGATTGAATCAAGGTGTCGTAAAGCTAATGCAGTGAGCTCGCAGCTGCGATCAACAGTATTCTGTAAGAAGGAAGTGAGCTCCCAGACGAAACTATCTTTACATCGGTCTGTTTTCAGACCAACTTTGCTTTACGGGAGCGAAAGCTGGGTGGACCCAGGATATCTTATTCATAAGTTAGAAGTAACAGACATGAAAGTAGCAAGAATGATTGCTGGTACAAACAGGTGGGAACAATGGCAGGAGGGTACTCGGAATGAGGAGATAAAGGCTAATTTAGGAATGAACTCGATGGATGAAGCTGTATGCATAAACCGGCTTCGGTGGTGGGGTCATGTGAGGCGAATGGAGGAGGATAGGTTACCTAGGAGAATAATGGACTCTGCTATGGAGGGTAAGAGAAGTAGAGGTAGACCAAGACGACGATGGTTAGACTTGGTTTCTAACGATTTAAAGATAAGAGGTATGGAACTAAATGAGGCCACGACACTAGTTGCAAATCGAGGATTGTGGCGACGTTTAGTAAATTCATAGAGGCTTGCAGACTGAACGCTGAAAAGCATAACAGTCTATAATGATAATGTATGTATGTATGTATGTATGTATGTATGTATGTATGTCTCCCTTGGTAAGTTATTCCAATCCGTAACTCTCCTTCCTATAAACGAATATTTGCCCCAATTCGTCCTCTTGAATTCTAACTTAATCTTCATATTGTGATCTTTCTTACTTTTAAAGACACCACTCAAACTTATTCGTCTACTGATGTCATTCCATGCTATCTTTCCACTGACAGCTCAGAACATACAACTTATAATAGGTACCAATTTAATGGTCCATTTTTGGACATTATAAATTTTCCAGCTAACTCATTCTTTGTTGCCTGCATTTTGCCCCTATGTTGTGGCTACTCCAACCACTATTCTTATACCTTCATATCTTCCACACAATATAAATGACATTTGTTTGAGCGCCAGTTGCTTTTTTTAAGAAAAACAACAAAATTCGGTAGAGCATACCTCTTATATCAATTATCTCAAGGCGTGAGGTGATAAACTCACGTATTTGGCAATATACAGGGATATGGATCAGGAAAATATTAAATTACTGTTGCATTTCCACAATTGAGGATTGTACATGGAACTGGAATCACTTATTATAATTAAAATAAAACTGAGTTTATGATTATAATTTACGTCACAATGAACAATCATTGACGTCTTTAATTTAACAAAAGAAATATATCGTGAGATTTGCGGTACTAATAAAAGGAAAATTTAATCTAAACAAAAAAAGCTATTGGCATGAACTTGAAGTGAGATGTGATATCGCCGCTGATTACATTCTTCTTCATGTTATGAATGCATAACATGTCTGATGCTTTAATTACCTGGTGTCTGCCTATACCGCTGTTGAACTTGAAATTCTTGGGAAAACCTCTGAGCTGAAGTCGGGAGCCATCTGCTGTTATCTTCTTATATAACAAGGAGTTGGCCTACATACCAAGTACGCATGTAGGGAGCTCCAATGTAATTACGTCCCCTCAATATATAATAAGAAATTTGAAAATATTATTGAAACATCTTGTGAAGTCCATCCTCACAAGAAGATGATGTTTCTTTATCAGCATAGTACCCGTCTCTGCTCGGATACAACCACCACTTGTAGACCTCCTCGATGATTACAAGACCTCTTGAAAACACAACTCTTAGCTCTGACCATCACACTAAGACCACTTCTTCCATTTGATACCTCTGACTGTTTCATATGATCTGCACAATATGATCTGAACGATATGATCTGAATACCTCTCCCCACCGTTGCATCAACTTATATATAACCTCGCGATGACGACTCATCTCCCTACTCACTGTCCATCCCTTCCACTTCAACATACAGTAGCTGGCGAATACTGACACTTGGTCGCAATCACGTGCCCACGCACTGATGTCATCAGTCAAGTGTTGTCTAAGCGTACCCAAGCGGATTGAGAATGACTAAGCTGAATGCGTCACCGGAAAATCTACTTGCACAGTTAAACATAGCCTCGATTGCAAAATACTATGCCAGCTCATCCAGCCAAAGTTACAAGCCACAGCATGACAATATGAAACCAACAAATCTCACTTACTACAATACAGAATAATTACAAATAAATTTCACTTAACCTATGATTAAATACAATAATATATGTGATAACTAATTATTACAGTCTAAATGATGAGAAACAGAATATATAAAATCTAATGGATCGGGTTAATAATAATAATAATAATAATAATAATAATAATAATAATAATAATAATAATAAATACTGAATGGAATCTGTAACCCTGTTGTACGGTTACAGAACGCCTCCCTCATGAAATAATCGATGAAATGAATCGATTGATTCATGAAATATATACATAATCACCTGAAATCGAGTACACCATATATACATGTGTAAAAATGCCCTTTACAAATTGGGTACATAGTATCATCCATCTGGATGTTCGTTGTTACACATATAAAACATTGATCACTTATCATTTTCACTTCGATTATACAGTATTATTTACATACAGAGATTACATTCCTTTCTCACTTCTGTCGTTTCAAACGTTCATTGAGTGTTCATAAGTAATTCTCAAAGACATTTCATTATATACACTGTCTCCTAGCACTGGAGTTTATTGCACTGCCGTGCTTTACTTAATATCACAACACACGCTAATTTCACTGAAGTCCTGTTCGCAATGCCAGCTTCATAAAATCTGGTGAATTAACATAGTAATGAGAATTAATCCACAAACTCACATGATATATTTCTTAAGATTTCTTATATTGTATGTGCCTACGATATTTCCTTCCTTGTCTTCTAATGAATAAGTACATTTCCCAATCCGTTTCACTACGGTGAAGTATCCCTGATATAACAAGAAAAACTTAGAAAATTGACCAGCTTCTGCTGATGACGGGAGTGGCACTCTGAGTAAAACCTTGTCACCAAGTTCAAATTCATCCAATTTAGTCTTACAAAAATTATCATGCACAATCTTACCGTGTTATCCTTCTTAGGTATAATAACAAGTGGATTTAAATTAGGACTACATGATGGTTCAATTATATTATAATCTAGCATAATGTCAATCTGCTCTTCAACAGCGCTAGCGTATTTTAACGGAATGGGATATTTCGGTCCTACAAAAGTTGAGTTATCAAGAACATTAAATTTGTGTTCGTAAAGATGTGTTCTACCAGGCCGGTCACTAAAAACATCACTCTGTGATATCAATAATTCACACAATTCGTCCCTCTGACTCTCCGCTAAATTACATTTCTCCACTGTCTCATACAATTCATCTCTAGAATCTCTCTGTATAGATACATGGCAGACATCAATATTTTTCCTAATATTAGGAATTTCACAAGGCCCTTCCGTACTAGAACACACTTTATTCGCACTAATTTCTGACAAAACATCATATGGTAAACTGACTTCCTTGCTACTCTTTCCCCAAATAAGATTGACATTACACAGATCAAAATTTAATTTAGCCTTGTGACACGTTAACCAGTCGGTACCTAAAATAACGGCATAAACTAAATTAGGCACAACTAAGCATGGTTGGAAAATACATTCTCCACTTATGCTAATGGGGACAGCTATTTGTTTATTCACTCTTTGAGACTTGTTTCCAACAGCTGTTACGATGAACGTATTCCTCACTGGAATTTCCGCTACCTCATACTTCTCTCTCAAAACTTCCTCATACAGCTTGGAATTTACACATGACTTCTCACTACCAGAGTCCAACAAAATCTTAACTTTTCTGCCCCATATCAGCAGTTCAATCGTCGGTGTAACAGTAACACTACTTAAATTATCCTCATTACATAATATAAGATCACTTAACAAATCTTGCCTTATATCTAAATTTAAATTACACTTATAAAATTTATTGTCTACGATTAAGTCGTCACTTAAAACATTTGAATTATTGCTACTTAGGTCACAATCATGTTCACTTACAACTATAGGCTGGTCGACATTGACATACTTATCTACCTTATACGTGAACTCACCATTTACGGACTGTCTCAGTGACCTGTTTATACAGTCCGTTGCGCGTTTAAAGTACTTGGTTCGGTTACGACTTGTTGGTTACACACCTCAGTCGGCCTCCCCTGTTGCCTATTTCCTCTAGCTTCATGATTATTATTATTATGGCCTGTATTCTCCCGCCTCCCAGCTTCTGGTTGATTACCATAATCACGCCTCCCAGTCCTGAAATTTTCCGAACTATTTTGATAATTTCTCTCCCTGTGGAAATTATTATTAGGTCTCTCCTGATATTCTCTTCTGTAGTTACGATTATTCATAGGCCTGTCCTGATTATTAGATTGGTTACCCCTTCCTTCTACATTCCTATTTAGTGCCCTACTATTATTCAAGCTACTACCTAAAGCATCAAAACTTTCCAACAAAATCTCCATTTCCTTAATAGTCTCCACTCTTTGCATACAAACAGCTTCTCTTATTCTATCGGGATAGTGCTTAGCCATAAGTCTAACTATATCAGCCTCAGGTCCAATACATTCTAAATTTCTCCACACCAAAACATGAGCCAAAAAGTATTCAGTCATTCTAACACCCTCGTTAGAATTATACCTGCCAAACATTATTCTCTCTCTCTCTCTCTACTCTGAACACCTTCACTCCAAAATTTAGCCATGAATTTCTCCTTAAATTCAGTTAGACTAGACATCGAGCTTTTATATACTTGAAACCAAGACTTAGTCTCTCCTACGAAAGCATTAGATAAGATCTCCAATACAGTTTCCCAGCTAATAATATTGTCTCTTAATTGAACAGCAAATTTCTTCTCTACTACTCTCATAAATTCCATCGGGTTAAATTCTTTCCCAGAAAACTTAGGTAAATCATGATCTCTAGTGATTAAACCATTATTTACAATTATCTCACGTACATTCTTACTATCACGAACTTCTTGCTGGAGTATTCTCTGGCAACTCAGAAATTTTTCTTCCACTGTTTCCTCAGTCTTTTCTTGAATTTTTCTTAATTCCTCCAACTTTTTTTCCGATTCTCTCACCTTCTGTGATAATGATTTCTGCTCACTCCCTAGATCACATACTTCTCCAAGTTTTCTTTCCACAAGTTCTACCCTACTAATACATTTCCTAGTTTCTTGCCCCACTGTATTGGTTATCTTTTCAAACCTTTCTGCCACTAACTCATTCATTTCCCCTTTATTAGACTCGATCTTGGCGCCTAATTCATCAATCTGTTTGATGCATGTCTCACTAACTTGCTCGATTTCAATATGGAGATTGCTCCGACCCAATTCCATCTCAGCTCTGATGTCACTGCACTCCCTATTTACCTTACTTTCTAAATTATTAATTTGCTTACTTATTTCTAACACCTTATGATCTATCTTATTACTAACATCATCGATCTTCTTATTAATACTATTTATGACATTACTCTGAGCTTCAATTTTCCCACTCATAATATTATTCTGAGATTCAATTTTCTCACTCATAATATTATTCTGAGATTCAATTTTCTCACTAATGACTGCTTCAATTTTCTCACTCATAATAATATTCTGAGATTCAATTTTCTCACTAATGGCATTATTCTGCTCAGTCATTTTGGACATCAGCAAATTAAATAAACCCAGGTCAATCACCCCTTTACTTTGATCTTGCGTGACAGCGTTTTCCTCAGTTTCTACTATTTTCTGACTTTCAGCAGGTCCCACCTTAGTCACCAACTTCCTATTTATGTTACCACCTTGGATTTCCTTGGACACAATAACCTCAGCCTCATCACCTGACTGCATATTGCTATCATTGTCCATCTTCGGTTTCCTACTTATTTTTCGCGATCTCAAAGCTATTTCCCCTTGCACTTCCTTTGATATTACCCCTTAAATACAAACTTCAACAAAATGACCTTCCTAACATTACTCGGTGAATTTAACATGTGCGTACTCATTAAAAGAACTGATCCATGTATATTGCCATTCAGAAACACTTTTTCTGAACCTTTCGAGTCCCACGTTGCTGGCGACACGTTTTGGCTACTCCAACCACTATTCTTATACCTTCATATCTTCCACACAATATAAATGACATTTGTTTGAGCGCCAGTTGCTTTTTTTAAGAAAAACAACAAAATTCGGTAGAGCATACCTCTTATATCAATTATCTCAAGGCGTGAGGTGATAAACTCACATATTTGGCAATATACAGGGATATGGATCAGGAAAATATTAAATTACTGTTGCATTTCCACAATTGAGGATTGTACATGAAACTGGAATCACTTATTATAATTAAAATAAAACTGAGTTTATGACTATAATTTACGTCACAATGAACAATCATTGACGTCTTTAATTTAACAAAAGAAATATATCGTGAGATTTGCGGTACTAATAAAAGGAAAATTTAATCTAAACAAAAAAAGCTATTGGCATGAACTTGAAGTGAGATGTGATATCGCCGCTGATTACATTCTTCTTCATGTTATGAATGCATAACATGTCTGATGCTTTAATTACCTGGTGTCTGCCTATACCGCTGTTGAACTTGAAATTCTTGGGAAAACCTCTGAGCTGAAGTCGGGAGCCATCTGCTGTTATCTTCTTATATAACAAGGAGTTGGCCTACATACCAAGTACGCATGTAGGGAGCTCCAATGTCATTACGTCCCCTCAATATATAATAAGAAATTTGAAAATATTATTGAAACATCTTGTGAAGTCCATCCTCACAAGAAGATGATGTTTCTTTATCAGCATAGTACCCGTCTCTGCTCGGATACAACCACCACTTGTAGACCTCCTCGATGATTACAAGACCTCTTGAAAACACAACTCTTAGCTCTGACCATCACACTAAGACCACTTCTTCCATTTGATACCTCTGACTGTTTCATATGATCTGCACAATATGATCTGAACGATATGATCTGAATACCTCTCCCCACCGTTGCATCAACTTATATATAACCTCGCGATGACGACTCATCTCCCTACTCACTGTCCATCCCTTCCACTTCAACATACAGTAGCTGGCGAATACTGACACTTGGTCGCAATCACGTGCCCACGCACTGATGTCATCAGTCAAGTGTTGTCTAAGCATACCCAAGCGGATTGAGAATGACTAAGCTGAATGCGTCACCGGAAAATCTACTTGCACAGTTAAACATAGCCTCGATTGCAAAATACTATGCCAGCTCATCCAGCCAAAGTTACAAGCCACAGCATGACAATATGAAACCAACAAATCTCACTTACTACAATACAGAATAATTACAAATAAATTTCACTTCACCTATGATTAAATACAATAATATACGTGATAACTAATTATTACAGTCTAAATGATGAGAAACAGAATATATAAAATCTAATGGATCGGGTTAATAATAATAATAATAATAATAATAATAATAATAAATACTGAATGGAATCTGTAACCCTGTTATACGGTTACAATGTGCCAAGTTGGGCTCATCAGTTGGCACTTAGCACACCCACCAAGACGCATGGCTACTGCATATCGTGGAGGCTTTCTTCTTCTTCTTCTTCTTCTTCTTCTTCTTCTTCTTCTTCTTCTTCTTCTTCTTCTTCTTCTTCGTCTTCTTCTACTTCTTCTTCTTCTTCTTCTTCTTCTTCTTCTTCACAAAGTTATTTCATTCCCTCCGGAGAGGCTGGGTGGGCCAACAGCTAAACGAGTAGCTCTTAGGCCAAGTGTAGAGGGAAAATGTGAGAATAATGTAAGGGAGATATGTAAGTATGTGTCGTAAATACTTATGGGAGAAATGTTGGGTTTTGGCATAGAGGGCACCGAGGCCAACCAAGGAAACACCCCAGAGAAAACCCACACGACACCCGCTATAGTCAACCCCCACTAGAGCCCGTTTATTGAAGCATTCATATACATACATGAGAATGTTATACATATGTCTGTCTGTCTGTCTGTTAGGTCATCAGCCCAGAGGCTGGTTGGATCCTCAAATAGCACCATCAAAGGTTATGCGGTTATAAGGAAACCCCAAAAACCAATGGCAGCACCAAAATGAGGCGTACTAGGCAAGACGAGGAGTGAGGTAGTTTGCCATTGCTTTCCTCACTGGGTCAGAAAGTGCTATTGCAGCATGACTGACCCTATGAGCAACACCTTTCATAACACTCAGATGCACTAGTCATGCTCTGAATGCCATTACTCAGTACCACCCATACCCCAGCAGCTTCCATATTGTCACAGCCATGGATGAGACTGGGACTTCGGTGAAAGCTACACTTTACTCTGGCCTGTGCCAAGAGATGGATATAAAAGTACTGCATCCATCAAGAAATGGCAGCAGGCAAAGATATACAGGAAATAAACACAAGGCAAAGGAAAATGTCCCTGAAAAGTATAGAGTCCATAATCAAATGCACATATAAGAACGTATGTACAACATTGACAAGAACATGAAACAAAGAATGGAATCAAAATATTTGGATTAATATATTGTCCGTCTTGAGGTGATTATATACATAAAAACAAGATGCACAAGGAACTAAACACTTATTGCCATATGTTCTTCACGTAGTTTAAAATAAACAGTGAAGCACTTTAATAATTACACATGAAAATAAGATATTGAACCACTAAATCAGTGAAAAGGAAACAAGAGTCTTTCTTGATGGCTTGTAACACAAACACAATATTAATTAGAAATAAGTAAAAAGTGAAAATAAAGTACGAAAAAGAAAGTGAAATGGAGTATGAGAAAATGCACCAAAAAGAGAAAATAAAATACTTGGAGGTTCGGCACCACTGCAATCAGAATCACACCACAAGGAGATAGTAAAGGGAGATAAGTGAGGGAGGAATGAGGCAGTGGTGACAGAGAAAGTGAAGCTACGGTGTTTAGGAGGGAAAAATATGTGAAGTGGATGGAGTACGGGTGTTATTGAGGACAGCAGAAGCAAGGGGGAAAAGTCGGAGAGTTTCAGAAATGATGGGGTTGCGATTTTCGAGACCGGTTTGGAGGTACTTGACACAAAGGGAATGAATATGAGTGAGGATAGTAGGGAAGGAATACAGAGGGAAGAAGTTGGTGGAAGGTGTATCATACGGAAGATGAAAAGCGATGCGCAAGGCATGTCGTCGAGTTTAAGAAGGTCGCGATATTGTTGGTTAGTTGTAGTCAACCATATCAGGGAGGCTTAGGTGACGACAGGCCGGATGAAGGAATGATACACATGAAGGATCTGAGGAATTTTGAGCCCCCACGTTTTGCCCGTGAGCAAACGGAGAGCTCGGAAATGTTGGAGGGCACGGGTATAAACATCTTTGAGATGGTGGTTCCATTTGAGATTGTTCTGGAATTTGATGCTGAGGTACTTAAGGAGATTGGTTTCGGTTAAGCGGGAATTCTACATGGTGAGGATGACACGGTTGCGAGGGTGACAATGGCGAGATTTAGGACGAAAGACGAGGAATTGCATTTTGGAAGGGTTGACAGAGAGGTGCCAGGATTTGAGCCAGACTTCTAATGAGTTGAGATAGTTTTGGAGTAGTTTGGTCAGTTTAGGGGTAGTAGGAGTAACGGCCAGTATGGCGAGATCATTTGCGTATTGGTATAAGCGAAGGGGAGGATCAGGGTGAGGAATATCATGTGTGAAGAGGATGTACAGAAGAGGTGAAAGGGGAGAGCCTTGAGGAAGGCCAGCAGTCATGCGGAATGTGTAGGATGAGGTGCCGTGGATAAGTATTTGTGCGGTTTGATACAATAAGAAATTGCAGATGAAACGGACAATGGTAAGGGGTAATGGAAGGAGGCGGAGTTTAAAGAGAAGGCCGGAGTGCCAAAGAGAGTCAAACGCTTTGTCGACATCCAGACATACAGTGGAAGGGCACCAGTGCGGCGAGGTCAAAGAGAGGAAGTGAGGGAAGCGGTGATATGGAATAAGTGGTCTTGGGTGGCATGACAAGATTGGAAACCTATCTTAGATGAAGGAAGGAGGCCAAGAGAATTGAGGTAAGAGGAAATCCTCCTACTCAAAATCCCCTCGAGAATTTTGGAAAGGACCGGGAAGAGAGAGATCGGACGGTAGGAATAAAGGTCGGAGGGCGGTTTGTGCAGTTTGAGAAAGAGGAGGATGTTGGCTTTTCCCCAATGAGCAGGGAAAGCACCGATGTATAGGATGAAAGTGTATAAATTACTGAGAAGGTCGATAAGAATTTGTGTTACGATATGCTCCGGGAGAAGTATTTTTCTTATGTTTAAGGAATTGCAGGATATCCTGGGGAGTAATGGGGGCGTTGAGAAGATGGGAGTGGTCCACAAGACTGAAATGATGGAAGGAGGGCTGCAATTCGGGGAGATCAGGTTGGGAGTAGGCAGAGATAGTAGGTTCATCAGGGTGGAAGAGGTGAGGGGCTGTGGAAGGCGAGAAGACTTTGGTGTAGTGTTGGAAAAAAAGGTCGGCTTTGTCTTTGTCGGTAATAGGATGGTGGGGGGGATGAAGGATGAGGTAGTATGGTTGAGGTTTATTGGTTTTGGTAAGATGGTGGAAGGTAGTCCAGAATTTTCATGGATCGTCTTGGTCAGCGAGTTTGTTACATTTGTCCATCCAAAGTCGGCGTTTAATTGCTTTGATGTAAGAACGGGCATGGTGTAAACTGCGTTGATGTTGAAGTAAAGTAGTCGGGTCTTTAGTACGGACATATGCATTTTAGAGGTCGTGCTCAAGGCGGAGGAGCTGAAGAGCCTTGGGGGGAATGGGGGGTTTGGATGGGTGGAAAGAATGGCAATGAATGTGGAGTTTGCCGGCAAGGATGAGAGCGTTTTTGATTTTTGTGATGAGAGATGGAGAGTGAAAACTGAAGTGGGGCAGGTGGCGTCCTGGAGTTTGTCGGTATGATTCCCAGTTGGTTCGGGAGAAACGGCAAGTCAGAGGAGGACGTGGGCAAGGTGAAATGCAAGAGAGGATTCCTGGGAGAGTGAGCAAGGCAGGAGCATGGTCACTACCAATATGAAGGCTGGGTTGAAGAGTTGGAGAGGCGGCTAAGGAAGGGGATAGTATGCAGGTATCTGGGGTAGTATTAGTTAAGGGCCGAGTAGGGAAAGGAAAAGGGAGAAATACACCCCGGAGGTGGTCACAGAGATTATCGAAGTGAGCTTTTTCATTAGGAGTGTATGAACTGATGTTAATATCTGCCAAGAAAACATAGTCTTGAAATGTGGTGTCGAGATGGGTGATGAAATGTGATGGTATGGGATTAGGGTAAGGCAGGTAGAGAGTGGCAAGGATGAAGGTCTGAGAGCGTGTAGAAATTTCTAGAATTAGATACTCTGTGAAGGCATTAGGAAGTAGTACTGGCAAACTGTTAGCCTCTTTCTGATGTCAATCGCAACACCACCACGAGGTTAATAGAGGCGGTTGCCTCGATAGAGAGTATAGGTGGAGAAATTAGGGCAAAGAAAGGGTGTCAGGAAGGTTTTGTTGAGAATAAATACGTCCGGGGCGTATTGGGAAAGGGATAAGTCAAAAGGCAGCCGGTTTGCTGATAATGATCTTATATTAACATAGTAAATTTGGAACATTTTACCTTAGGAAGGGGACAGCACTTAGGGGAAAGAATGTAAAATGCATCCTGTTCCCCTAGTATGCCACATCCACATGGGTGTTTAAGATCAACCGGGCTGCCAGTTGAACTTGGGAGACGATGTGGGGTCTATGGAAGCGGAGAATGTTCTGCAATATCATCGTTATAAAACGAATGATATTTTCAGAACTTGGGGGAAGGAGGACAGAGGAGGAGGCGGGGGTAGGAAGATCTTGGGAAGTGACCGGGACAACCGTCTCAGGTTTGGAAGGTTCGGGGGCTGGTTTCTCTTTGCATTGATAACTAAAGGCAGGATGAGGCAAGGTGCAGTTGACGCATTTAGGTGCGGATTTGTTGGGACATTCAGGTGTGGCGTGCTCCTGACTGGAGCAGATAGCACACACCTCAGGCTTGGTGCAAGGACTACCTGGCGGATGATTGTAGCGTTGACAGCGACCACATCTGATCTTCTGCAGAGGTGATGATCTTGATGGCTCCACACGATGACGGCGTGCATACACCATCAAGGGTTATGAATTTCATGTTTTTGGTCCGTATTGAACTGAGAATAACATATGAATAATAACACAGTAAAGGTTTCCACCTATTCAATACTAATATATATTTACAATATTTTAAATTACATGGAACTAGTTTCGACCCACCTAGGGGTCATCATCAGCCATATTAAACTTCTTCACTTTCGACAATGTTATATATCAACAAGATGGTTTGGCAATGGGGTCACCGGCCTCAGGCATTTTGGCAGAAATATACCTGGACTTCCTCGAATACACCAAAATTGACAATGAATTTGGAAACATTCTCTTTTGGGCCAGATATGTTAACGATGTCTTCGTAATCATGAATGAGAAATCAATTAACGCCTCCACCACCCTCTTAAGACTCAACAATATTGATCCTCATATCAAATTCACACTAGAATCCGAATCAAATCAAAAACTCAACTTTCTAGATTTAACTATCACTAGAAACTCAGATTCTTTCAGTTATAAAATATTCAGAAAACCTACTCAAACAGCCTCCACCATTCACCAAGATTCAGTGCACCCCCAGTCCCACAAACGAGCCACATACAATAACCTAGTTCACCGAGCCTTCAGCATACCTATGTCCAAGAAAGATCTAAAGAACGAACTTAACACAATCCGCGGAATGGCAAAATTCAACGGCTTCAGCAATCATTTTATAGAAAGGATAATCAATAAACACAAACATCGCCCTAAACTTACCCTCAAAAAAAGAAATAACTAAACCTCCAACATATTCCACCTTCACGTTCAACAATGATATCTACAAGTTAACCAATATCTTCAAGAAACAAGCCGTTAAAATAGCCTTCAAATCCAACAATAAGAACACGAACGTTTTACACAATACTTCACACATCAACAAGACCAGCAGTTTTTTAAAATCAGGAGTTTATAGGATCAAATGCAAAACCTGTAAAAAATCCTACATAAGACAAACAGGAAGAAACTTCAATATCAGATACCACGAGCACACTAACGCATTAAAATACAACAGGTTTTCAGCCATCGGCCAACACATGCAAGATTATAACCATAATTTTACCAATATCGAACAGGACATGTACATCCTCGAATTAGCAAACAAGGGCCCTTTACTCAACATAATGGAAAATTACTACATACACCTAGACCAATACTTCAACGCCAGTCACAATCTCAATGAAATCTCAGAGAAACCCAACACACTCTTCGATCTATTTATCACTTTCCTCAGAAACAATAATGCAGCCAACCAAAACTCAATCCTAAGTTTAATCAAAGGTACTTTTCCAAGACAATTACCCTTTCTCCCGCACCCTTCAGCCCCGCCTTAAGCCTTCCCCCTTCCCCCCTCCCACCCCTCACCCCAAACCACCTCTACTCTTCCTAAAAACCCCTCCTAACCTGCTCGCGCCTGCCCTCCTCTCTGCCCACATTCTCTTCTCGCCACCAGTCGCACACCATCAGCTAAACTGCACACACCGCAGCGCGAGGTAAGCGTCTTTTCACTTTATGGTAACCTTTTCCTACCACCGTGCTCTTTGTTTTTTACCGGCTTTTCTCCATTTTAACAGGTTCTATTTGGTTTCTGCTAAGAACTGAGAATTAATATCTCCACGCGCAATATCCACCTTCTTCTTAACCAGAAATTCAAAAATAACTTTAAGTCCAACTATCAACAATGCTGCCGATCAACACAGCTTTAATACACCAAATGCCCAATTTCTCTGCTTAAGCTGATCAGTGTCAAGCCGACTCAGCATATAAAGAGTATCACCTTTTACTCTCCAGACTTTGTACATACTTGTGTATATATTTTTATATTTTTTTAATATTTTTATATGTGCCATTTTACATTGTATTCTTTAGTACGAGGACTACTGATATCCATGAGTGTATAATTTTTACAACACTAAGCACCCCATTTATACTTTGTTCCAAACTTCTTAGTATGTATATTCCTCGTATAATTATTAATTATTACTCACCTGTACCATACAATTCTCATTTCATTACCACACTTCACTTTATAAATTTTCAAATCCATAAGATTCTTACCATTAAAATAACATGTTTTAGGATTCGACAAGAGTTGTTTATGCTTTAATATGGCTGATGATGACCCCTAGGTGGGTCGAAACTAGTTCCATGTAATTTAAAATATTGTAAATACATATTAGTATTGAATAGGTGGAAACCTTTACTGTGTTATTATTCATATGCATACACCATGGCGCTGTCCCGAAGCAAGGTATCCAGAGTCACCACATCCCGGAATAAGATCCGGACGAGAGAAGTCGGTCCTTGGGCGTTACGTATGCATAACATCCGGTAGATCTGGTTCCCCTCGACTTGAAGTTGAGCGGCTATTTCATTGTCTGTCAGATCTCTATCCACACCACCGACAAGATAGGTGTTGGGCGAGAAGGTGGTTCGGGTCGGCGGGCAGGTCTCTGCTGAGTGATATTCTGGGCATGAAAGTGTTTGCCAAGTTGATGAGCCCCAATATTGGCGATGAAGTGGTTGTAGAAGGGATTCCTGGTTTTAATATTGAAACCATCCCGAGTCCTTTGAAGTTCCATGTGATAGTTAGGAGTAAGACGGGTAATTAGCTGATAGATGATCTTGAAATTAGATTTGTCTGGGTCGATATTGATGAGTTTAGTAATATAGAAGGTGGGTTCACGTGTAGAGACTGTAGGGTTGATGACACTCCGCTGTCGGATAGGAGGAGGTAGAGCTGGGTTACGAGCTGCCTGCGCATAACTACGTACATTGATGGGCATGTACGTCGCAGGATTGAAAGGAGGAGGCGGTGGGCTGGCAGGAGATGCACCAGCCGGAGGAACTGTAGCCAACGGAGAAATTCCCAAATCTCGCTGTTCTAGAAGAGAATTTGGAGAAGTATACATAGATCCCGTCGAAGGCAGAGAATCTTGCTCGGTGCACACTCGCTTTTGTCCGATGTCAAGGCTAGCAGGTTCAATATCCTACAAACGTCATGGTACCTTCCCCGTTTCTGAAGACTCCAACTCTTTGTCGCTCATTGTGCGGTAACGTAGCTTCTGTCGTCGATGCTGGAACGAAGAGTGTCCTGAGGTGAAACCTCACTACAACTACTCAGTCCACCTAGTAGGCCCACCTTTTTAATGTGCAATAAACACATGTGGCCTCGTACGGTGTAAGAGCTGCAGTTGGACAGCGAAGATGTGACCTTGGAGGCCATTGCGTAGGCTACTTGAAGCCACCAGCAGTGCCAATACACCATGAGAGACTTAGTCTCATTTCCAAAAATTGATGCCTGCCTGGCCATCAGATGATATAGATGTTGATTCCCACAGGGAATATGAAATATTTGTCCTGAATGAGTAAATTTATAATACCAATTTAATGGTCTGTTATTGGACATTATAAATTTTCCATTTTTGGAAATGAGACAAAGTCTCTCATGGTGCATTGGCACTGCTGGTGGCTTCAAGTAGCCTATGCAGTGGCCTCCTCAGTATGCACTAGCCATGTGTCGTGGTGGGTGTGCTAAGTGCCAACTAATGAGCCCAACTTGGCACATAGGGGCGAAACGCAGGCAACCAGAATGAGTTAGCTGGAAAATTTATGTCCAGTTACGGACCATTAAATTGGTATTATAAATTTACTCATTCAGGACAAATATTTCATATTCCCTGTAGGAATCAACATCTATAACATACCACTTAGTCGAGCAGCTCATCTCCTTTCTCCCAAGTCTTCCCAGCCCAAACTTTCCACATTTTTGTAAAACTACTCTTTTGTCGGAAATCACCCTGAACAAATTGAGCTGCTTTTCTTCGGATTTTTCCCAGTTCTTTAATCAAGTAATCCTGGCAAGGCTCCCATACACTGGAACCATACTCTAGTTGGGGTCTTACCAGAGACTCCTAAATACCATCATAACCATGTGCAGAGACCTGTACCCTCTATTTACAATCATATTTATGTGATTATCCCAATGAAGATCTTTCCTTATATTAAGAGGTATTTACAATGATCCCCAAAAGGAACTTTCACCCCATCAACACAGTAATTAAAACTGAGAGGACTTTTCCTATTTATTTTTTTTTGCTAGGGGCTTTACCTTGCACTTTTCCTATTTGTGAAACTCACAACCTGACTTTTAACCCCTTTTATCATCATAACATTGCCTACTGTCCATCCCACAACATTATCAAGGTCATTTTGTAGTTGCTCACAATCTTGTAACTTATTTATTACTCTGTATAGAATAACATCATCTGCAAAAAGCATTATCTCTGATTCCACTTCTTAATTAGATCATGTTTGTATGGGAATAAAATTATCATAAGAAAATCCAAAATGTTAAAGTACTTAGAGGAATAGACATAGGGTCCGACCATTACATGGTGAAAATCAAGATTAAATTCACACCAGTAAAGAAACCAAAATCAAAATGTAAATTGAGAAAAGTTTATGGTCCCCATAAACTAATAAACAAAGAACAGTATAAAGAACTAACTCGAGACATTGATAAAACAGATAAATCAGAAAAAGATCATCCCAAAACTAAAAGACATAGCTGGGAAAATAGCCTTACCAAGTCCAAGGAAAAAGCATCAATGGTGGAATGAGGAATGATGTAAAGCATTTGAAAGTAGACACCAGGCATGGTTAAATAATCAAAGTCAGAAAATGGAGACATCGCATGAAGAAATTTCCAGACAAAGAAAACTAACCCAAAAAACTATCAGAAAAATTAAAGACATCAAAAAAGCATTATTCAACAAATATAAATAGATCACGAAAATACAATTCTAGGGATTACTATAAAATATTTAGTAAACAACTTCAAAAATATGAACCACCAACACTTATGCTAAAATATAACAACAGAAAGATGGCACATAATAATAAAGATAATACACAAATTCGAGCAGATACATTTAATAAATTATTGAATTGTGAAGAACCAAAAGAACTACTTCATATAAACACGAACATGCCCATTAAAACTCCACCAGAAAATATCGATCCACCTGTATTTGATGATGTTAATCAAGTCATTAAAGAATTGAAAAATTATAAAGCTTGTTAGGAAGACCAAACATTTGCCAAGTTGTGAAAAAATGCAGCAGAATCAATTAGAGAATCACTTCACCAATACTTGATAAAAATTTGGAATGATGAAAAATTACCGGACCATTGGACAACTGCATTAATCCACCCTTTATGCAAAAAAGGATATAGAACAAATCCTGATGACTATAGAAGAATATCACTGCTGGATTGTACTTATAAAATATTCTTGAGAATAATATACAATCAGTGCAAATGTCAACTGGTGAAAGAATTAGGGGAGTATCAGGGAGGATTTCGACCATGGTGTAGTTGTCCAGATCAAATCATAACACTAAAATTATTAATGGACATCTACAAAAGATGACAGAAACAAATTATTATCACTTTCGTAGACTTTCGGAAAGCTTGCCTTCACCTACCTTCAGTATTAAAAATATTATGAAATTTTGGATTACATCCTAAGTTAAAATGATAAGCTTAACATTAACAAATACTAAATCAAAGGTGAAAAGAGGAGAATTATCTGAAGCATTCATAATCAGAACAGGACTAAGACAAGGTGATGTATTATCACCACGTTTTAATTGTACTTTGGAATACTTGATGAAAGAATGGTATAAAGAGAATAACAAAAATATAAAAATTGGATACACTAAAGATGAAATTAGCCTAAATTGCTTAGGATTTACAGATAATCTGGCACTACTAGCTAATAACCTTAATGAAGCATGGAATCAAATCACAAGTCTCCAAACTATTGCTGGAAAAATAGGATTAACAATTTCATTTGAAAAAAACTAAAATAATGGCAATAGATCCCTTTTTAATAAGCAGTGTTCTGATATGTGGGAATGAAACAGACATTTTAAAACAATTTAAATACCTTGGAGAAACTATAACATACAATTTAAATGAAAAAATTTCTTGGACAGAGAGAACCAGAACCCATAAAGTAACCAGAAATACATACAACAAGAAAGGTTTGTCAATAAATACAAAATTGAAATATTATAAGACTGTAGTCCAACCTGAAATAAGTTATAGAAGTGAAACATTATTTAAACTAAGGCAAAAGAATAACATAGACAACATTTTTAAAATAGAAAGAAGAATGGTAAGGACATGCATTGATAAGAAGTACCAAAAAGAAGAAGAATGGCATATCATCCCAAATGCAGCAGTATCAGAAAATAGAACGTATAACGGATTTCATAAGAAAGAAGAAAATATCATTCCTTGGTCAGCTGTTCGGAACACCTCAGGACAGGTTAATATGCAGAATTTTGGAGAAGCTTTGGAAACAAAAGCAACAACCTGTCTGGATAAAAGAAATAAAAGAGGACATGAAAGAATTAACATAACACTGGAGGATTTAAAGAATAAATCAAACAAAGTAAATAAATTGAAGAAAAGTAAAATTGGATTCCTACCAAAAATTGATGAAAGAGAAACACCTAAAAGGGGTATTTTCAGAAGAAGAATGACAATAAAGATCAGATAGAATAAAGAAATACTGGAAGAACAGAAAGGATAAAACATCATAGAAGACTGGACAGAAATTGACTACAGTGGTCCAATGCGGCCGTAAAAGTGCAATAATAATAATAATAATAATAATAATAATAATAATAATATGGCGGCAGTTTAAACTGATGGAGATGTCTAACTAGGGTCACAATTAATGTATTTAAATTATTACAATTACATTGGGGCAAGTCTCTCAGTTAGTCACAATTACATCCAAATATTAATAATAATGCTATTGGCGTTACATCTCACTAACTAGTTTTATGGTTTTTGGAAACGCCGCGGTGCTAGAATTTAGTCCCACAGGAGTTCTTTTACGTGCCAGTAAATCTACTGACACAAGGCTGACGTATTTGAGCACCTTCAAACACCACCGGACTGAGCCAGGATTGAACCTGCCAAGTTGGGGTCAGAAAGCCAGCGTCTCAACCATCTGAGCCACTCAGCCTGGCAACATCCAAATGTGGAGAAAATTTAATATTAGTATGTTTGAATACTCACAGTATTCTCACCAAAGTAGATTCGAGTAGTCACATGTTCTAGCATTTAGGTTTCTATCTTTTTCTATATGGCTCAGTGTTAAATGGGTTTTCCCTCAAAATGTCTTCCATAAAAGTGTTCATTGTCATTGTCAAATTAGTGTCATAATACTAAGGTCGTAATGGTCTGGCACCTTGGCTGAAGGTCAGCCTTTGGTCCAGAGGGCCATGGGTTCAATTCCTGTGGTTTGCGGTCAGTGTGTTTGTGGTTGTCTCAATGCATATCTTCATCTACACAGCACATCACACTACAAACCCAATAGTAAATACATCTCTTCACTGCTTCACTAAGCTAAAACAGCATTCAGATTGGTTTAAATTGGTTTAAACTGCAGTTGTCATTACCACTTTTTTTTTCCTTTTTTTACTCTCAACTGTGAACAAAATCACTGCTTCAGTTAGTGCAAAAGGTTGCATAGTGAAGCTATAGGAAAATGTCCTACACCTGCAAAGCATTTCTTAAACTCACCATACCCTATATGTTGGCCTAAGGCATGCATCATCTCGATGTGCTGTGCTGTGTAGTCGTAGGAATATTCACCCTCGAGTGTGGAGTCGAAGGCAATAACCCGTCTCAAGGGTGTGGAAAAGAAAAGAAACTTTCACCTTGTACCCAGATTGCACTAATGCTAAACCAGCATTGATTAATGAAGGAGACAGCACGGGAATGAACAACCTTCCTCCCATGATCCAAGGCTTGTTCAATTATTGTTTAAAGCAATCCCTCTTTTTCCTCTTCTGCTGACTTGCTAGGCATAACCCAGTATAGTGCTTTTCTGTCAGGGTGAACTCCCTTAGCCTTTAGTAGTCCCTGACTTAACCTACAAGGCAACAGATTGAGTACTGAAATATTTCATGTACCAACCGCATCATTTCGAAAGACTCCTTCTCCGCTGAAGCTGCTGTTAAGGACATCACCATAACCCTGGCAAGGAGCCTTAACAAGTTGCTATTACATGTGATAAATATCATTTTTGGTCCGTATTGATGATATTTGATAGAAATAATAACAGTAAGTTATTGATTAGGTGGTCTAATAAATAACTTACTGTTATTATTTCTATCAAGTTTCTACTAGCCGGGACAGCTAGACCAGGGTTTTTAAAGAGATTTTACGTACTTCATCGATCACCCTCTGACCTGGCTTGTGAAATGCAGAGTCTGGCCTCCAATATACTGGGTGCAGGATGGTGAGTTTAAGATCAGTCTTATAGCAGAAAACTATTAATGCTTGTTCATATGTCTAAACACTTCACAGGTTCTGTTCTGCACTGTGTGATATATGGCATGAAAACAAGACCATTCTTCAACATGATACTGCACCCCTTCACTCTGCTCAGCTTGTCAAGGAGGAAAATGGAGTATGAAGTTCTGCTACAACCTGTCAACAGTCCCTACGTAGCATCCTCTGACTAACACTTTTCAGTTCTGTGAAAGATATGAGGCCATTGCTACAAGATAATGGAAGCCGTACAGAAAGCATGTTTCAGTGTCTGTGGAACAGAAAGCTAGTGCAAGGATATTTTCAAGGTTGCAGAATGGTAGGCATGGAGATTATATCACAAGAAGACACCAAGACCTCCAATTTATTATGAAGTTCCATGATTATTTTACCCTGATTAAATTTTATTTCATTACGAAAGTAACTCCCAGATATTTTATGGTTTCATTAGGTTTAATTCCTCTTATTGAAGATTCAGAATCTTTTATTAAGTCCTTTTCTATGAGTCTATCTTATTAATGTTGAACACAGATAACCTGACAAAATTTAATTCTACGCGAACCTTATGCAACAGGGATCTGGCCATCCCCACCATGCATTTTTGTTGGTGGTTTTGTGGAAATATGAAGTTTCAATTGCACAGACAAGGATATGGTGTACACCCTTTAATGGGGTGGGGTTAAAAGATCAATTCCTCAGGTCTCTTGTACCAAAGACTTAAGGTGTCATAGTGCCTATGTTCCTGATCAGCGGATTTTTACTTTCAGCGAGCACATCATAAAACTTCATAGCTGAGCTATGTATCCTGCTATGAACAGTAGGAAACTGGTACCGTTCATGCAGGTCATCGTGCCTTTCATACCACTGGGCCCCTATTAAGTGGTACAGTACACGGTTTTGGACATGCGTTACTTTAACAGGTGCAACTTAGGTGCAGTACCCCAAATAAGGCTGGTATACTGAGTATTGGTCTGATATTTGATGTTTAATGGGGTAAGAGTGGGTCCACCTATTCAAAACTGTTCCATCTTCAAATGTTTCTATATGAATATAGTTGACAAACTGAAAAACTAATTTGAAAATTTAATATTGGTGAGATTTTAGACATGATATAGGCTTTTGGGCTTAAACCATGTCAAGAAAATAAGGTGAAATTCTTTATTTTCACAGAGAACTTTGGTCTGCATCATCAGAAGAAAATCTTGACTGTCCATGAGAAAGACTTCTTAAACAATGAGTTTGAATTTAGACGTTATAATAAAAGTGGAAATGGTACATTCATTTGTCACCTGATGGCTCCTCGGATGCGGTGCAATGCTAGCATTCGAAGCGGAAGCTGACGGAACCATCAGAATCAGTCTGAGAGGGTCACATACATAACATGTACGCACATATGAAGGTATGACATTGACACAAGCCGGGAATGAATGAATGAATTCAAACCATTTTTTGAGAAGCCTTTCTCGCGGACAGTCAAGATTTTCTTCTGATGACGCAGAGCAAAGTTCTCTGCAAACTGTAAAGAATTTCACCTTATTTTCATGACACGGCATAAGCCCAAAAGCCTATATCATGTCCATAAGTACGGGCCGTGAAAGCATCAATGGCAACATTCGGTGAGATTCGTTTGCTTTTTATTTAAAAAAATAGATTTGGTACTATCATTCAATGATTTACACTCCAGACAAAGTTATTCTTGTCTAAAACATCCTGCTTGTGTTTGTTATTAGCATCTTATAAACACAAAACATAATGTATATTTTCTTAATATTATAAGTGTTGAAATCTATATATATATAAAATTGGATGTTGGTATATTTGTAATTAATAGACTCAAAAACTACTGGACCGATTTCGCTGAAATTTTCACAGTTTGTTTTTATTACATCTGAGAGGGATCATGAAGTGGTTTGAATGAAATTGGATAGGTAGTTTTATTATTATGAGTAATTTCATGTAATTTTATTAAATTGCAAAGCCGCACCAAGATTGAATCGACTTGATGGACAAATTGTTGCTAGGCGACAGCACCTTATGCTATATCCTGATAGTCCGTTAGAAATGCTGTATATAGGAGGATGGGAACACGTCACCATGGTTTATGAAGTACAATCCCTTGCTAAGAGCTTCATGAATGACTGTGGCTGTTATTTGAAAATAGCAATCCAACATGCCGTGATCGAGACGCACTTTCAATATATAGGACCAACTTTGATAGGTCTGCCCAGTTTGAAGAATGTAGCTCTCTATTAGATGTGTAAAATATTTAAGAAACTGTGAAACATATAGAATATCAAGAGTGGAATGACACGAGTTATCACCCACTCCTAACGGAGAGCAACTGGGGGTTCCCAGCGAGCAAAGGCTAGTACCTTTATATATTGGAAGTTATAAGCTTAGAAACTTATGATACATTTTGACTTCAGATTTTGACTCATTTTTTACCAGTCCATGTGCATCATGTTTCAGTTGTACTTAAGAGATGGTTCTACTTTCTAGGCCTTTTTCCTAGTTATCTGGGAGCAGCATTAATGTAGATTAATACCTGTTTTAATGGATGTCGGATGGCCTTCCTGACATCAACCCTATGTAGGGGAATGTATTCACTGTTGCCGTTTCTGTGGTTAGTAATGTGATGTGTTGTGAGTGAAGACTTATATTAAGATGATCACAAACACCCAGTCTATGAGCTAGAAGAATTAACCAAACATGGTTAATATCATTGCCCATCTTTGAAACAAACCTGTGCCAGTATGCTGACCATTCATCATGGGGCCAGACTTTCAGGTATACTTAAGAACCTGAAATGAGCATTCTTAAGAGAATATTCTATAGTTTATAGCAAATAATTCAAATAACTCATTCATTTTTATTAACACAATATTCAATTTTTAGTCTCATTTTAAGAGTCCTACAACACTTTGTCCCCAATAGTTATCACCCATTCATGCTTATAAATAAAAATGGATTGATTATTTTTAAAAAGTTTGTGGGAGTCACCAAGAAAGTTCATAATTTTCAATTTTCCTTGGAATTGGGTGAGTTTGTAAAAGCAATGCTTGAGTCAATCTATTAACAAAAGGTCAGTCGCTGACTCAGAAGCATGAAAATAAATGCTCACAAATGGAACTTCTAGCATGAGAAAAATCCAAGAGTAGTACAGATTCAGAGCTTCAGAAATTGACTGGGAAATGCAATAGATGTCTTACAAATGAGGTGTCTACCTCGGTGGCAAATGGTACACTAAAATACATTATTGTCAAGCACTAAATTTTAAACTAACAAGAGAAGAAGAAAATTTTTCTAGAATACAATTTATGCTAACAATTTTTTTTTATTAAACAAACAGATCATCCTTAATAAATTTATATTGTTTACAAATATCTGCTATACTTACAATCATAGTCAACTCATATACAGTATGTGGAATTACTTCAGATGCAACTGGTATAAGATTAAAATTTACATTGCATTTATTTTTATTTTTTTACCCATTTTGGAACCTAAGTAGCATAACGACCTGCTGCGTCTTAACCAGAGCCCCTTTTGCCACCACTTTTCAGAGTTCCTGAAGGGCCTTCACAGCTACCATAGCGGTCCCAGGGCCCTCAAAGTCCCCACTTTACTTCACCCCTACAGGCAGCCCCCTACTTTGGCTGTCCAAACTCCATTGACCAGGGGATGGAATTAATTTTTTCACACACATTTTTTATTTACAATAACCTGCACTGGTCGAATGCCCTTATTTTCCCTGTTGCTGTTTATTCTCTTCTTGAATATCTGTACAGATTTTGGAAAAGGATCGAACACTACCCCTGGTTAAACTGTTCCACTCCTTCACGCCCTTCCCAATGAATGAAGATTTTTATCCCAATCGCTTCTGCTAAAATTCCTTCTAATTTTATACTTGTGGTCAGTTCTGCCGATATAATTATTTTCCAACTGAAGCCTCTCATGGATTTCTCCCCATGCTTCTTCTCCTGTATAGGCTCTATATAATCATTTAAGTCTAGTTTTCTCCCTTCTCTTACTTAAAGATTCCCACCCAAGTTCCTCTAACATTTCTGATACACTACTTTTTCTCCTGAAATCCCCTGTTACAAATCTTGCTGCTTTCCTCTGCACACTATCTGTTTCTTTTATTAGGTATTCTTGGTGAGGACCCCAAACACTGTTTGCATATTCCAATAATGGACGAACCATGCTTAAGTAACTTTTTTCTTTTAATTCTTTGTTGCATCCTTTAAGTAGCCTCATTATGACATGTAATGATCTTCTTTGTTGCATCCTTTAAGTAGCCTCATTATGAGATGTAACGATCTGTATGCTTTCCCAACAATGTCATTAACATGACCCTTCCAGTGCAAATTACTTTCAAATCTCACACCTAAGTATTTGGACTTGCCATCTTTTGGGATAACTACCTCATCCAAAGTATATTTAAATTCAGTTTTAAAGCTCCTGTTTGTAAATGTTGTAACAGTTGATTTGCCTCCATTAACCTTCATATTATTTTCTTCAACCCATTCTTGGATACTCTCAAGGTCCCTTTGTAATTCTGAACAATCCTCAATGTTATTTATTTCCCTATAAACATTGATGTCATCTGCATACAATCTTATTTTTGATGTTATATTGTTCCCTAAATCATTTGTGTATATTAAGAAAAGTAACAGACCGATTATACTATCCTGTGACATTTCCTTCCAAACTTTCTCTTCCTGTGATGTATTATTTCCTACTTTGACTTTCTGAACCCTTGAATTTAGAAATGTTCTTATCCAACATATAACCCTTATGTCCAATCCTATTCCCTCCAATTTCTTTAATAATATTCCATGTTCCACTCTATCAAAGGCTTTGGAAAGATCTATGGCTATGCAATCTAACTGGCCTCCTGAATCCAACTGATCTGAAATGTCCTGCTGAAATCCCACAAGTTGTGCCTCACAAGAAAATTTCTTTCTAAATCCATACTGGCTCCTCATGAACCAATTTTTATCATCACATGTCCCTCTGATGTACTTTGCTATTAAGCTCTCCAGTATTTTATCCTCACCTGAAGTAGTATGTCTAGAATCATATTGGAGCATCACTACTAGTCTCACCATCGGATTGTTCTGACTGCCAGTTAACTTGTTAATTATTACCTGTTAATATTTACGATTGGATGGTGATCTTGCAAGTTACTTATTCTAAGAATACAACCCACTTGCAGGTTTAATGGAAACAGTGTCATACTGTAGTTTGGAGTGTGGCGATGAATTGATCTTAAAATAATAATAATAATAATAATAATAATAATAATAATAATAATAATAATAATAATAATAATAATAATAATAATAATAATAATAATAATAATAATAATAATAACACAATTGATGAAATTAATATTAACATTTTCTTACTGAAGTTTCTTCTATATGGAGAGAAAGTGTAATTCAAAATTGGCGCAACAAATTATTGCTTGCAATATTATATCGAAAGACAACATTTGGTAATTAAAAAAAACAGTCACATTATTTGAAAAATTTATTTGTGTCATACAGAAGTAGAATTATGAGTAGCATTATTCATTTAGCACAATTCTAAGCAGAAATATGCAAGGTCTAGAGGAAAGGGGTGATCCCCCATGTACACATAAAATGTTCCCTAGAGGTCAAAGACTTGAAAAAGAAGTGAGAAAGTTAAAAAAAGGAAGTAATAATATAAATGAATCAAAACAAGTGACATTGCCCCCTATTTCACCAACATTACCCAAAAGCAAAAATTTTATGCTGTACTTTAATAGTAGTAAATGAAGTATATTTTGGCTATGAGTAACTGTAAATTCAAAATATTATAAAAATTTAAACAATTTCATTTTTATGCAAGGTTTTCAAAAATTCATAAATCTATAAATGCAAGTTACAAATTAATGAAATTCATGTATAATATATAGACAAGAACAAACTATTTAATTTGAGAGATAGCATTACTTTTAAATTTAAATAATCACTTTTAAAAACATACAGAAATAGTATCACATTGTTGATAATATGTCAAATTTGTAAGTACCTTTTACAATAATTATAGTGAAAACAATTGGTTTCCTCCATTTTTAAACAAAAAACTGAACTTTTTGTCTCACGCTGCACACTTGCCGTATAGTATATGCTAACCGCCATGTTCGGTTACTTCATCTTTCCACTAAACATGTTGGTTTGTAAATGGTACTGTTCTAAACAACCTGTGAACATTTTTTATTTGACTAAATCTATTTCATAACTAAAAATATAGCATTTTTATTTGCAAATGCTGATGATTATTGCTTTAAGAGTAAGTTCAACTACGCAACGTCCACTTCCGTAACGTAACTGTTAGTACAATGAGAGGCCATCGTTGGAGCCCCTGGGTTCGATTTCCAGTACTGCCAGAGATTTAACAGTGGCAGAAGGGGGTGGGTACGAGGTTAAAATTGCACATGCATCTCGCCTCCATTGGGGCTGTGCCCGAAAATAGCTGCACCACATTGGAACGAGAACATAAGATTTGTCCGGCTCTATGGCTGGATGGTTAGCATTCTGGATTTTGATCCAAGGAGTTCTGAGTTCTATTCCTGGCTGGGTCAGGGACTTAAACCTCCCATTGGTTAATTCTTTTTGTTCAGGGATGGATGTTTGTGCCATCTTCGGCATTAGAATCCATCTTAGTTAGGGCACCATTCTCACAGACATGCATATGTCCTACAGGGCGTCATCTTGAAAGACTTGCAGCAAGACTCGCTGAAAGGCCACATGCCATTATTATTATTATTATTATTATTATTATTATTATTATTATTATTATTACTATTATTATTATTGTACTGGGTGGTACACCTCTATGCCGCACATTTAAATTTTCCACCTTAAAGTACTCCTCTACAGGAGAAACAGTGAACTTAAAACTGGACCTACTTAAATTTTTCCTCTGAAGATGTCATTGTGTGAATTTCAACTTGTTTTGTTTCCTATTTATCTAGAACTGTGGGGTATTCTCTCATAGATGCCTCTGCAAAAAACTATGATCATGCACCCTGGTGCGAAGGGAAGGAACTTTATTTGAAGAAATTTTGTATTCGCAAGTTTGTTCTTTACTAAATTTATTGCAATGGAAGATTCATTCATTTCATTTCATTGCATTCATTTTTGGGTTGGCAATATTTATCCTGTCTTTCCGCCTGTTTTGATTTTAACCAATCAAGAATTTCTGTAATTAATTTTCTACCAATCACTGGTTTCTTCTTCGATTTTGGTGTGTAACTTTAAGTGACCCAATAAAATTAAGTGGGTGTGGCTGTTTTATTCAAGAAAGGTCTCGAACTTTCCCCAAGGGTATAAAAATTGCTGATTTTCACATCTCCTGGCCACTCAATCTACATCTAACCTAGTGTATGGACGTGTAGCAGGAGGCGGGTGGTGCCTCTTTCATCAGGCAGCAGATCTTCAGTAAGGTAATGGCCATTTAACATCCTTATTTCTTGCTAGCTCAGTAGTTTAACCCGCGGGAAAGGTCCGAAACTTTTGCCATGTAACCTACCTTTCTGTAATGTAAATTTCTTCTGGCTTATGTAAATATCTTTAATTGTAAATCGGGGATAGAGAGTGCCTTACCCTCTCGAGCTCCCCTTCAGTTTGGTCCGAGGTGACTACGTTTTCATAACTGATTTTCTTCTTTTCCTTAATGTTTTAACTTTCTTTCTTATACGGGTCACCTCCATAGTTTGGGTATAGCCCCTGTTTTATCGGCCTAGTGCCTTTTAGGTTTTAAGAAGTTACATCTAGGAGTGCAAATTCTCGCCTCCATCCCTTTGTATTTCGGGCGTTACTTAACCTGTTCTTTTCTGCTAAGGCCCAGTAGGTTGTGCCTTGATGGCAATTAATTGTAAAGTCGGGTATTGCCTTTAATAGGCTTGAAAAATTGAGAGCGGGTCAGCTCTTTCATGCATTGTAAAAGCGCCTCTAGGAGGTTGGACATTTGTTAATTATGGAGCTGGTGCTCCTGGTACTAGGGGATTTCTGCCCCTTTGTAAATTTTTGCTTCTCTGTAAATTTTGCTCTGGAAATGCAAAAAGTTGTAAAAATGAGGGCTTATAGCCGATGTGTGTTACAGAATTTGAAATCTTGGATCTCTTTCTAAGTCTTGATTTTAAATTGCTTGGTCATTGTTATCTCACTCAGTGAGAAATTGTTGTTTTTTTTGAAAATATAACCTTCCATTTCAGTTTAATTTTTTTTCTTGGCATTTGTAGTTAGACCCATTCACCCCAGCACCTTCTTTCACCTCTGCTAATCCACAGTAAGATGATTGTTATTATTATTATTATTATTATTATTATTATTATTATTATTATTATTATTATATAATATTATTAATATACTGGTGTAACGCTTGATACTAAGCTTACATATTGGGACCACATCCAACGGGTAACAGATAAGGCAGCGAAAACCATGACTGCACTGAGTAGACTCATGGGAAATATCAAAGGGCCGAAATCTAGTAAAAGGCGGCTTCTCATGTCGACTGTTCAATCGATACTGCTATACGGTTCGGAAATTTGGGCTGAATCGTTAAAAATTGCAAAATATCGGACAAGAATTGCGGCTATACAACGGAGAGCAGTTTTACGAATTGCTTGCGCATTACATGCATATCGCACAGTATCAGAACCTGCGATTCTAGTAGTAGCAGCAGTAGCTCCTATTGACTTGTTGGCCTTCGAAAGACAAGAAATTTGGCTCACACAAGAAGAGCTAGGAAGGAAAAGGGCAAAGGCTTTGGCTCTTAGTCGCAAAATGCAACGATGGCAAACAAGATGGGAAGATGGTTCTAGAGGGAAATGGACGAAAAGACTGATACCTTCTCTGGGCATATGGGTTGGCTGAAATCATGGTGAAGTGAACTACTATCTCACACAGTTCTTGACAGGTCATGGATACTTCCGAAAATTTCTTCATAGTCTAGGGCTAGCAACTAGTCCGGTGTGCATATACTGTGGTGATATCGATGACGTATTACATACTTTCTTTGTGTGTGTTTATTGGCTGCCACAAAGAAGATCCTTAGAAGTTATGCAGGGAGAATTGACGCCAGAAGAGATCGTGTCAGTAATGCTACGAAGTCAAGAATCTTGGGACCAGGTGGCAGTCTACGTAGAAAATATTCTGCGTCAGAAGAAGAAGGACCTGGACGATTATGACAAACAGTAAAGCAGAAGAAGGAAGATGAAGCATAAGATGCATTAAGCATGACATCAGTCCTGAAGTAATGTGAGAGCGGATTCCGGGGCGGAGATAAAACGGCGTGGGAAAAGGGAGTGTGGTTTTTAGTGGGTAAGAATATCCACACACTTGTTGAGTGCGGACCCTCACAAGTGTCTTATGAAAGATTTTCCACACTCCCTCGCAAAAAAAAAAATTATTATTATTATTATTATTATTATTATTATTATTATTATTATTATTATTATTATTATTATTATTATTATTATTATTATTATTATTATTATTATTCAGCCAGCCTTTATTATCACTAATGAGAGGAAATGTGGAAGATGCCCAAACTTCAAAGAACTTATGCATCAGCAAACTAAAGGGAAAGACCACGGAGGAGTGAAAATTAAAGACTGCTTAAGCCTTGCAAATCAAATAATGTCAGGGTCGGATGAGAACAAGTGATGACCAAGACTGGTCAGATAGGAAATATAAAAGTGTAGGAGCCTGACACAGATAAGTGGAAGCAATGCCAAGCTCAGGTAGGGGAAATGTGGCTGCCAATCCACACTCCAAGACTGAGACTTCTAGGTCCCCAGTTTAGTCACCTTGTATGGCAGACAGAGAATAAGTTGGGTGTATTTTACCATCCCCATCTACATGTTTTTTATTTGCTCCTATAGCTTTAGTTCTGGAAGCAACCCCCCAAAAATACCCACCCACAAAGGAAAAAAAAGAATTCCTGGGTACAGCCTTGATCTAGTCTATGGAAGATTAGGTGCTAAAACACTAGTTGGCAATTATCAAACCTCACATTTACTTCATGACATGACTGTATATGTAATATTCTGTTCAAAGAGGACGGGAAATACGACCGATAACCCACATCCTTGATACAAGATACGAACCTGTTTGCTAAGAAAATAGAAATAAAACATAGAAATTATAATATTTACAATAATGAATTGTTATTATTATTGTTCTGTGTGAACTGATAATGAGGTCAGTCTGTTTGAGGCGGCTATCTGTTGCATACTCTCTTAAAATCATGTTTGTAAATTGATGATGTCATCCTTCAGTCAAATCCGACCATCGGTGATTCTGTGAATTTGCGCTCTCCAAGTTGTCCTGTTCCACACTGCCTCCTTTAGTTGTTCCAGGGCGAAGGTTGTGTCTGTTTTAATGGTGTCTAACCAACGAGTCCTCTAGCAACCTTGTCTTCTTGTACCACTGATCATTCCTAGCATGATTGTTTTTTCCTATGCATATGATCCCATAACGTGGCCAAAGTAAACTAGTCTCAGCTTCATAATCTTACCAACCAATGAAATATGGGGCTTGATGCACTCTAAAACTGCCTCATTTGTGATTTTTGCAGTCCATGTTATTCGTAAGATTCTTCGCCAATACCAGAGCTCAAAAGCGTCGATCTCCTTTTTGTCTGCCTGTTTCAGCATCCAGCTCTTGCATCCATACAAGAACAGTGGGAATATAATCGCATTGACTAATCTGTACCTGGTAGCCAAACTGATATCTCTGTTCTTCCAGATCGGGGACATCATAGTGATACGTCCAAGTGAAATACATCTTTTGATATCAGGACAGCAATCTCCACTTTGAATGGTTTTGGCTCCTAAGAAGATGAAATCCCGCACACTCTTTATCTCTTCCCCATTTTGCTTTAGACAAACTGTACCACGCCCATCTGTAGTCACAACTTTGGTCTTTTTAATATTGAGATAGAGGCTCATTTTTTCTCTTTCATCATTGAGGTGGGAAATTAAAAGCATTAGATCTTCATCTGTTTCTGCCAGAAATATTGTATCATCAGTATATCTCAAACTGTTTATAGTTCTTCCTCCAATCTTCACACCAATGTCAAGTTCCTCTAAATTTAACTTCCGCATAATTATTTCTGCATACAGATTGAAAAGTAACAGTGAAAGAATGCAGCCTTGACAGACACCTTTTTCAATTTTAAAACATTCAGTGTCGCCATATGGTATGCAAACTACTGCCTTATGTAGACTGTTTTCTGGTATCTTTTCCATCCCCTTGGCCAGGTGTTAGTTTGCCATATCCTCTGGCAAAAAGCAGTGATAGCTGCCAAAGGGACAGGCTTTAGCAGTTGAAACCAGGAGCTTTATTATCTGGTAACTGTTTCAGTGCTCATTCCACCTCTTCCTGCAGGATATCTGATTCTAATTCATATGGTTCAACACTACATGGTGGAACAGCTTTACCATTGTGGGAATATAGCTGTTCAGTATACTCACGCCTTCTGTTCTTAATATTTTGTTGTGCAGTCAACATCTTCCCATCCTTGCTCCTTATTGCTCCTTTACAAGCACTAAAAGGAGTTTGAACTTTATTTACCTGCATGACAAACTTCTGGGTGTGACCCTTCTTGGAGGCCTCTCCTAATTGGTGGCACTGCTGACTCCAGTGTATTTCCTTGTCTTTCCTTGCAGCTCGTTGAAAATCTGCATTCAGCTGTCTAACGAAATCTCTATTACCATTAGCCTTGGCTGATTTCCTTTGATCTGTGATCTGTATATGTGCAGAGAGCCATTTGCGATGCTTCTCTGGTTTCTTGTATGGTACGTGTTCTTGTGCTGTCAAAGTAATGATGGACTCTATTTGTTGCCATAGCTCATCAGGATGGTTTTCATTAGTCTCAAGCAATTCAAATCTGTTCTTAAGCTCAATGGAGTATGAAGTTTGGACCTTAGAGACATCATACATTTTTGGAGGAGCAAGCGTCTTAATTTTGCAAAATTTAACTTTAATTTTTGCTGCAAGTAGTTGATGGTCTGAGCCACAGTCGCACCAGGAAAGGTTTTTGCAGAATGGATGGAGCTACTCCAGCGTTGGCTACATAAAATGTAATCAATCTGGTTGCGATATACTCCATCAAGGGATGTCCAGATAAACAGCCAATGTTTAAGTTCTTTGAACCAGGTATTTATGATTCTAAACAGATTTTCCATGCAGAACTGGAACAGTCGGTCACCGGCATCATTATGCTCCCCTAGACCAAAGCCACCAATGATGCTGAGGTCTTTTTGTGCCCCTATATTTGTACTGAGGTCACCCATGATATAAATTATATCCTTTTTAGGCATCTGATGTAGATTTTCTTCTAATATAGAATAAAAAAGATTCAATTTCTTACTCAGATGTCATTGATGTTGGAGCATAGACTTGTAAAATGAGTGGTTTCCCTCATAAACGGATGGCTAAAATATGGTCACTGACTACTGTGTAACTTTCCACTGTTGCTGCAGTTTTCTTCTTCACAATGAAAGCTACACCATTCTGCTTTCTGTTATAATTTCCAGAATAATAAACTGTAAAGTCATCCGACTTGAAGAAGCCATTTCCTGTCCAATGCAACTCGCTAATACCAAGCAGCTCAGTGTTTAATCTGATCATTTCATTCTTAACAATGTCAAGTTTCCCTTTACTCATTCCTCGAACATTCCATGTTGCGATATGATGGGTTGTTATACAGCGCAGATCCTTCCTTTCATCAGGGACAACATCGGCAAGTGCGCCTCCAGAAGTATTTACCCCCATTCACGTCATTCAAACCGATATTACTTGTGAGTGACCATTGCTCTTCCCCAGTAGCATATTCAGTACTTACTGGCCTGGGGGTCCTACCAGTGGGTACCATACTTGAAACAACTGAGAGACTTTCCATAGAATTTTCTTGGCGATAATACAGGAGTGGTTTACCATTGCCTTCTCCTGCGCAGTCATAATGTCCTTGCCGTTGACACCTAGGTGTTCATCCACCTTAGACATTCACCTACACTGCTGCTGCCCAGCAATAGGAGGCAGCCGCTCCTGACATGGAGAACAGGCGCTGCTCTGTGGGCTCAGATGGCATTTCCTCCACTCTGGGGGCCATCACCCCACCTAAAGGGACTCATCCGTCCGAAGCCGTTGGTCACCTTAGGGAGATGAGTTATTTACCACTGCTCAACACTCGGCGTTGAGTCATTGACTGTACGGTCTACTTCATTACCATAGCAGGATGTCCTGGCCAGACAAAAGTTTGTAAATTAGTTACTTTTAAGAATGATAATTTGATTACATTTGCTACTAATGTTAAATATTCTGCAAATACTGTGTAATCAACCTTACCACACAGATATTCTTGGTCTCATTGCCTGCACATAAGTGGTACCTTGGAACAACTTGACGATTGTGCTTCCTTTGGCATTCTTTTAAACTCAATATAGAAACGTGTACATCAGTCAATGTAGGAACCAGTGAAGTATCTCTTTCTTTGAATCCCCAACCAACAACAGTACAGTAAGTCCCATCTTTACTCGATCCTGTCCGGTAGAGAACAGCAGTATTAACTTGATAAGGACATATCCGAAAGCGTGTCAGTGTCTGAAACAGATACATTGAATATTTTATAGCTTGCCAAGTGGTTAAGATTGTTAAAAGTGTCAAGTCTATATGGTCTGACATGGTTAGCTGGTTCAAGTTCCATTGGTGGAAAAAAATTACACCATCAAAATGTTGGCTGGCAGGGGAGGAGAGGTGACATAGAATATTTCTAATCACTAGCTTGTGTGTCAAAAGCCTGGATTCAGCTCCAAACCTCTCTGCAGAGATCATATGGATTGAAGTTATATGACGCTGTTGATGGTGATTCAACAGTCGGATGGGGATGTTAAACCTTAAGCAGTGGTGTTATTCTACAGGAGTAGGCTATGTGGTGACACTGGGTTTCACCCTCTCATTATTTTGTCATCATCATCCTACACCAATATGCCCAGGTCACTCATGGCTGTCATAATAAAAACCTGCATCACGTGAGCTTAACGTGTCATTGGACATTCCCAACACTAAACTAACTAACTAACTAATTGTTTTATAATGTATTTCATATATTAATATACAGGCATATTTCAGAAAAATGTAGGAGTATGTAGGCCTCTTGTGATTTTCTGAATATCCAGTAGTTGGCACTGATTACAAAAAGATTAACAGCCCCTCATGGCAGTGGCATATGCTAAGATCAAGACGTGGGCTACCACTAGACTTAGGTTACCCCTTTCCAATGGTTGGTTTAGTGAACGTCAAGCCTTCAGCGTTTTGAGCTGCAGCCAATAGTCAATTCAGAAGCCTGCTGTGTTGTCAAGGCTGCTTCACAAGCTACTGCCCTGGCCTCTGCTACTGCCAATGCTCAACCCCTGATCAGTGAAGATGGTAGCCTAAGGTTTAGCAAATTAAAGTTCGGCTTTGTGTCTAAATGGATAGAATGCTTGCCTTTGGTTCTCAGAATCAACCTCCCCATACTGTTAATTCCCCTGGCTTGGGGACTGGGTGTTTATGATGTCTTCGCCATTCATTTTATCCTCATTAGGTAACCACCAAGCCTATACAGATGCCATACACCACTATTATTATTATTAAATAAAAATGTTGAATTTTACAGTGGTCGTACCCATCATTCACTGGTTAATTAGCTTCCTCGAGAGATCAGTGGTGGTGTCCGATCCATGATCATGGGTTCAATTCCAACCAACAAAAGAAAACACTAAACCTGAAAGATTGCATTTCATTTTAGCAGATCTACCATTAAAAATAAACTTACATTGCTCCTATAACAGCAGCCCTGCAGTGTCTTCCTACAAACATGTAGAAGTAAACGGGAGTTAAATACCAGCACTCTGTTATCTATATAATTTAGTGAGAAGTATATACGATGAATAACGCATGGTTGATATTTAGCAATGGCGATGTGGCGGACTGAAGCCTAGCACATCTATCCCCCCGGTCCCTGGTCCTTTCTGATATACAGCAGCAAGCCACTTGGGGCGAGTCGAGGGGAGAGGGATGGGAGTCTGGGCTGCAATATCAGTCTCCGATGCCTTGCTCTCAGAAATATGTGCGACTTTTTTTCTCACGGCTTTCAAGTTTTGTAAATGGAACAATGAGTCAGATGCTTACATTATGATGTGCTTTAGACTTCCAATATTCTCAATTTAACTTTGGGTTAACTTTGGATGGCCTTGGTAGCTCTCAGTATATGCCACTGCCTCATGGAAGTTCTAATCTTCAAGTAGTAGACATGATGATAAGCTTTTGGGCTTTTGCCGTGTCAAGAAGACAAGGTGAAATTCTTTACATTTTGTAGAGAATATTGCTCAATGGCTTCAGAAGAAAATCTGGTCTGTTCGTGAGGAAGACTTTTCTATTAATAAAGGTTTGAATTTACTTTACTGTAATTAATTTGGTCTATAGTAAGTTGTGCTCTCGTTCATCACCAGATGCCTCATTATGCACTGCTTTCTGAGTGGGAGATGACGACACCATCTTAGCTCCAATTAAGATGTTCTTTGGTCCATTGTACTGTATGTGAGTTGCAAAGTAAACAGCATGGTCTGATGTTCTAAATTCTAAATCCTTGCATTGATAATTGCCATTTTCATAGGTTTAATAATGTAACATTGCACTGGACGGTTCTCTCATTTCAGAACCGGGTGAGTTGGCCATGCGGTGAGGGGTGCACGTTTGTGAGCTTGCATGCAGGAGATAGTGGGTTCAAGCCCCAAGATTTTAAAATCTACTGGTGTAGATGTTGGTGATCTTTGTATCATTGCCCATTTGTACTGGAATCAAATGGCAGAGGTCAAAATAGAAGGAACTACTATTGAGGACATAGCTATACAAAGAGGTGTCCACCAGGGATGTGTCTTGTCCCCACTCCTTTTCAACATCTACTCTGAAGCTCTGTTCAGAGAGGCTATGGAAGATGTAAATCCAGGTATCAAGATCAATGGCTATGTCATTAATAACATCCGATTTGCTGATGACATGATTGTGTTAGCCAGCAACCCTAGTGATCTTCAAATCATTATAAACAACATCGTGAGGACCAGTGAAACCTACAGTTTATCCTTGAATATTAACAAGACCAAGCTGATTGTATTCTCAAAAACACAAAAAGAGGCCTCCCTTTACATAACAACAACATCTTCCAACAAGTATCTTCCATCAAATATCTTGGAACTCTATTGAACCAGCATTGTGATTCAAAATGTGAAATCTTATCCAGGATTGGACAAGCAAAAAATATGTTCAATACCATGAGGACCTTATTCACCAGCTGAAAACTCAATGTCCAGCTCAAAGTTTGAATGCTACGTTGTTATGTCTTTCCTGTCCTTCTGTATGGTTTCGAAGGGTAGATGTTCAGCCATTTATTGGAGAAGCGGATTGGATCTTTTGAAATGTACTTATACAGAAATATACTCCGAATATCTTGGGTAGAAAAGAAGATAAATGAAAGTCCTCAACATCTTGAACAAGAAGAAAGAGCTTCTCATAACCATCAAGGAGTGTAAGCTGAGCTACCTCAGACACATCACGAGAGGTGAACAATATGAACTTCTCCGACTGATCATTCAAGGGAAGATTGATGGGAAAAGATCTGTGGGAAGACGGAGAAATTCCTGGCTGAAAGATTTGTGGTGGTGGAATGGACATATGTTGATAGAAATCTTCCGTGCTGCCAATCTGCGTGTAATCATAATCAATTGGATCGCCAACCTTCGGAGGGAGACGGCGTCATAAGAAGAAGAATGCTCTCCTGTCTTCTTTCCCAGATTTCTCTTCACTAGTTGTCGTAAAATCTTGTTTTCTGGTAATCGTAAGATGTGAAAGGAATAAGAGATTCTTTTCTTGTTCATCGTGCTGGTAACTTGGTCAATCTCTCGGTAGACAGTTTCATTGGGGAGGATTCTCCAGACTCCTTCAACCTGGTACTTTTTATTTATGTAAGTTCTAATAATTCTTCTTTCGGTTTTGAGGAGTTTATCAGTTCTTCTTTCATTTTTAATTTGGAACAAGCTTTCACAAGTGTAAGTGGATTCAGGCAAAGTTACACTTTTTTGTAGTGTTGGATATTAGTGTCTATTGACAAGCATTTCTTGTTTTAAGTTGACCAGGTTAGAAATAGTGCTTTTTTAAAAATTTTGTTGGTTCTATTTATCCATGTTGCTTTCTTGCTTAAGTTGTGCATAATGATTTCTCCAAGGTATTCAAATTGTTGGACTATGTTAATTTTTTTAATCATTTATGATGACTTTGTTTATGTCAAGGGGTTTCATTGGCATGGTCTCTGTTTTCTCAAAGGATATTTGTAATCCTATTTTTAATGCAATTTTCTGGAGACAGGTGATCTGAGCATGGACTTCTTCCATATCAAGGGCAAAAAGAGCTAAATCATCTGCAAACCCCAGGCAGTTTGTCCTTATTGAGGGTTTTGCTCCAATTTTGAATCTAGTTCTTTTTGCAAAATTTTCATGATGTAATCTAGAACCACATTGAAGAGCAATGGGGATAATCCGTCACCTTGTCTGAGGCCTGCGTTTATTGTAAAAGCATTTGATGTTTCTCCCCTGAACTTTACCTTTGAAACTGTGTTGGTTAAAGTTATTTAAAGTATCCGCGGATAATTCACGGATGCGGATGACTATTAGCGGATATGGATGTGGATGAAGGAAGTGCGGATGCGGATATTATTTTGTATATCCACACAGGGCTCTAAACCTTTTTGAAATCTATTTATTTTATCTGTTAATTTCTGTATTTATAATATTCCATTATTAGTTTCAGGCTGAGAATTTAGTCTGGGCAACTTCTGTATGGGCAAAATCCTCCTTGGTGTTCTCCAAATTGTGGTTCCAGAATGTTTTTTATCCCATTATAAATTATGCGGAAGAAAGTTTTGTAAGTGCATTCCAAAAGGGTTATTTCTCTGTAGGCCTAATTGTTTGGATTAGTTTTATCTCCTTTTTTGAATAATGGATGGATTACACCTGAGGTCCAATGTTCTGGGATTTTCTCTGTGATCCACATTTTGACTAGATGCTGATGTAAATTTATGATTGCTGGTTTCCTGCATTTTTCAGATTTCTGGAAAGACTAGGTCTTCACCACATGCCTTATAATTTTTTAGTTCCTTAATTGCAAATTCTACCTCATTGTTAGCTGAAGGATCTATTAGATCTGGGGTGGGTAAAACGGGTGTGTCAGTATTTACTTCCAATGTTTCCAGTGGGTCATTGCAATTTAAAAGTTTGTTGAATGCCTCTGCAAGGATCTCTGCATTTTCTTTATTACTATGGGCTAACCTTCCTGATTTATCTCTCAGCATTAATATTGGGGGCTCATATTTTTTAAGGTATTTGCCAAAGTTCTTTTTAATAATTTCATGATTGTTTTTTGTTAAAACTCTTTTCTATCCATTGCAAGGTATTTTTAAAATGTTTGCGTTTGGTCTGTCTGATGATTTTATGGATTGACTTTCTTTGTTTCATTAGTTCTAAATTTGATTTGTCTGATTTTTGTGTTTGATGATTTATCCAAGCTTGGTGTCTTCTCTCAATTGCCTGGTCACATTCTTCATCCCACCATTCATATTGTTTCCTAGGATTTGTTAGAGCTAACTCTTCTGCTATCAATTTTAGTTTGGTGGTCAGTTCTTCTAATGTATTAGTGTTGACAGATCCTTCCTTCTCCTTAAGGCCACGACTGCTTCCTTCCCATTCCTAGGCCTTTCCTGTCCCATCATCGCCATAAGACCTATCTGTGTTGGTGCAACGTAAAGCAAATAGTGAAAAGAAAAAAAAAAAGCACAATGTAAACTAACAACAGTAATGTAGATATCTTACATAACTCTACCTTGGTGAACAAATCTAGTGTTTTTTCTAAATCCGGGGTTTACAGATTTAAATGCAACTACTGCAGTTCTTCGTATGTCGAGCAGACCGGGTGTAATTTTACTATGAGATATTCAGAACATGTTAACGGTTTAAAATACAATAGATTCTCTGCAGTAGGACAGCATATACATGATTCTAAATATAATTTCACCAACATACAATATAACATGCAAATACTTGAAATAATATACAAAGGCCCCCTACTTAACACAACCGAAAATTGTTACATTCATTTTGACCAGTATTTTAATCCTAATTTTAATTTAAACAACATATCAGAGAAACCAAATATTCTTTTCGATTTTCTTATCTTCATTTTTAAAAGTGTAAATCCTTAAATTCAAATTCGAATATTCCATGTCTTTTACCCTCATTACCTCACCCACCTGCCCCACCTTAGTTCACTCCCCTTTCCTCCTTTCCCTCACCCCCACCTTCTCCTTCCCCTCTCCCTTTCTCCTCTTTCCCTTTCCACTCTCTTACACATTTCCAAATTCAGCCCCTCACTGTATCACACTGTGCAATATGAGTTATATATTATATTTGTCTCGATCAATTCATTGCCTGTAAAATCTTTCTCTCACCTAAATTGGCTTTCATTACTCTCATTATGTTTTTCTATTTCCGCATCAAACTGGGAATTGAAATCAACCATGGTTCAGAACAATATGACCTTCAAATTGATCTCTTTGCCACCTCAAGAACTACTCGAGCATTTATCTTAAAGATACCTTCATTTGTCATCTGTATTTCTCAATTGTTCTAATACTGCACTCTGTTTTAATATCAACTTTTCTCTATAACAAGACAACTAGCTATTTGCATCTTAATATATCAAACATACAATTATAAGATTTAACATCGAGCTACTTATTCTGAGACAATAATTTACGATACCCTCATTTGTTGAACATATGTATTTGTGTGTGGGACTTTATCTGCAATTATCGGCCATTGGTTGCATTTGCATTGCTGTTAAATTATGTGCCTGAAACTGTGGCAATTTAAAATGCATCTTCTTGCCATTGTTACGTCGGTTGCTTCGAAATTCTGATTGGCTCAATAAGCAAACTTTGACTTGAGTGTGCGCAGTGTCGATGTTCAACTGAGCGACCCGCAGCTTGACTGCACTGAACGCCAGTCTGTTACCGGCAGCTCGCCAAGATGGACGAGTTTGGAGCAGTTGTGTACAAAATGCGATTGAAAGTTGTAGGAGTGGAGTTTGATAAACCAGGCTAATTGCCTCGTTAGTTAAGGCATTGCCTTAATTGTAGCGCAATAAGGTTGTGTGTTTCATATTTACAGTTTTTTTAATATTAGTGTGACCGAACTATCTGAAGGAGGGTTCTTCGTTACAAAATGGGCTAGAACGTAAGCTATTGGATTACAGTATATTAAATTGGACACCCAAAAATGTAAGTACAAGTATCTCCTTAATTGTTTCAAAACTGTTCTGCTGCCGGATTATTTGGAGAAGAACGTGTGTATCAAGCTATCTGCGACAACTACCTATTATATTAGAAGAAATGTTTTGGCAACGCTGTTAATGTTAATTCGTCTCTACTCCGCTACTGTAATTGAAATTAGGCCTATAGTTTATGGACATGGCGACCACCGTTTATTCATTAAATTAAACTGGAATTTCTTATTCATTGGACATTTTAATGATATAAATTGTACATGCTAAATATTAAAATGTAACTTAACGTGATGTTGGTTATGTTCTATATCCAAATTATTATAATGGAGTAATTCTGGATCATGGCATATGTGCGGATGAGAGACCTATTATTCCATTACTTTATTTAACTGAGATTATCGTTGTGCTGCCTTTTTCTGTTTCTTAAAGTTATTATTATTATTAATTTTGTTGGTGGATTTCTTTCTACTTTTCTTGGTTCATATTTGTGGCATCCGGTGGACTGTTGACAATGTTTTGAAAGACGTTATGTACTAGTATTGTTTTCGTAATGGCTCATTGTTTAATTACTTAATGGGATGGTTTATTTCTGGTCTTATTCGGGCATTACCGTTTTCCAAGGCCTCCTAAAATTAAAATTGAGTAACCGGCATTTAAATCCTTTATTAATATTTCGGTTGAAAGAAATGTTAAATTTAAAAGACTATACATAATTATTGTAATATTCTGGTTATAATAAGCTGGAATTTGTTCCCCATTTCTTGATGATACCTTGCCCTCCTCAGATTATTCGCGTCCATTTTTCCTTTCCTTCTTCTTTCATTATTGCGTGCCATGTTTTTATCTTATCTCCGGTACGCTAATTTTGTGTGGGCTTTGCCTATTGTCTTTTTAAGTCGGATGTTGGCTTCGGTTTTGGGAAGCTGTATGCCTCGTTTGTACCATAGTTTGTTGTCTGTGGAATTTTAAGTGTTTCCCTTCGTAATTTGTAGTTTATTTGAGACATGTTTTTATTCGGGTTCGTGCGATTTTCTCTTGTGTCCTTTCAATTATTTACGTGTGGAATTTTTTTTTGGTCTGCTATCGTTGCCTTAAATATTGTGTGTTTCCGTGTTTCGGGGTGATTGAAACCCTTGTGTACTGGTTCCAGAAGCAAATTCCAGTTTATTGGGATTAATTGTAGTATACTTACTCACAAAGAAAAGCTGGCCAGTTATGTAATTAATATTTAATGCACGGATCCGTTTTAACATTTGTCATTCATTGATTCTAAGGCAAGCTGTAGCTTGTAATCTGAGTGTGTTTTCACGATTTTAATTATCCTAAAAATAGACCTTTCTCTCCTAATTTAACGAGTTGAATTATTACAATTTTTATCTTTCTTCTGTTTACTTATTTACTACTACATAAAAATTATTTTACGTTGTTATCCGAGTGCGCACTCATAGTATATTTTGCTTTAAAAAATTTATTTTTATCTATAATTGAAAGACATTATTTACAAATTTATTATTTGTTCTACAGTTTTCATTCCTAAATTCTGTTTAAATTTTTCCTAATTTTAAGTAAAGTTCAAGTTATTTAAACATTAATCTTGCTTTCATTTAGCAATGTTGACCTGGCAACCCCTCAGGTAGTTAGTTCGATCCTGTCCTTTCCCTTATGTTCTGTGCCCTCCACGCTGGTTTTGTTAATACTGCTCCTGCTCGATGGTAAGTATTTTGCTGCTTGTGCTCATTTGGTTATATTTATGGGTTTTAATTATCATTCCTGTTTGTATCTTTGTCGGGTTGCAGTAGTGTTGTGGTAGCTTTCGCCGTGGTTGTTGTTGTTGTTGTTGTTGTTCTAACAACTTGATAAGTTGCCCAGGTCAATGTTGCTAGCTGCTGAAAGTGACCAACCTTTTAAACTTTAAAATTGTAAAACTGAAATTGACCAAAGTAATTCCTCTCTATATGTGTTTCATGTCTGATCGAGACTTGCTTGTTGCTGTCCTCTTGGCCTTGGAGTATGGCGTGGCTCTATATTTGTGCACTTGCTGCTTGTTTTGTTTACCATGTTCCGTGGTCATGGAATCCTGTTGTGTTTTGGGTCTGCTTATTCTATACCTGCCATGTAGGGGTAAGTTGAAGACCATTCTCACTTTTATTATTAATTAATTTGAAATATTTACTTAATCTTGATTGATTTAAATTATTGAAAATTTCTTCCACATTTTACCTTAATGATGTGATGTTCTTTGATGTTGTTATCTGTAGCCTCTTGGTATACTATAGCCCTTGCTCGAATTGCAGTACCTGTCCTTGGTGGGATTTACTTGGATTAATTTGTGTTGTGTTGTTGGAAGTGGCGTTGTAACCCTGGTTTAATCTCTAAGTTATGTTTTTATCCCAGCTTCATTCCTGGTCCAGATGGAGTGTTACAATGTGTGTTGTAATTGCATTTTCTCTTCCAGTGACTGTGTACCCACCTCGCTGTTTGGCTTGAACATGTGAAATTGATTTACAGTCTTGACCCATGGTGACTCTCTCTCCTTCCACCTTAATTTTTTTCCTGTTCTGCCTTGTCTAGGTTGCTATGTGCCTTGTGTTATTATTCTGAGTTTATTTAATGTGGTGAGTTCTCATGTGTTGGTGATTCTTGCTTATGTAGGCCTATATTGGTTCGTATCTGGGTCATGTGCTGTGGGATTTCTTCCTATTTTACCTTATGTGGTCTTATGCATGTTCCCGTTCTTGATATGGTGTTGTTGTACGTCTGTATTGAACTCATGGATGATTATGTCATGAGATTATGCTACATTGATGAGAATCTCACTTGGAACTGTTGTGTTTAATACTATTAGTGTAACCTTGGGCAGTGTTCTTATTGTCATGTACTCTGAAAAGCGTTTCCTAATTGAACAGTGATAGGCTACATCTGTGTGGCTCATCTGAGATTATATTATCTTTTTAATTTGATGTGTCCATGTCAGGTAGCTCTGTCAGTTCTGTTGTGGAGTGATTAATTTCTGTACCTGATGTTATTCATGTCTCGTCCTTTTGGTACTACTCATCACCTTTTATTCACCCTTTTCTGCTGTGTGCATGTACTTCACTCATGTGGTCTTGTTGTAATGAGGTGTGGTCTTAATTTATTTGTAAATTTGTGATTTCCTTGACCTGGTTAATTGTAGTCATTGTGTATTGGCTTCTTCCCCTTGCATATTTTCTGTCAGGTATCTGTGTACTAAATTCTTGTTTTGGCTTTCATTTTCTACTGCTCATTATGTGTGACTAGTGTCACGCATGTGTGTGATCTTCTGGTGCTCGTTAATGATATCAGTTTTGGCCATGTGCTTGAGTGAATTTTCATTCTTCCTGATTTTTCATTGCTAGTCCTGGTGGGTTGCTCCATGTGTTGATTCTTGGTCATCCTTATCTCTTGTAGTTATACCTATGTGTTGTTACTGGTACTTCATGGCGGTTGTGTGGGTTCATTTCTGAGTTCTGGTGTGGAGTACAGCTGGCTTATAGCTTAAGCGACCCCTTCGTTTTTACTGTGTCTTCATGTTGGGTTTTTGGTTATGGGTCTCGCAATGTTGTGTGGTTACTGGTGCTGTTCATTACCTAATTATTGTGGAATCTGTCCTGAAATTAACCTTCTGTGTTAAATCTTCCTTCCTGTTTATTTTCTATGGGTTATGGGAGTGTAATTGGTAAATCTTGTCATTTTGTTAATGTACACTGTCCTGATCATATCTTCATTTGATGTCTAGTGGTATGAGAGCTTATATCTTTTTTGATTGATATCCGTGGATCAGATGCTGTATGTGATCTGGTGTCATTGTGAAAAATTTGTGTACAAGAAATTTTCCTTGCACCTGGTGCTTGTCACTGTGTAACGTCTTCCGATTTATCTTATTTACATAAGGTATTCCTTTGTTTGTACCTTCCCCAATTCCTCATCTGGTTTGGTAACCTAAACTCTTGTAATTCTGTCACTTTTGGCTCTACCCTGCATGTTTTTGCAACTCTATATTGTTGCCTTGTTGTCATCTGACTGTTCTGGGTTCTATTCCAGTGAGTATGGGATCATTTGGAGTAAATCCGGAACTGTCACTAAAATTCCTTGTCCGTCGTTGGGGTATGGGACCCAACTGATTGACTGAAGGTTCTTCTCCATCAACTTATGCGCTTTGTCATCGTGTAATCTATCACTTCTTCATCGTTTATGTTTTATTATATCCCGTGTATTCCGACTGGCTGGTAGGGTGTCTGTGGTGATTGGCATAATCACACAGGGTGGACTGTTGTTTTGCCACCATATTATTAGTCCTGGGTTATCCAGAGGTTCTTCTGAACACTTGATGGTTGTGATAATACACCTGTGCTCAGTATATTCAAAGATTATTTATATGGAGATGTAATTTTCCCTGAATTTTGGCCCTTGTTATGCTGCGTAGAGCTGGTTCTGGTTGATGTAATGTCGTTTTCATGTCTTTTCAGTTGTTGTCTATCGTCCTGACTGTAATTGTTGGCCATCATGTGGTTGTTGGCCTCAGTAATTATTGCATGGTAATCTCTTGCAGACACACTTTGAGATCTCCCCACCATCTATTTTAATACCGGTTAAGTCTCCAGTTATTGCCATTGCTTGCTCCTTATTCTGGGTCGATTATCCATGTGATTGCTGCGTTATGGTTACGGGTGGTTGAATTTACTGTAGTTTTTCTGCCTCTCCGTTACCTGTTTTCCTAATCTTCACGTTCTGGGTTACCTGATTTCTATAAATGGTTTGTCGGTATGTGTACTGCTACATTCCTCTAGTAATATGCTTTTCCGTTGTTACCTCCATGTACCCCCTGGTCATTTATCTTTCCTGTTCTTGGTCTTAAGCATCCTTCTAGTATATGTAATGTCCTGTAGAATTATGTAATGTGTGGAAGAATGCTAGTATTTCATGTAAATGAATGTGAAAACCATAATGGTCTTCGACCTATCAATTTCCTGTGTCTATTGCATTTTACTTAACTTGTTGGGACTAAAACTACTGTAACTTGCCACTGGATTCCATGAGCCACCTTAAATATTCAAAATTATATTTCTGATCTCTTTGGGGTAGTCTTGATACTAGTATGTTGAAGTCTTGGGATATTTCAGTTGTTTTCTCCTTTATCTTAATATGTAAATCTTATTCAAAGGTTGGATGGGTAATACTATAACTCATAAATTGGTAATTCAAAAAACTGGTGTATCTTTGCTTACTAGCCAACAAAAGAATGTAAAATAACTAAATTATTTTGGTAATTTTTCAAATGCCAATACAAACTAATGGTCTGGTGTAATGACGTTAACGGTGTTACTTATATGTTTAATTCGGGTGCAAAATTTGAACTATTATCTCTGGTAAATTTGGATATGTGGAACTTGCGTAATTCCTCGAAACACAATGAAATATTACAAAGGTGTCCTGGAAACCTAGTTGGAAAAATTTTGTCTGCTCTAACATGTGTGGTTGAACCATTTTGGTTCATTGTGGTCTGTAAATATGCACTTGGTCCCTTGCTTTGCTCGTGTGTGTGGTGTTTCAGTTTTAATCGCGCGGCGTTACACCCATGCATCTGCTGAACGGAGAATTAGTGTATGAAATATCTATGGTTGCTTACTACGCTATGTGCTGGTGTGATTGAACTACGTTATGTACTGTCAACTTGTGTGGTGTGTGATGTGACGCTGGCCCTGTTGTATCTCTTCTGGTCACACTTAACGTGTTTGTCTACTGTTATTTGGTGAAGTTCTGCATTCCTTCAACTAAGTAAGACCATTTCATGTTTACTGTACTTAATATGTTGGACTATCATCTCTGTATCAACGTGTGAAGATTTATTTTGGACATTGAAATTGTACCATATAATTTGGTATCCCAACATCTTGACCCTTCGCCTCCCCGTGTTTTGGCTTTCGGAGGGGAGAACTGAGACAATAATTTACGATACCCTCATTTGTTGAACATATGTATTTGTGTGTGGGACTTTATCTGCAATTATCGGCCATTGGTTGCATTTGCATTGCTGTTAAATTATGTGCCTGAAACTGTGGCAATTTAAAATGCATCTTCTTGCCATTGTTACGTCGGTTGCTTCGAAATTCTGATTGGCTCAATAAGCAAATTTTGACTTGAGCGTGCGCAGTGTCAGTGTTCAACTGAGCGACGCGCAACTTGACTGCACTGAACGCCAGTCTGTTACCGGCAGCTCGCCAAGATGGACGAGTTTGGAGCAGTTGTGTACAAAATGCGATTGAAAGTTGTTGGAGTGGAGTTTGATAAACCAGGCTAATTGCCTCGTTAGTTAAGGCATTGCCTTAATTGTAGCGCAATAAGGTTGTGTGTTTCATATTTACAGTTTTTTTAATATTAGTGTGACTGAACTATCTGAAGGAGGGTTCTTCGTTACTATTGGATTACAGTATATTAAATTGGACACCCAAAAATGTAAGTACAAGTATCTTCTTAATTGTTTCGAAACTGTTCTGCTGCCGGATTATTTGGAGAAGAATGTGTGTATCAAGCTATCTGCGACAACTACCTATTATATTAGAAGAAATGTTTTGTCAATGCTGTTAATGTTAATTCGTCTCTACTCCGCTACTGTAATTGAAATTAGGCCTATAGTTTATGGACATGGCGACCACCATTTATTCATTAAATTAAACTGGAATTTCTTATTCATCGGACATGATATAAATTGTATCTGCTAAATATTAAAATGTAACTTAATATGATGTTGGTAATGTTCTGTATCCAAATTATTATAATGGAGTAATTCTGGAACATGGTATATGTGCGGATGAGAGACCTATTATTCCATTACTTTATTTAACTGAGATTATCGTTGTGCTGCCTTTTTCTGTTTCTTAAAGTTATTATTATTATTAATTTTGTTGGTGGATTTCTTTCTACTTTTCTTGGTTCATATTTGTGGCATCCGGTGGACTGTTGACAATGTTTTGAAAGACGTTATGTACTAGTATTGTTTTCGTAATGGCTCATTGTTTAATTACTTAATGGGATGGTTTATTTCCGGTCTTATTCGGGCATTACTGTTTTCCAAGGCCTCCTAAAATTAAAATTGAGTAACCGGCATTTAAATCCTTTATTAATATTTCGGTTGAAAGAAATGTTAAATTTAAAAGACTACACATAATTATTGTAATATTCTGGTTATAATAAGCTGGAATTTGTTCCCCATTTCTTGATGATACCTTGCCCTCCTCAGATTATTCGCGTCCATTTTTCCTTTCCTTCTTCTTTCATTATTGCGTGCCATGTTTTTATCTTATCTCCGGTACGCTAATTTTGTGTGGGCTTTGCCTATTGTCTTTTTAAGTCGGATGTTGGCTTCGGTTTTGGGAAGCTGTATGCTTCGTGTGTACCATAGTTTGTTGTCTGTGGAATTTTAAGTGTTTCCCTTCGTAATTTGTAGTTTATTTGAGACATGTTTTTATTCGGGTTCGTGCGATTTTCTCTTGTGTCCTTTCAATTATTTACGTGCGGAATTTTTTTTGGGTCTGCTATCGTTGCCTTAAATATTGTGTGTTTCCGTGTTTCGGGGTGATTGAAACCCTTGTGTACTGGTTCCAGAAGCAAATTCCAGTTTATTGGGATTAATTGTAGTATTCTTACTCACAAAGAAAAGCTGGCCAGTTATGTAATTAATGTTTAATGCACTGATCCGTTTTATCATTTGTCATTCATTGATTCTGAGGCAAGCTGTAACTTGTAATCTGAGTGTGTTTTCACGATTTTAATTATCCTAAAAATAGACATTTCTCTCCTAATTTAACGAGTTGAATTATTACAATTTTTATCTTTCTTCTATTTACTTATTTACTACTACATAAAATTTATTTTACGTTGTTATCCGAGTGCGCACTCATAGTGTATTTTGCTTTAAAAATTGATTTTTACCTATAATTGAAAGACATTATTTACAAATTTATTATTTGTTCTACAGTTTTCATTCCTAAATTCTGTTTACATTTTTCCTAATTTTAAGTAAAGTTCAAGTTATTTAAACATTAATCTTGCTTTCATTTAGCAATGTTGACCTGGCAACCCCTCAGGTAGTTAGTTCGATCCTGTCCTTTCCCTTATGTTCTGTGCCCTCCACGCTGGTTTTGTTAATACTGCTCCTGCTCGATGGTAAGTATTTTGCTGTTTGTGCTCATTTGGTTATATTTATGGGTTTTAATTATCATTCCTGTTTTTATCTTTGTCGGGTTGCATATTCATCTTCACATCAAGATTTTAAAGGCATTTAAAACCATGTGCTTTAAACTCAAGTGTTACATAGCTCCACACAAACTTTCACCTTGAAAAAATCTTTATATCTTCTACATTACTTGTTATTCATCTGTGCATTGCTTTTATCTTGTACCTTTTGAACGATCGCCTGATGATGACCCAGATCTGGGGTCGAAACTGGTACCATTTGTGATCGACTTGTGATGTAACCTCGCATTACTAAGTGTTATTGTATTGAATAGGTGGAACCATAATATATTATTTAATTGTTACCCTTATCAGCTGAGAGAATGGTCAGTTCAAGGGCATATTTAAGTTCCTTCAGAGCTCTCCTCTCGCCTCTAGTTAAATTAGGCATGGGTACAGCAGCAGACCTTATAAGCCTCACACATTTCTGTTGTACTTCCTCAGCCTCATCCGTAGGTAGTTTGTGGATGGCTGCCTCAATGGAAGTAATTACATATTCAGTGCGAATTTTAGAGGGAGCGTCAGTGAAATTAAGTCCCTTAGCTAGAACTGCCGTTTGGATCTCATCCAAGGATTTCTTGGAAAGATTGACGACAATTTTGCTAGCATCTGGGTTCATGCGAGAGACTGCCTGTTTTTGAGCCAGTCGGAGGTACTTAGATGTCTGTCTGAATTATACCTGGTTGAATTTTTGTTCAGCCTGTATAGCAGTAATGCGATCAAAAGACAACCACAAAAAGTAGGTGTAAGTGAAACAACTCTCATGAGACTGAGTCTAGTTCCTTACGAGTTCGTCACATCATCTCACATCATTATTATCCTCTCTTTTTCTTCACATATTTTCTTTTCATTCTTCAGCTCTGTTCTATTCTTCCTGATGTCTTTCATTGCATTTTATTTTATTGGTTTCTATTTATTTCTTCTACAACATGTGTCCCTGATTCGTCTGATGTCCTCTCTGTTAATTCTCATGCACACACGGTGTGATGAACATCTTAATTGGAACTTAATGTTGTCGTCAGCTCCCGCTTGGAGTGCTGTGCTAGCATACAGCAAGCCACCTGGTGACAAATGAGGTTCCACTACAGCACCAACGGTAAAACAATCTTAAATTCAAACCCTCATTATTGTAGAATACTTCCTTCTGAACAGTCGAGATTTTCTTCTGAAGACGCTGTGCAAAGTTCACTGCAAAACATAAAGAGTTTCACCTTGTTTTCTTGACACAGCGTAAGCCCAAAAGTCCATATCATGTTTTTTTACAACATTTTAAAATATTGTAGTAGACTTAAGCTTAGAATAGCCTAAGTGTTTTTAACTCTGTAAATGTGTTTGTAATTTTACTGAGAAAAAAGTCAGTATATTTTTGGTACTCTTGTGTGAGATATTTCATATGGAGTAAGTATTGTCAGAGATGTGTGTAACATTATTTTTTCAGTCACAGGTAATATTTGTGGAGTATGATGGTAAGCATATAAATATGGGATTATTTGCCAAATACATCATGTCTAACTAACCTGACCATGTGTGATAGTGGCTGAGAAAATCAAAGCTGTAAACAGTAAAATTAAATTCTGTCAAGGTCCACCTATTCAATACAATGACGTTTTTATTGTGATTCAATCACATGTCAAATGGTCAAATGGTACTAGTTTCGGCATCTATGTGCCATCATCAGCCTTAAGTACAAATTAAACAATATATATATTCCTAAAACATCTAAAACACATTTTAACACATAAAATATAACTACTGTAGTGACATATGAGATAAGTTAAAATTATGATACAAAGTTTTCCAGAAGTTTTCGAATTGACACATGTGTTCTTCAGCGTATATAATTCCTCACTTCGTACTTCTGACTTCATTATACAGATAACAGTGATGCAAGTGTGGAATGAACTACTGTAACTTAGAAACAATTCTCTAAACCCATGGGTAAGTAGTGAAAATATCGAGCTCGATTAGTAGGTGTTGTTATAATTATTTTTTATTTTTTTATTTATTTTACGCCCACATTGGAGAACTGAAATCAGTCTATATACAGTCAAGTCTTATGAGTATTGGTTACAAATTTGGTTGATGTTCCTTCTTTTGTTCCCAGAAATGTTTCATTCTCTCTGTCCTGGCTGCCCGTTCTTCATCAGTTATGTTGTACTGTTTGCGTGTATAGGTCTTCAGTTTAAGTCTCATGTCATTATTTCTCAGGATCCTCTTCCCTTCTCTGTTTTCAATTTGTTGAATTTTCAAGCCTAATTCATTTAAATCTTCTTGGACTTCTTTGAACCAGTGATGTTTAGTTTCACTATTCCAAAAGTAGTTGAATAAATGTCTGAGTATCCTAGTCTCTGGTAGTCATGATATGTTACAGAAAAAAGCAACTCTTCTTTTCCGCATTGTATCTGTTATAGACTCAGTCTCCTGGTAAACAACTTCATTAGGTAGTAATCACCATTGTCCATCTACTTGGTATTTTTTGTTTAGAATTGTTCTAATGATTCATCTATCTAATTTCTGTAATTCATCTGTAGTTGATTTCATATTCAAGTTGAATAAGGTTTCACTAGCATAGGTTGCTTCAGGCTTAATAACGGAGTTGTAGTGTTTAAATTTTGCATTTATCGAGAGAGATTTCTTCTTGTAGGTTGGCCAAGTAATGTGTTGTGCTTGTTTTAATTTGGTAATTCAATTTCAACTGAGCCTCCATCAAGATCATGAGGCACCACCTCTACAGCTAATTTTGAATGTTCTTTTATTAATACATATGTACATAAAATTGATATGTTTTACCTTGTTCTTAGCGGCAGCCTGTAAATACAGGAGGTCTTTCCAAAATAAATGGAAATTGTAAATTTATTAACAACCTTAATTTGTTTGTTATTAGTTAGTGATAGGTGATGTTTCGACTTTGAAGGATGGCAACATTTCCGTCTTTTCAAAGGAGATTTGTAATCCAATTTTTGCTGCTATTCATCCTAATTCTTCAATTTGGAATTTAGCCTCTTCCACACTACTTGCAAGTATCGCAAGGTCATCTGCAAATGCTAGACAATTGAGTTTGATATTTTTGATGTTTGGCTGACATTTCTTAGACCTTTCTCGCACGACTTTCTTCAATGCACAGTTAAACAGTATTGGTGAGAGACCATCCCCTGTTGAAGTCCAGTCCGGATTTCAAATGATTCAGACAACTCTCCTCGGAATTTAACTTTTGCTCTAGTGTTCTTGAGGGTAACACCAACGAGATTAATTTCTGGTGTAACCCAAATTCTTTAAGGATTTTAAGTAATGACTCATGATGAATACTGTCATATGCTTTCTTCAAGTCAACAAAAGTGATAACTAGCTTTTTGTTTCTCATTCTTTGATGGTTCATAAAACTTAAGACTAATGATTTGTTTAGCACAACTTCTTCCAGGTCGAAATTCCCCCTGATACTCTCCAAGTTCTTGGTCGAGCTGTTCTTGAATTCTCGTGAGGATAATTCTAGACAGGATCTTATATGTGATATCAAGTAGAGAGATCCCTCGATAATTATTTGGATTCAGTCTATCCCCCTTTTTGTGTATTGTATGAATTATAGCTGTATTCCATTCTGCAAGCAGTTTTTCAGAGTTCCATATGTCTATGATGTGTTTGTGTAGGTTGTGTAGGTTTTTCACAGCTCTGCAACCACTTGATTTTCTCCTGCAGCTTTATAATTCTTGAGCCAATTAATTGCTTGAAGTACCTCATGGAAGTCTGGTGGAATAACCTTGTCTAAGTGTGTTTTATTTTTTGGATCAGGTGAAAATTCTAGGTATTCTTTTGGATCTTCAGCATTTAGTAATTCTTTGAAGTGATCAGCTAGAATTTTGGCATTCTGATTATTGTGTGCTAGTTGTCCTTGTTTATTTCTCATCATGAGTGTAGGTGGAGTATACCCTGATTGATATTCTTTAAATGTCCTGTAATAGTCTCGTGTCTTATGTTGTTTGAATGATTCATCTATGTTAGCTAGGTTTTCTTTTTGATGGTCTCTTTTGATTCTTCTAAGTTCTTTGGCCGTTTTTCTTCTAGCAATAGTTAGTTCATCTCAAGATTGTGCCGTTTTCTTTTGTTGGTCATTTAGCCATGCTTGTATCTTTTCTGTATTGCCATATCACATTCCTCATTCCACCAGGCGTGTTTCTTTCTCCTTTTCATAGGATCAATTTCTTCGGCAATATTTTTTAGTTCATCGATAATCGTTTCCATTTTGTTGCTTAGAGGTGTTTTGGATCTCTCTGTATACACAGCATTATTTATTAAGCAGCTGGGGTCATAATAATAATAATAATAATAATAATAATAATAATTGATAGGGAAACTGACGTTATGGTGGAAACCGAAATGTTTGTGGAGAACGTAAGAGAAAAAATACAGTTACACAGCCCATCATTGGTTTTTAACAGCGACCAAAGCAGCTTTAATTTGGAAATGTACACTGGCAGAACATTAGTGTGCCGAGGAGAAAAGTCGATTAGTATGGTGATCCTAATCAATTCCCTTTACCATGCATAGCTATACGATAATGCCTACCGTATCAGCAGAAGGTGAGCTACTCTCCCCATTGACAATAGTTTTAAAGGAAAGAAATGAAGTTTTTTATTCCCTTGATAAGAAAAGAATATTTTCACACAAAAATATTAATGTCATGTGCACCACATCTGGGAAGATGGGCAAGGCAGAAGTTCAGAGCTGGTATAATGACATTTTGAAACCAAGTTTACCTGACGGACAAAATATTTTATTGTTAGATTCTTTCTCTGGCCACAATGCGCTTGTTCATGGCACAGAAGTAGAAGTTATGACGATCCCAGCTGGCGCTACAGCACTTTGTCAGCCATTTGACGTGTAGGGGTTTCGGATTTTGAAAACGTACACAAAACAAATTTATTCCGGGCTGCGACTTATGAATACTGGTATCATGCTGCACCACCATAACACCATCTTAAAGTTGCAATCACTGTTACATTTCCAGCTGACCCCCACACATGGCACAACAGCCCTTGAAGGGCTTTGGCCTACCAAGCGACCGCTGCTCAGCCCAAAGGCCTGCACGACGAATCCTCTCGGCCGATATTCTTGGCTTTCTAGACCGGGGCCACTATCTCACCATTAGATAGCTCCTCAAATGTAATCACGTAGCTAAGTGGACCTCAAGCCAGCCCTCAGGTCCAGGTAAAACCAATCAATCACTACTGATCTGCATTTAGGGCAGTCGTGCAGGTGGCAGATTCCCTATCTGTTGTTTCCCTAGCCTATTCTTAAATGATCGCAAAGAAATCAGAAAATTATTGAACATCTTCCTTGGTAAGTTACTCCAATCCCTAACTCCCCTTCCTATAAACAAATATTTGCCCCAATTTGTCCTCTTGAATTCCAACTTTACCTTCATATTGTGATCTTTCCTACTTTTAAAGATACTACTCAAACTTATTCGTCTACTGATGTCCTCCAACACCATCTCTCCACTGACAGCTCGGAACATACCACTTAAATCTGAAATATTATTATAATATTTATAGGTCCACCTATAAATATAAAATTATACATTGGTTCAATATGGAACCAAAATGAGAATAGTTACTTGTAACATACCACTTAATCGAGCAGCTCGTCTCCTTTCTCCCAAGTCTTCCCAGCCCAAACTTTTCAACATTTTTGAAACGCTACTCTTTTGTTGGAAATCACCCAGAACAAATCAAGATGCTTTTCCTTGGATTTTTTCCAGTTCTTGAATCAAGTAATCCTGGTGAGGGTCCCATACACTGGAACCATACTCTAGTTGGGGTCTTACCAGAGACTTATACACCTTCTCCTTTACATCCTTACTACAACCCATAAATACCCTCATAACCATGCACAGAGAATTGTACCCTTTATTAACAATCATGTTTATATGATTACCCCAATGAAGGTCTTTTCTTATATTAACACCTAGGTACTTATAATGATCCCCAAAAGGAACTTTAACCCCATCAACACAGTAATTAAAACTGAGAGGACTTTTCCTATTTGTGAAACTCACAACCTTATTTTTAACCCCGTTTATCATCATACCATTGCCCACCGTCCATCTCACAACATTATCAAGGTCACGTTGCAGTTACTCAGAATCTTGTAACTTATTTATCACTCTATAGAGAATAACATCATCCGCAAAAAAGCCTTACCTCTGATTCCACTCCTTTACTCATATCATTTATATATATAAGAAAACATAAAGGTCTGATAATACTGCCTTGAGGAATTCCCCTTTTAATTATTACAGGGTCAGATAAAGCTTCACCTACTCTAATTCTCTGAGTTCTATTTTCTAGAAATATAGCAACCCATTCAGTCACTTTTTTTTTTTCTAGTCCAATTCCACTCATTTTAGCCAGTAGTCTTCCATGATCTACCCTATCAAATGCCTTAGATAGGTCAATCGCAATACAGTCCATTTGGCCTCCTGAATCCAGGATATCTGCTATATCTTGCTGAAATCCTACAAGCTGAGCTTCAGTGGAATAACCTTTCCTAAACCCAAACTGTCTTTTGTCAAACCAGTTATTAATTTTGCAAACATGTCTAATATAATCAGAAAGAATGCTTTCCCAAAGCTTACATGCAATACATGTCAAACTGACTGGCCTGTAATTTTCATCTTTATGTCTATCACCCTTTCCTTTATACACAGGGGCTACTATAACAACTCTCCATTCATTTGGTATAGCTCCTTCAACCAAACAATAATCAAATAAGTATTTCAGGTATGGTACTATATCCCAACCCATTGCCTTTATTATATCCCCAGAAATCTTATAAATTCCAGCTGCTTTTCTAGTTTTCAATTTTTGTATCTTACTGTAAATGTCATTGTTGTCATAGGCAAATTTTAATACTTCATTAGTATTACTCACCTCCCCTATCTGGACATTATCCTTGTAACCAACAATCTTTACATACTGCTGACTGAATACTTCTGCCTTTTGAAGATCCTTGCATATACACTCCCCTTGTTCATGAATGATTCCTGAAATGTGCCTTCTTGGAACATGTTTCTGCCTTAAAGTACCTATGCATACTATTCCATTTTTCACTAAAGTTTGTATGGCCACCAATTATGCTTGCCATCATGTTATCCATAGCTGACTTCTTTGCTAGATTCAATTTCCTAGTAAGTTCCTTCAATTTCTCCTTACTTCCACAGCTATTTCTAGCTCTATTTCTTTCCAACCTGCACCTCCTTCTTAGAATATTTATTTCCCTGTTATAATATAGTGGATCTTTACCATTCCTTGTCACCTTTAAAGGTACAAACCTATTTTCACATTCCTCAACAATTGCTTTAAACCCATCCCAGAGTCTGTTTACATTTTTATTTACTGTTTTTTCACTGATCATAGTTCCTTATTAAAATCTCCCGCATGCCTGTTTTATCAGCTATATGGTAATGCCTTTTAAGACTTTTAAGACCTTCCTTATCATTACATTTACTTTTAACTACAAAAAAACAGGTTTGTGATCACTAATACCATATATTACTTCGGTTTCTCTATAGAGCTCATCTGGTTTTATCAGCACCACATCCAAAATATTCTTCCTTCTAGTTGGTTCCATCACTTTCTGAATCAGCTGCCTTTCCCATATTAACTTAAGTGCCATTTGTTGGCCATGCTTCCTGTCGTTTGCATTACCTTCCCAATTGAAATTTAGTAAATTGAGATCACCTGCTGCTATCACATTCCTTTCCATATCATTTCCAACATAGCTGATTATCTTATCAAATAATTCTGAATCAGCATCAGCGCTAACCTTTCCCGATCTGTACACTCCAAAGACATCAAGGTGCCAGTTATCAATCAATCAATAATGATCTGCATTTAGGGCAGTCGCCCAGGTGGCAGATTCCCTATCTGTTGTTTTCCTAGCCTTTTTCTAAATAATTTCAAAGAAATTGGAAATTTATTGAACGTCTCCCTTGGTAAGTTATTCCAATTCCTAACTCCCCTTCCTATTAATGAATATTTGTCCCAGTTTGTCCTCTTGAATTCCAACTTTATCTTCATATTGTGATCTTTCCTACTTTTATAAACGCCACTCAAACTTATTCGTTTACTAATGTCATTCCACGCCATCTCTCCGCTGACAGCTCGGAACATACCACTTAGTCGAGCAGCTCTTCTTCTTTCTCTCAGTTCTCCTTTACATCCTTACTACAACCCCTAAATACCCTCATAACCATGTGCATAGATCTGTACCCTTTATTTACAATCCCATTTATGTGATTACCCCAATGAAGATCTTTCCTTATATTAACACCTAGATACTTACAATGATCCCCAACTGAGAGGACTTTTCCTATTTGTGAAACTCACAACCTGACTTTTAACCCTATTTATCAACATACCATTTCCTGCTGTCCATCTCACAACATTTTCAAGGTCACGTTGCAGTTGCTCACAATCTTGTAACTTATTTATCACTCTATAGAGAATAACATTATCCGCAAAAAGCCTTACCTCTGATTCCACTCCTTTACTCATATCATTTATATATATAAGAAAACATAAAGGTCCGATAATACTGCCTTGAGGAATTCCCCTCTTAATTATTACAGGGTCAGATAAAGCTTCACCTACTCTAATTCTCTGAGATCTATTTTCTAGAAATATAGCAACCCATTCAGTCACTCTTTTGTCTAGTCCAATTCACTAATTTTTGCCAGTAGTCTCCCATGATCCACCCTATCAAATGCTTTAGACAGGTCAATCGCGATACAGTCCATTTGACCTCCAGAATCCAAGATATCTGCTATATCTTGCTGGAATCCTACAAGTTGAGCTTCAGTGGAATAACCTTTCCTTAAATCGAATTGCCTTCTATCGAACCAGTTATCGATTTTGCAAACATGTCTAATATAATCAGAAAGAATGCCTTCCCAAAGCTTACATACAATGCACATCAAACTTACTGGCCTGTAATTTTCAGCTTTATGTCTATCACCCTTTCCTTTATACACAGGGCTTACTATAGCAACTCTCCATTCATCTGGTATAGCTCCTCTGACCAAACAATAATCAAATAAGTACTTCAGATATGGTACTATACCCCAACCCATTGTCTTTAGTATATCCCCAGAAATCTGATCAATTCCAGCCGCTTTTATAGTTTTCAACTTTTGTATCTTATTGTAAATGTCATTGTTATCATATGTAAATTTTAATACTTCTTTGGCCTTAGTCTCCTCCTCTATCTCGACATTATCCTTGTAACCAACAATCTTTACATACTGCTGACTGAATACTTCTGCCTTTTGAAGATCCTCACATACACACTCCCCTTGTTCATTAATTAATCCTGGAACGTCCTTCTTGGAACCTGTTTCTGCCTTATAATACCTATACATACCCTTCCATTTTTCACTAAAATTTGTATGACTGGCAATTATGCTTGCCATCATGTTATCCTTAGCTGCCTTCTTTACTAGATTCAATTTTCTAGTAAGATCCTTCAATTTCTCCTTAATTCCACAGCCATTTCTATTTCTTTCCAGTCTGCACCTCCTCCTTAGTCTCTTTATTTCTCTATTATAACAAGGTGGGTCTTTACCATTCCTTACCACCCTTAAAGGTAAACCTGTTTTCGCATTCCTCAGCAATTTCTTTAAACCATCCCAGAGTCTGTTTACATTTTTATTTACCGTTTTCCACCGATCATAGTTACTTTTTAGAAACTGCCTCATGCCTGTTTTATCAGCCATATGGGCCTAATAGTCCTACTTTTAGGACCTTCCTTTCTATCACATTTATTTTTAACTACGACAAAAACAGCTTCATGATCTCTAATACCATCTATTACTTCAGTTTCCCTATATCGCTCATCTGGTTTTATCAGCACCACATCGAGGATATTTTACCCTCTGGTTGGTTCCATCACTTTCTGAATTAGCTGCCCTTCCCATATTAACTTATTTGCCATTTGTTGGTCATGCTTCCTGTCATTCACATTTCCTTCCCAATTGACATCTGGCAAATTCAGGTCTCCCGCTACAATCACATTTCTTTCCATGTCGTTTCCCACATAGCCGACTATCCTATCAAATAATTCCGAATCCACATCAGTGCTACCCTTTCCCGGTCTGTACACTACAAATATATCAAGTTGTGTATTATCTTTAGAGATGAGCCTTACACCCAGAATTTCATGTTTTTAATCCTTAACTTTTTCGTAGCTTACAAATTCTTCTTTCACCAGAATGAATACTCCCCCTCCTACTATTCCTATCCCATCTCTACGATACACACTCCAGTTCCGTGAGAATATTTCTGCCTCCATTATATCATTTCTCAGCCATAATTCAACTCCTATTACAATATCTGGTAAGTATATATCTACTAAATTACTTAATTCGATTCCTTTGTTTACAATGCTTCTACAGTTGAGCACTAACATTTTTATGTCATCCCTGCTTGATTTCCAATTCCCTGTTTGCTTAACACCGCTCCCTAGGCCACCCCGTTTCCCTGAATGTACCTGCCTATAACCCTTCTAAACCGGTTTCCTACCCTACATGTACCACTGCGGTTTAAGTGAAGGCCATCTGAGCGCAGCTCCCTGTCTCCTACTCACCCATTAGGATTCAGAAATCTCACTCCCAGTTTCCCACATACTCACTTCATGGTCTCATTTCAATCCCCAATCACCTTCCAGTCAGTGTCCCTCCTACATAGTATTCCACTGATAACAATCTCCGCTTCCTTAAACTTCATCTGTGCTGCATTTACCAGATCCCACACATCCCCAACTATGTTGGTAATGTGTGACCTGGCCGGGCATCGAACCCGGGGCCTCCGGTAAGAGGCAAGCTCGCTACCCCTACATCATGGGGCCAGCTGACATCTCCTCGATTCATAAACATGTGTAAGTACTTGTGGTACTGCAGTGGATACCTTGATGATCATCCTGGACAATTTGAACACCCGAGGAACACCACTATTGTAAAGCATATGTCCCGTGATAAAAGTATGGTGCCTGTTGTTAACTGTCTTTTGTTTCTGTTTTTTTTTCACTATTTTTTAATGTTTCGAATAGACCAAAGATTGTTTTTGTTTACTATCAGTTATTGACGGTGAGTTTGCCTGATGTAGTGCGTACGGAGTCATTTATTGTGTTGGCTTGTAATTGTTTGTTGTTGTACCAGTTCATACAATAGCCAGTAAATTTTAACTGCCATTGAACCCAGAAGACTGTAGTGTGATACTTTAATATCGGTACTTGTTGAATACATAGAACTTCATCAGCTATAACGCAAATGTACCGGTAAAATAAGACTACAGGTCTGCCTGTGATTACTGTATATCTACTGCATATATAAATGCACATCTTTTTTTATTTTTCAAGGCTTTTCTTATTACGTCAAACTTTAATACATTCCATGTTGTGAGTTGGCCATGAGGTTAGAGGGACACGGCTGTGAGCTTGCATCTGGGAGATAGTGGGTTTGAATCCCACTGTCGGCAGCCCTGAAGACGGTTTTCCGTTGTTTCCCATTTTCACACCAGGCAAATGCAGGGGCTGTACCTTAATTAAGGCCATGGCCACTTCCTTCCCACTCCTAGGCCTTTCCTATCCCATCGTCGCCATAAGACCTATCTGTGTCTGTGCGACGTAAAGAAACTGTTTGTTTGTTTAGTCCTCAGCCCAAAGGCTGGCTGGATCCTCAACAGCTCTGCCATCAGCTGTCATAGATGGCCTAGGCATCACTGAAGAGGCGTACTAGGGAAATGAGGAGTGAGGTAGTTTCCCGTTGCTTTCCTCACCGAGCCAGAAGAGTTGCTATTACATATCAGTCTGCCAAGCCCACTGAAATGCAAGCACCAACCAACCCTATGAGCAATATTTTCACACCATTCATACCAGGGACTGGCTGCAGAAGGAATGGCATTACTAGCATCACTCATACCTCAGTCACTTTCATTTTGTCAAAGCCAAGGATAAAGCTGAGACAGATCAATGAAAGTAACAAAATTGCTCTAGCCCATACCAGAAGACATAGTGCACTATAAACACTAGGTCCGCCAGCAAAGGCATGTAAAAAAAAAAAAACACCTTTTCCTTGTCATACTCATATCAAAGTTGTCTATGCATTAAACTGATTTATATTCGACAACCATTGCTGCAATTGAAATGTGTTGTGCCTGTCACTGCAAAACATAAATAAATCGTTCAGTACAAGCACAAATAAAAACATTCTGCCTATAGTCCTTATACCAGAGTATGCAATACAGAAAATACCAGTTGTTTCAAACTCGGAGTTTATAATTGTTGTTGTTGTTGTCGTCCAGAATTTCTTTTCGTTATGACACAACTGATACCATACACAAAATGGGTGGGGGAGGGGACTAAAATGATGATCTGGACCTGTAACCAGGTTTTGATATCCCGAGGTACCGAATCTCATTACATTCATTGAGAACCTCTACCTGGGCACGTAATTTCTTTAAATAAAAAGATATTTAACTTTGTTTAAAGTTGGGTGATTTATTTAATGGTGGGTGATTTAATTTAATTAATTTCATATGTATGTCCACTCTTAAGGACACTACTGACAGCTTTAAGGCATTTTAGAAGTAAATAATAATTTAAGTGTAGGTCAGAAGCGGTACCCCATCCCACATTTGACCACGCCCGACGGTGCTTAACTCAGGGTTGTACCCACGAATGTGACAACTCACCGGAATTAGCAGGAATGAAAACATAACATTTGAATAAAATATGGGTGTATTAGTTTAGGTTATTTATTATCATTATGTGTGAAACGGATCATTATTTAAAGGATTTCAATAATCATAGTATGAAAAGAAGCAAAGTATAGCGCCGGTCCCGTTCAACAACTAAGCAGCCGGCAAGTGCGGGGAGAAGGAAACGTGTTGTGGCAAACCAGTTGGAGTGGGGAGGTGTGTCTCCAGGCCGGCAATGGCCAGCAGGTATTCATCACTGATCACGCAGAACTTGAAATGTCGCATCTTTTAGGCCCCTTAGTTAATGCCCTAATGAATGTCGGCACCCAAAATTGATTGGAATAATATCAATAAATTAATTTATTGAATTTACCATCTAATCAATACAAAATGTCTTATTTTAGTTGGTTTACTTTGGCATATTAACTAAAATGGTACATGTTTCGCCTTGAATTCAGGCATCATCAGCCATTATCTTAACTTTAAAATAGAAACAGGCACCTGATTTATATATACATGAAGTAAAACAAAAAACCTTGGAGAGACTAGAATTACAATTAACATGTAGTAAAATAATTAAAGTTAAGTTGGTTATGAAGATATTACAATGAGTGAGTAAAATTACAATTGGTGAAAGTAATGGTGATATGACATTAGAAAGCTTCTTATATTATTAAAAAGAAAGAACAAAGCAGCAGTCTGTCATAAACGAGTGATAGGATTGCTAAAAATTATGTTGGCCGACCAGCAGTTACAACGAAAATGACAATGATATTCGTATTTAATAAAAATGTAGAATAAAATAATAGTGAAATATGGTCATGTGACCGTCAATATTTGTTGACTAGAGATAAATCGAAAGTCAATGGCATATGGTGATATGGTTCAGTTTAATAAAAATACGAAGTTGAATAACGATGTTTAAATAGGGCCTTTATGGACCATCTCAATTTGTTGCAAATGCTGCAATGTTGTTAAGAATGTGTGGATGATTGACATTCAAGTCGAAACAGAAGTGTTACAGTTGAATCATTAGACTAAGAGAGCATAGTTTGTTACGTTATTAACTGAACGTTATTGTCGACTGTCTGCGTCTTACTGCGAGTGTTGTAACTGTATGTTTGAGTTGGAGGTGGAACTGTTTGCAAAGGTCAGCCTTCTAATGTCATATCACCATTACTTTCACCAATTGTAATTTTACTCACTCATTGTAATATCTTTATAACCAACTTAACTTTAATTCTTTTACTATATGTTAATTGTAATTCTAGTCTCTCCAAGGTTTTTTGTTTTACTTCATGTATATATAAATCAGGTGCCTGTTTCTATTTTAAAGTTAAGATAATGGCTGATGATGCCTGAATTCAAGGCGAAACATGTACCATTTTAGTTAATATGCCAAAGTAAACCAATTAAAATAAGACATTTTGTATTGATTAGGTGGTAAATTCAATAAATTAATTTATTGATATTATTCCATTCAAGTATCATCAATACGGATCACGACTGATATTTATCACATGTAATAACCCAAAATTGATGCCGACTTTTTCTTTTACATGTACCTCAATGTGTTTTCCAAGTTTCATCGCAATCAGCGACTTAACCATTAATACCAATATAAATGGTCCATTATTGGACATTATAAATTTTTCAGCTAGCTCATTCCTGGTTGCCAGCATTTCACCCCCGTGTGCTAGGTTGGGCTTGTCAGTTGGTACCTAACACACCTACCAAGATGCATGGCTAGTGCATACTGTGGAGGCCACTGTGTAGGCTACTTGAAGCCACCGGCAGTGCCAATGCACTATGAGAGACTTTGTCTCACTACCAAAAATTGATGCCTGTTTGGCCATTCTAACGGGAATCAACACCTATGTCGACTTAACCATTGCCAATGTTCCCTTATAAGTAACACTTTTTATTTCTGCATTGTGGTATGTAGACACAAACATAACATTTTTTGTCACACCATTTTAGCACAGTGACTTTACCAGACTTTACCAGAATGCCTAGCTATTATTTCCCTCTTCTTAAGTTTTCTTTTTCCATTTACTTCATTGGGAATGTTTTTGCTGTTCATTTTCAGTGTCCCAACACAATCTGTTGAATAATGATGTTTTAGAAGCCTCTCTAACTCTGGACTCTTGTAGTAATTGTCCATCTAAAGTGTGCCCATGGCCTAATAAAGGTTCTAACAATTTTAAGACCTTTGCTGCAGTTTTCAGGGTTTCTGGAGTGATAAGAGTTGATTCAATGAGAGTTCCTTTCCTTGTTTATACAAGAAAACACCACAAATAACCAGTACTTGGCTCGCACAATTCAAAGGTATTTATACCAACTTTTGAGGCCTTTAGTGGCAAGTATTGCCGAAATGAGAGGCACCTTTTCTGAAGCATCAAACTTTCATCAGTAGTGGTAAGTGGCTGTGGTAAGTACAGGAACTGAAATTTGATATTCAAGTGACACAGAACAGAATATAATTTTCAATAGTTTTGGAGGCCTTTGATATGTAGGCAAGCTGTTATTGTCTATAAAATGCAAAAACCTGCAAATCATTTCAAACCTGTCCCTACTAATGACATCTGAAAAGGTGTTGATATGACCCTGCACTTTGTAAAATACAGCCGGGCTGTTGGCTTTTGTACAATGCCCATCAGCAGAAATAAACCTAACACAGTATAAATTTAATTTACTGTGACAGGTGTCCAGAATCGAATGGGTGACCAAAACTAAAATAGATTTCCCCGAGCATTTTTATTTCACTCCACATACCTATTAGTTTCTTTCACAATTAACTCGATTACACTATTATCAAAAAGCTTTTCAAAACATTCAGCAATTTAAGTGATATTTTCTGCACCACCTATTGGCCTGATTCACTGTTGAATACTTCCCTTTGACCTATATAGTTATCCACTGTCTCCCACACAAAATTTCAAAGTACTTGTTCATCCTCATCGGCACTCTCATCATTTATCACTGCATCTGACACAGCCACATCATCTATTTCATTATCACTGATGTTAATACTATCATTGATACTTCCAACTAAACTTTCATCTGAATTATACAATATTTAAGCATGTTACTGTCAGTCAAACCATGGCTGGAGCTTGCCATTGTGTGTGGCACGTCACACTGACCGATGCAGTTGCAGCGCGACCAAAAGCAGCAGGACAAAAGTGAATGAGGGTAATGATATTTATGATGAAACAAACCAACTTGATATGTATTTCAGATAAAAGGTCGAGACATCATCTTTCAAATGAGATATATACCATGCATAACTGGTTGTTTTATTGTATGACAGAAAGCAGCACTAACTGATACCTACACAGAGCACTGGTGGAGAGTTATGAAAATATTTTAAACCAAGAAAAAAGATTAATATAAATAAACCGCACTTGTAATGTACAAACAGACCAAAGAACATCACACGAAAAGACAAACTTCTCGGATCATGATTGCTTTATTTTATTCTGTGGGATAGAATGAAGCAAACAGACTTTAAATAAGAGAGATTATTCCTCAGACTTACATGAAAAAAAAATTATCCTTGTACAACAAATATATTTTAACAAATTACAATTCTTATTTTACAACACTGCTAAACTCCAACATTTCTTCTTGAAATCAAAACCATTTGCATCTTGATAACCCCAAAACTCTTCATGTTACAACCATAAATACGAAGCCATATATGGGTCTATTGACGTCCGAAACGGGGGAGGAGCTTGCGGTCAGCTGTTTCCAATATGGTGGCGAGATAGTGACGGGAAGTAAATACGACGGTGATCAGGTGTGCGTCTGTAGGATTTATTAAGTGTTCAAAATGTCTTTGGTGCCGTATGCGCAACTGTTGAGAGTTGTCGGAGATTTCACGCGTCCATTAGTGGAAGGGGAAGAAATATTCAAGCGTAATTACTTGATATGTGTAGGTAAAAAGTTTGAAACAGAAGGTGAAACTGGTGTTGTAGTGTTGTGTTTACAATCATCCCACATCGATTCAAAACCCCACAAAGTTAATGTTGTCTTAAACAAAGGGAGTGAAAATGTGTAGTGCAACTGTACATGTAAAGCGGGTTTGTCAGAGAAATGTTACCGTTGATACGCTATTTCTCCTTAACAGTTAAGCTACTGTAATTTTCCGCTATTAGAGGTTATGGAGTCATTTCTTGTTGATTTGGTACATGCCAAAGCCTTAGCCAGGTGACGGGGGAGTTACCTGTCTTGTAAACTGTAATCTTGGGGAAGAAATAAAATAATAATTCTACTAAGTAAATGTTGTAAAGCAAATAAATCCTAGGTTTTATACAGGCTTGTGTTGGAACAGCCCACATCCTAATCTTAATATTCTTCCATTTTTACCATCAGAACAAAAGTTAGAACTTAGAACCGACAATAATAAGTATAAAAATTATAACTACCTACAGAATATGCAGAGCAAAGTTTGAAAATGATAATTTAAGAGTACTATAACCTCTACAGTCACAGCTGTTTGGGGTTGAAGAATACTTGGTTTGTCCAATTCTACCAAATAATTAGGTTATGGGTTCTAATTTATGATGACCGGGCGAGTTGGCCATGCGGTTAGGAGCGTGCAGCTGTGAGCTCGCATCCGGGAGATAGTGGGCTCGAATCCCACTGTCGGCAGCCCTGAAGATGGTTTTCCGTGGTTTCCCAAATGCTGGGGCTGTACCTTAATTAAGGTCACGGCCGCTTCCTTCCCATTCCTAGACCTTTCCTGTCCCCTTGTCGCCATAAGACCTATCTGTGTCGGTGTGACGTAAAACCAAATAGCAAAAAAAAGCCAATTTATGATGGCAAAATACTACATATTTTCTTTCATTGATAGAAGTATTTTATAGGCAATTTAAATGCAGTGCTTAATTACTACCAGTTAAAGATATTACTCACATGTAGATAGTTAATTTACTGTCTGCTGTTACACATATGAAGAAGTTTACAAAGAGCGGATTACATTCTATGCACGGCAGAGAAGTATTGGGCTACAAGTTTATCAGTATTTTTGATGTAGTTAAATCTTTGTGAATATAAATTAGAGACAATAACTATCAATGAGTACAATAAACAGTACCGGTACCTACGCTGTGGAAAGAAATCGTGTTCACGAGAATGCAGACTGCACACTATCATGTATCGCGTAACGCGTTTTCCAATTGACAGCGCGGAAGCCCATCTTTCTCTCTGAACTTTTTGTACAGGAAAGTAGTGAAGAGATTTCGCATCCGTTTTATACGATTTGCAACTGTATACAGAGCAGTACCTCCTCAAATTTGACAATTTTCTTTCTGTTTCCATCACGACGTCAATGCTTCGCCATGTAAATAAATCTCACCAGTCACTATTTTGCAGCTTCAACATTCTACCGCGTGGCTGCGCCATCCAACTTTTCTGACGTCAATACCACATATAGGGGTTGGCGCTGAGGGGTTAAAAGTAAAGCAACCAAGTCCAAGAAGAGCCCTTTTTTACAATAGTCATCATGATGCTCATCAGAGCCCCTTGATGACTACCTACCTTTTGCAATGTCTACAGTACACAAGTATTTATCAAGTGCTTCATTATTTCTCTATTTTTTTCTGCATTTTTGCTCTTGCTTTAAAATAAAATCCCCCTTGCTCCCATCCAGGAAGACATCAGTGGGCTGACATCTGATAATAACTTGACCATGACACTAAGATTTGCTGATGAGCTTCTGATTTTTGATGACTTTGAAAACAGCCATGGGCCCTGTGCCACTTCTTAAAATATTTACATATAAAAGCCAAATCAAGATGTCTTTTCACTCCAGTATCATTTGAAGAAAACATTTGGTAATAAAAACAAAAGGCTGAGTTCAGGGCAACATTTTACTCTAAACAATTGAACATTTTTTGCCAGTTTTCTTGAAATGCAATCTGCTTATCCCCTGTTTTGGTTCTTGGGGAAAATACTCAGGGTTGATATGGAAACTTCTTTAACCTACCACCTCCTTCTTCTGTCTTGTTAAGTGAATGGGATTTTGTGTTCACAAGGATCTGGTGACTCTCATTGTAATTATAATACTGCTAAAGATAGCTCACCATGAAGACTAGAACACTATGAACTGCCAATTGTAATAGGCCTAAGATCCGCCCATGAAAAGCACTGAATGTTTGTTTCTATACTTATCACATCACTGCTGCATTCACTCATGCTAGTTTCACTTTTATCAGTCTTATTTTGATCCTTCTTGACTAAAAACTGATGCACTGCTTACAATAATAATTAAAAGCATTATATTATTAATTGGTGACAATGAAATGAACATCCACTGTTGAACTTTCTTTTTGAACTGGATCTCAGAAGCTGCTATCTTTACCAATAAACATGAAACATCATCCACCCTTGAGTGTTGACAACTATTTACCTACCAGTTCCACCAAATGGCACATATAAACAAATGTACCCTGAATGACAAAAAAAAGTATTCCTGTGAAAGAGAAAGGGTACAGTATATGATAACCACCGCCATCTCAATTCTATATACTGCCTGTTCTATGCTGTGCAGTTAACATGCTGCTCAGCATGAGCTCTTAGTGTCACAAACCTCTGCTAGGGGCGCCAGCTAACGCACCCAGTTTATCTCTGTACCCACGTTGTTGTGTTCCCGTGCGTTTGCATGGAGTATTTATGTATATGGCTATGGTTGTTGAATGATGAATTGTTGTGTTTCCCTCTGTATATCATAACAAGGAATCCAAATTCTTCAAGTGTGAGGTTTTACGAAATCCCCCCAAGTAAAGAACTTTTGGGAAATTGGCTTAACACTATATCAAAGCAAGGATCAACCAAGGCTAGTAAATGGATTCCGTCTGATTAGTCTCGTGTTTGTAGCCTAAAATTTAGAGATGGAGATAATAAAACTAAAAGAAAAAGATATTGAAGCCAGAGAGTGTGCCTAGTTAGTTTTGGAATCATCCCATTACCTTCAAACCAAAAAAAGTAACTCCACGAAAGACCAGGCAGCGACAAGATATTTCTTTGGAAGAAAACTATGATGAAACAAGTTCTTCAGCTGCAGGAAATACATTGGATAACAGACAATTTTAGAACCAATATTTCTCTGTTTAAACATTTTGGAGAGGGGAAAAGTGACAACCTGTGTTACTCATCCATATGATCCCAGTCGTAGGCTTCTCTTCAGTTTTGACTATTGCCATTTCATAAAAAAATGTGAAATCCCAGTTCCTAGATATAGAAATGACAGCAATGGCATCATCACCTCCAAATATGTGAAAGAAGTTTATCGCCTCTGGAGAGACTTGACCTTCAAGCCTCTTTGGTATTACGAAAAAACACATCTAACAGAGGAATTTGAATTTAAAAGAGATGAATAGTCTGCTGTACAAACATTTCCCCAGCAGTTTCTGCTGCTGTTCGTTTCAGGAAATGAAACCACGCCCATTTATAAACACAAGTTCAGACTTTCCAGGTGCGGAATCGACGGTGCACTTCATGGAATCAATAATTACAATTTTTTCTCATTCCACCACATCATTGACAGAACTCAGCACATTCGGCAAAACAATCCAGATTGTGAGTGTTTCTATTCACCAGCAGATAAAATACTACAATGGTTGAATGACTATTTCATCGAGTATGTTAAAATAATTAAGTTGGAATCAAAACGTGCAAAACTGAAGTGTCTGACTAATGAGACGGCAGATGCCGTCTTGCTAACTGTGAAATCTATAGCAGAATGTGTTTTATCCATTACAAAATGGGTTATTTTATGTTCTCACTAGAATGACTTTCTGGAGACGCTCTATTTAGTGCAGTGAGATTGGGTGGTGGATATAATGACTGGTGGACGCACGCACTGCAGTATGTGCTATAAAATGTATCCTGAAATTTGGTCACGAACAAAGGATTAGCGAAATTGTGATAGAAAAATTTGTGTGTCCACTGCTGGTAAGTAACAGTAAGAAAAGGACTGAGAAGGTGCTCCGCTACTCGTGTTGAGAAAATTCTGAAATTTTTATGTACCATGCAGCAGTGAGATGATCCTAATATGTCTACTGTAACTGGCAAGATTTTATATATTTTACGTTTCTATATCTTAAGCCAATCTTAAATGTGAAATGTTAGTTTCTGTATGTGTATTATCATCTCAATTATTAACATGTTACGAATTATTTTTCATTTTATATTGGTGTTACGGATGATCTCTCATTTATTTAAAGTTAAAAACTTCATCACTGATCCGTATTGAATTAATAATTACAATGCTAAAAAGAGGAAGATGTTCCACCTATTCAATACAATAATATTGTTGCACAAAATAAATGTAGTAACATGTTTAATATGTTATGGGATCAGTTTCGACATATATCCACGTCATCATCAGCCGATACAAAAATTGTAAGAAGTCAACACAATTGTAACACTTATGACACTTTCCTTGAAGAATTAATAATAGAGGTTCATGTAGCACTTTTAAGTGAAGATAATTTTTTTTGTAGATATCTTAGGTTTTTGAGCACTCTTGCTGTAACTGACCCATTACATAGTCAAATACCACAACTACTATGATAACAGCAGTCAAAGAATATGAACTAGCAGTTACACTACCGTCCCAGTTCATCAATAACAAGTGGAAGCACAAACAGACACAATTTACTCCACACAAAACAACAAATAACAAGAAGTTACCTTAACTAGTGGAGAGGTGTCACAATAAACCGTGGATAATGAAGTAAACAACTGTACTGGATACCAGAATACATTATATGAGTGAAAAAAAGAACAACAAATATTTTCTTAAGAAGGTTAATATAATTTTAATCTTGATACCCAGAGTAGAACAACTTCTTTGAAATATAAAACCGTCCATAAAAGGAAGAAAAAGAACTTCAATATAAGGTAAATAATTAACAACTCATTATAAGCTGATTAATAAATATGGTCAACCAATCTAAAATAACAGAATAAAACTACATGATAATTACATTAAGTGACTAGTACTTTTGGGATTCAACTCAAAGGGTACCATCAAGGTACAAGATTTCTCTTCATTTACCCTTACATTCATAACTTAATTATTTTTCATCAGGATAATATGATCACGGAGCTTTCGCTAGGGGTTCAGACTTGTTACGTGTCAAACACCAAAACACAAATAGAATAAGCAGTCATGAAGCAGACAAAACAAACACAAATGGGATAAAGATAAGGTCACATAAAGGGTAGGATAAAGTGACAAAGTTACACAGGCACAAAAGCTCACGAGGAGAAAAGAAAAATAATTTTCTTATTGTGTCAGTCCCCAAAAGAAATACCCCGTGGGTGGGGGCGGTAGAATAACACCCACGGTATCCCCTGCCTCTTGTAAGAGGTGACTAAAAGGGGCCTCAGGGGCTCTGAACTTTGGAGCGTGGGTTGGCGACAATGGGACCCTCAGCTGAGTCCCGGCATTGCTTCCAATTACTTGTGCCAGGCTCCTCACTTTCATCTATCCTATCTGACCTCCCTTGGTCAACTCTTGTTCTTTTCAGACCCTGACGGTATTACGTATGGAGGCCTAGGGAGTCTTTCATTTTCATGCCCTTCCTGGCCCTTGTCTTCCTTTGGCCAATACCTTCATTTTTCAAAGTGTTGGACCCCTTCCATTTTTTCTCTCTGATTAGTGTTATATAGAGGATGGTTCCCTAGTTGTACTTCCTCATAAAACAATAATCACCACCATCACTACCACCCCAAAAAAACAATCACCACCATGACTACAGTGTAGCCATGGTAACCAACATACACCATCAAGGGCTAGCAACAACCAATTTCAAACAATGAAGCATAACAATGGTTGTAAAAAAAAAAAGGGGGAACCAAAGAAATCCAGAAGGCACAACTACAAATTACAAGATAAATTAAAAGGAATAGCTGGAATAAAATTAAAGGAGAACCAAATTTAATTTCTGATACCCTGGAGAAAACTCACATGGTCTTTAAACCTTTCCAACCTTCCAATGGGAGGAATTCCTTTGAGATACATTAAAAGGGGAATACTGCCTATTTCCCCCAAAAAACACTTTAATAATAATAATAATAATAATAATAATAATAATAATAATAATAATAATAATATTAATAACCTTCTTTAGTACCCCAAATTGGATGAATCAAATCACCTTCATACACATACGTATCATGATCACTTATGTATATATATGTTAATTACTACAAAGGAAACCCGAAAACATGAATAGTTACTGCTTTTCCTTTAAACAATCTAGTACGATTATGGCAATTTCGAAAGTCTTAAACACACCAAAGTTCCAGAAGAGCACACATTTCCCAAAATATCATTCCAGTCTTCGAAGGCAAGGTTCAATTTAAATGAAGGAGAAACTTACAGTTGCAGCATCAGGCTTGTAGTAACGTCAAAGCGTTAGTTGCTCCATACTCACGTAATGACAATATCACCAAATATTACGTTTACTACAGAAAAGGAGGACAGTTTTCAAAATAAAATAAATAAAACTTTTGAGGATGGCAGAACGTCCTCACACCAAAATATTATGTGGGCTAGGCCAGAAGCCAGAGCGAGTGCTCAAAAACCTAAGATATCTACAAAAAATTATCTTCACTTAAAAGTGCTACATGAACTTCTATTATTAATTCTTCAAGAAATGTGTCATAAGTGTTACAATTGTGTTGACTTCTTGCCATTTTTGTATCGGCTGATGATGACATGGATATATGTTGAAACCGGTCCCATAACATATTAAAGGAGTGGCTCAGACGGTTGAGGTGCTGGCCTTCTGACCCCAACTTGGCAGGTTCGATCCTGGCTCAGTCTGGTGGTATTTGAAGGTGCTCAAATACGTCAGCCTCATGTTGGTAGATTTACTGGCACGTAAAAGAACTCCTGCGGGACTAAATTCCAGCACCTCGACGTCTCCGAAGACCAAAAAGGTAGTTAGCGGGACGTAAAACAAATAGCATTATTATTATTATTAACATATTAAACATGTTGCTACATTAATTTGTGCAACAATATTGTATTGAATAGATGGAACATCTTCCTCTTTTAGCTTTGTGATCTCTCATTTAACCAACATGTGCTCTGGGTGCAGTAAGTGCTACCATCTGCATTGTCGCTGTAAACAATTCTCGCAGCATAGAGCAGGCAGTATATAGAGATTTTATGGCGGTGGTGATAATACATTCTTTTATCTTTCAGCAGGCAGATTAGTGAAAATATAAGTTTATACCGATATACAGTGTTATTCAGCTAAGATCTCCACATCAAACATCAGCTTATGCGTTAAAGGGATTTCTTCTTCTTCTTCTTCTTCTTTCCTGGCTGTATGTGTGCCCACAATGGACACTCCCAAGTATCACTCAGGGTTGGCTCTTCTGATCCGTAGAGAGGAGTACTCCCTGCGGTTGTATGTCTCTGCTACTGGAATGCCATTTCTACTCAAGGCCTTTTTGGCTGTACGCCACCACTTTGCTCTCGGACGTCCACATCCTCTCCTTGGTTCCTTGATTGCAAGAGGTCTCTTAAGGGGATGATCTTCGTCTCAACGTTGTACGTGTCTGTACCAGCGCAACTGGCGCTCCACCAATTTCTCACTGAAAAGAACCGTATTAAATGATTCTCGTATATGTTCACTGCACACTCGGTCCAAGAGGGTAACACCCACTGACCATCGCAGAATCCGCATTTCCGTTACATGCATTTGCTGATCATGCTTCTTTTTCCTTGTCCAACACTCGGAGCCGTAGTCAGTCAGTCAGTCAGCCTTTTCTCAAATACTTAAATTTCTATAAGTGGCTTATAAAGCACCATCCATTTTATCTCCAGCACATTTGTAATTACTGAGAATAATATATAAGTAATAATAATAATAACGTAAATGTTTCCACCTTTTCAATACAATATATTCACAAAATTACAAAATTATACGGTACTAGTTTCGACCCATCTAGGGGTCATCATCAGCCGTATTGGAGCAAAGATCATTTGTGCTCCAATACGGCTGATGATGACCCCTAGATGGGTCGAAACTAGTACCGTATAATTTTGTAATTTTGTGAATATATTGTATTGAAAAGGTGGAAACATTTACGTTATTATTATTATTACTTATATATTATTCTCAGTTCAATACGGACCAAAAACATGAAATTCATAACCATCAATTACTGAGAAACCAATAGCAACTTTGTTTACTTTTAAATGGGAATATACTCATTTCACCCAACAACAAAACAAGTAAGCTGCAAATTCAGTGACTTCAAGTCAGAGAGAGATGGGAATAAGAAAGAATGAACACAATGGCAGGTCAGTGTGGGAAGAGGGAGCAACCAAAATAGGAGACACAAAAGGACAAGGAAAACCTCCATATCTTCATACACCACCCCCCAGTTCTTCTATATCCACCTCTTCTCAGCCCCCAACAAGATTGTTTCTGCTTCCCAGCTTCATCGGGAGGGCAGTCATCAACACTCTTTGAGGGGCCATCTTGACAGATCTTCACTCTTCATGTGGGATGAGTGTAAGATAAGAAGAAAGCCAGATAAGTACAGGAAAATAGAAGAAACATAAGATGAAAATAAATACCAGTGGTAAAAGAATCGAATTTGCATATTTTGTTTAAGATATTGTAGATTTTTCATAGGTGTAGGCATTGGACTGAGGGCTAAGCATGCTCTGCTGGGATAGAAACAGCATAATTCTTAGACATTACTTGTGCCATTTTGAGAGAGAGAGAGAGAGAGAGAGAGAGACAGACACGCACACGCACACACACACACACACATGCACGTGCACACACACACACACATTATGATGTAATGCTCAGTTCCAAATTGTTTATTTGATGATTTATTTCTGTTGACTTCATAAAGGACCACAGAGCCTAATTGTAATGGATTGTACTACTCCTTGCACCCATTCCTTCCATTGGCCATGTCATTCATTGGGAGTTGCAGTTGTTAGCATCATTTCAAGCAGACCAGTGCTGGCCAAGACTTGTGTCCCTAGGAATGCAACAAAGTCTGGATAGTTCTCCAGCTGTTTCCCTACCACTGCACTGTCACATGGCTAGACTACTAACCTTTCCCTCCACCTCACCAGCCGGAGTGCTGGAGTAGAGGATCACTGTTTGTCCAAACCTGATGTAGACTCATAATAGGGAAAAATAGAGTAGAGGATCACTGTTTGTCCAAACCTGATGTAGACTCATAACAGGGAAAAATAATGCATCCATTTAATTGACAGCTCATATCATACTTAAAGTATCATTATTTCACCAGTGTTGTCTCGTCCATACACAAGCTTTTTAGTAAAACATCCTTGACAGGGCTGACTTGGGAAAGAATTATTATGATGACAACAGTCCTTTTGCAAAATATCAAGAACTGGACTGGAAAAGCTGGTAGGATGAACAGAACAATTCAAGTTCATAAAAGGAAACATTGAATGATGGGTGCCACACTACAACTGGTAGAAGAAAGAAAGTACACTAAAAGCATCTTAAGTGATGTGGACTGTGAGGATCAACTCCATCAAATCAACCAGAAAATCAAATGATTCTGCAATCAGCGACACCAATGAACTTTCCAGGACTGTCAAGTAGATATTTACAAAGGAATTCAAGAACCCAAATCAAAGATATAACGGTGAAGTGTGGTGCGAAGATCACAGACCCAAAAGGGGCCATAGAAATATGGCGAGAGTACTGCAGGAACTTGTTCAAGAATACTCAAGGCCATGCAGAACCCCTGGATGGACCTTACAACATGAAAACTGCAATCTTGCAGTCTAAGATTGAAAACGTCACCTAAGAAACAGGAAGTCACCTGGAATGGATGGCATACGTGCAGAAGTACTGGAAGCTATGGACAAACTGGATCAATGCTAGAGCTGTGGAACGCCATCTTGTGGACTGGAAGATGGGCAAACAAGGGGCGTCGCCCAAACTTCATTCCTGTTTAGAAGATAGCTTCATCAAGTAAATGTCCTAACTTTTGGACAGAGCTCACACAAGAAAAATTATTCTCCATGTCCTTCACAATAGGCCAGGTAACTTTCTACTCACTGAAATACAGTAGCTGAAGAGCAATGTGGCCTTATCCCAGGAAAAGACACCCAAGGACAAATTCAGAATATCCAGCAGTTCATGGAAAAGGCCGGGCCAAAGAGTTCAGTGTTGCGTCTTTTCTCTGCTTTGTTGATTAAACCAAGGCATTTGACTTGGTGAAATGGAAACCTCTCTGGACCATTCTTCCAGAAATAAGGAGTAACACAGTATCTGGTGATAGGTACCTGTATGGAATCTTTACCAGAGCAATACTGGCTATCTGAGCCATCCGAGCAATCCCCAGAAACTTCAGAACAGAGGGTAGTACAAGAGAGGGCTGCATTGTCACATCAACTTCAATATCCATACTCAGTACATAAAATAAGAAAAGTGCTTGAAAACTAGAAAGACCGGGTGAGTTGGCTGTGCGGTTAGGGGCATGCGGCTGTGAGCTTGCATCCGGGAGATAGTGGGTTCGAATCCCACTGTCGGCAGCCCTGAAGATGGTTTTCCATGGTTTCCCATTTTTACACCAGGCAAATGCTGGGGCTGTACCTCAATTAAAGCTACGGCCGTTTCCTTCCACCTCCTAGGTCTTTCCTATCCCATCGTCGCCATAAGACCCATCTGTGTCGGTGCGACATAAATCCACTATCAAAAAAACTCTAGAAAGGAGGTATTTCTATAGAGGGATAAGATGGATAGCAATCTGAGGTATGTCGAATGCATGTTGAATCTTGCTGCTAGTGAACAGGAGCTACAGATCATCATGGAGTAGCTGGTGCTGACTAGCAGATAATATGGCCTGGAAATCAACAAAAGGAGGACAAAGGCGATGATTGTCAACAGACAGAAAGCTAATCAACCCAGTACCAGGGACATAGCTGGTTTCAAGGTCATCCAAAAATTTGCCTCTTTGGGTTCTATAATTTCCAATAAGGAGGATGAGCTAACAAAATTTTAAAAAACTGCCATGGCTAGTACATCAACCACAAAGATAAGTAGAATATGAAAGGACCAGACATTTATAAACAACACAAAACTGCAATTGGTTCAGTCACTCATACTTCCCATTGCCACCTGTGCATTTGAGATTTGCACTATCAAACAGGCAGACAAGAGAAAGAAAGCTTGAGGTGTGGGTTTACTGACACATTCTCCGCATTATTTCTAGGACCGACATGTTCATGGTGGAAGAACTAGTCACTCAGTCTAGACTTCTCGAGTAGGTCAGCCATGCTTACCTGTGATACTATGGGCACACCACCATAAGAATAAGCATCTTGAAGAAACTTATGGTAGGGGGAAAGATTAATGGGAAGATGCCCCAAAGATGACGCCCAGTAAGATGTGTGGACCAACTGTAAGCCCTGGTATAAAGATCTTTTCATGAGGCTACCCTTATAGTGACAGACCATCAGACTTTGAGAAAACATACCAGGACAGCAAAAGCATGAATTGCCATCATGCCCTGTCAAGAGCAAAGGATTGAGAAGGAGGTTATCTTGACTGTTTCTGATTCAACACCAATAAAGCAAAAGCTTTAGACCTCTGAAATACTGTATACTACACAATATTTATGCTATGTACAGAGCATGTTTACCATTTGTTGTGGCCCACTCACGGTCAAGGACATCTCAGCAGATAGTACAGAGCCTTTGGTCTAATGTCAACACTACGAGTAACCTTTAATATCTCAAAACATACTCTTTAAATTTGTGAAGTAAGCATATTACTAAACTTGTTTCTCAATTCCTTGTTGTGCTATTGAGTGAAATTTGCATATTTCTATTAGCGAAACAAAGTTTCTATGGCTTCTTGGTAATTATGTATGTGCATAAGATGAAATCAATAGTTTTCTTGACCCCCTTACTATAATTTAAGTATTTGAAAGCAGAAAGTCAATATTCATGAAGGAGCAGATGATATTTGAGGTGGACATCTTTGCAAAATAAATATATATAGAATAATACAGGGTGTCCCAGGAGGATTGGTCAATATTCAGGCATATGACAGGAATGATCATTTGAAGCAAAAAAAATTAATATGGACATATGCTCTATCCCAAGTGGTTTCCAAGATAGAACACATTTAATGTACAATTGTTTTTGGGCTAGTGGCGTGCATGTATATATCGTACCCACCCAACTCTTTGAGGTTTTGAAATGGGTGCAAATAATGTAATGTGCTGGTAGTAGGAGTACGCTGCACCATTTCAACAATGTGTTGCTGTTCCTACACAGCTTGTTGAATTACACATTTAGAAGGAAAATGGGAACTTGGAAGAATACCTGTTTCACGCAATGTGCTGAAAACTCTGGTTATTATTATTATTATTATTATTATTATTATTATTATTATTATTATTATTATTATTATTATTATTATTATTAAGCACATTGAATTTACATAATGGACAAGTATATACAATATTATACAAAATAAAAACCTGCAAATAATACATGGTACTAAGTAGGGAACCGTTATACATGGATATCTAAATTATTTATCCACTGCACTAGGGATACTGAGACATCAGCAAAGTCTTTCCGGTCTCCACCATAAGCACGCAGAGGGCATTCGTCCATTATATGATGCATGGTCTGGACCAATGCACCACCATCACATGCTGGAGAGTCCCTGAAACCCCTCTGGTGAAGGGAGAACGCAGATCTTCCACAATTAGTGCAAAACCTGTATAGTGATGACCACATTCTTCTTGGCAAACTGAAACCAGCTGGGGCGTGATTTGGATTAAAGAGGCTTGGCCACTCCGGAGCTGTACGAAACCATTGCTCTTTCCATTCCTCTTTTAAATTGAAACCAGCATCCATTAGATTCTTAGCTGTTTTCATTGATGGCTTACGGGATTTCAGCCTTTGTCTCCAGAGATCTGCAACATCCCTGTGGATGGGTAGAGTTGGATTGGACCTGATCTTATCATATTCTTGAACAAGGGCTCTTGAGCATCGCAGGCTTGGTGGAACAATGTGGGACAGGACTGGCAGCCAATGTGTTGTGGTAGGCTTCAGAGTACCAGAGATGATACGCATGGTGGTGTTAAGTTGTACATCAACTTTCTTCCCGTGACAACTGTTAAGCCATTCTGAAGAGCAGTATTCAGCTGCAGAATACATGAGGCTTAGCGCAGTACGTCGTAATGTGTCTGCTGAAGCACCCCATGAAGTTCCACACAATTTAAGTAGAATATTATTGCGTGATCTCAACTTAGATCTGAGGTTTTCAAGATGCTTTCTATAAGATAGGGTTTGGTCAAGCGTTACCCCGAGGTACTTTGGGTTAGGATTGTGCTTTAGCACTGAGCCATTGAAGCATACTTGGAGTTTTGTATTAGCCAACTTGTTGTGGAGATGGAAGCAAGCAGATTCTGTATTATTCATGCTGGGTTGTAGTCTCAAGTTTCGGAAGGAAGAGCTAAGTGTATTCAGGTTAGATGTCAGGATGGCCTCGGCATGGCTGAAATCTGGATGTTGAATGGCAATGGCTAGGTTGTCTGCATAAGAGAATTTTACTGATTTTGTCTCAGGAATATCTGATATGTAGAGATTGAACAGAAGAGGTGCCAATACTGATCCCTGGGGAAGGCCTTTTTTCAGTTTCCTAAGACGACTAATGTCATCATACATGACGACACGGAAGAGCCTTTCAGTCAGCATATTGTTGATCAGTGTGGTTACAAGGGATAACTCACTGCAGCTTCAACATCAATCCTTGCCTCCACACAGTATCATATGCAGCCTTTAGATCTACAAAGACTGCAGATGTTTTAGTACCCCTTTGAAAACCAGCCTCCATGTGAGTTGTTAGTGCTAGAACCTGGTCAACTCAGCTTCGGTTCTGCCTGAATCCAGCTTGATCTACTGGGATCACTTCCTTAATGGCTGAACTAATCCTATTGTACACAAGTCTCTCAAGGAGTTTATAGCAAACACTGAGCAATGCTATTGGTCGGTAGCTACCGGGTTTCAGAATTGCAATGATCTTGCTTACCCGGAATTCATATGGCAGATGTCCAGACGATAAGAGGGAAGAGAGGGTCTCGAGCCCTAACTTCGCCACTGAAAAAAAAAGGCATTAATAGATAGATAAATAAATAAATAAATAAATAAATAAATAAATAAATAAATAAATAAATAAATAAATTATTAGAGTAGAATTTAGCCAATCAGTGCTTTGTGTTTGGACTGCTATGTATCAGAAACTCAGGAAATATCCCATCAAAGCCAGCAGCTTTACCAGGTTTGAGTCTTTTAATAGCAGTATCTACTTCCAGATGTGAAAATGGTTCCGAGTATATAGAGTTCTCCTGCAAGTTGCTTTTCTGTTGTTTGAGCAACTTCTTTACTTGGACGGTATGTTTCTTATCAGAGGGCACTCGTGACATATTAACAATATGTTCAGCTACTAGGTTTGGGGGTGATGCAACCATTTCTCTTGTGGCAGGTTCTGTTTCCGGTAAGTTTCCTGAGAAGACTCCAGGCTTTTCTGCTGGACTGTTTGAAGTCCATAGTCTCAGCCGTATTGTTCCACTTGTGCTGGCGAGATTCATCTAAACTCTGCAACAGAGCACTTGCTATTTCAGGATCTCCACCCTGTATGTTGCCATTTGCTTTACGTTGCACTGACACAGATATGTCTTATGGCGACGATGGGATAGGAAAGGCCTAGGAAGTGGAAAGAAGTGGCCATGGCCTTAATTAAGGTACAGCCCCAGCATTTACCTGCTGTGAAAATGGGAAACCACAGAAAACCATCTTCAGGGCTGTCGACAGTGGGGCTCGAACCCACTATCTTCCGATTACTGGATAGTGGCCGCGCTTAAGCGACTGCAGCTATCGAGCTTGGTCTCCACCCTCTAAATACTCCTCATAGAGTGTCTCACAAGTTTCATTCCATCCAGGGATATACTCTTACTGCAGCCCTCTTGGAATATATTTCTTGGCAATTGAGATAATAAGTCCAACAAAATGTTCATAGTTAGACTGAATAGGCGGTATGAATAGGACACATTTGTCAAGATCTTCTGAAAAGCAATCCCACTTGGCTTTATTGAAATTCCAGTGTGGTCGAGGTGTGCTTTTAACCAAAGGTATTTGTATTCCTGTAGTTATCAGGCAGGTCTGTGTTGACTGTGGGGAAGTTTTCCGTTACTTTCCTTGTAGTAGGAAGGACAATACTATTTACATCTTCAGTGACAAAGCAAAGATCAGGATTGTATTCTCTCTTCCAACGGGCTGACTTAAAGGTTCCTTTATCTTTCACATCAAAAACCAAGCTTCAGCACAGGTGACTAGTTGAGAGCCACATTCATCTGTATCATCATATTTCCAGTTCGGATGATGACTATTGAAATCTCCGACATATATTGCTGGGGAATGAACGTTGCTCACGTCCGCAGGATTTACCTCCATATTGCCCTGCACATGTTCCCCGGGTGGTGCTAAGCGAGCAACAACACATCGGCGGCCAAACTATCAACAGTCGTTGATCTCCTGGCCAAATGGACTCAGAGAGAAAACTCTTGTAAACATTCTATAATTAGGAATTCGATGTGCGGTAAGTGCCGATGGTATTCCTTGACAGCAGCAGAAGCACTACCATCGCAGAAGATGTATAAACATACACCATATCTGCATATTCTTCATTAGTATAGATGTGTGGCATTTTAGTCAACATGTGTACAAACACAGTTAACCGATGCCTCTCTCTGATCCACTCTCAATACATTGCGCTACTTCACTCACAACACACCATGGACAACTGTGCATTCAATGGGCTAGTTCAATGGCAGAAAGACATCCCGAGCAAAGAGGTTGAAAGCAACAAGGTAGGTTGGGCTGGAGTAAAACGTCAAAGTGTTTGGGTGGGAAAGACTCATATCTGTGCACCAGTAGTCCAAAGACAAATGTACATTAAATTTTCTATCTCTAAAATGATTCAGAAAAGGGCATATATCCATATGAAGATTTTTGCTTCAAATGATCGTTCCTGTCATATTGACCACCCCCTCCTGGGACACCCTGTATCAGGGTGCAAAATTGCACTGACAATTTTATCTCAAAGGTTCCCCCACATTAAAATTGCACGGGGGGAAATCTTTCATTATAAAATAATGAGGAAAATGTATAACATATGTACTACAGAAATGAATATTCTTCCTGTATTTTCATAAAAACATTAGCAATAAACAAATAATATAGAAATAATAGAATGACTGCCAGACCTTGAGCAATAAAGCGACATAGCGGAGACAACTCCACACCTGGAGCCTATTGTTCCTGTTTCAATCTGGCAGGACCATCTGAAACCTGGGCAAAAAAAAGTAGTTCGAGCTTACACCAGTCCTGTATTTCTTGGAGAGGGTGTGTTTACGGTAGGTAGTCAATAGGATAATACTCACTTAAAGAGTGTACAAACTGACGAATTTGTTCAGTCAGTATTTAGCCCTAGTAGAGGAAGGTTCCACTAATAAAGCAATAAATCAGGACAAATCACGCCTTGCTTGGCCTTTCTTAGGAAAGGGACAGTCTCTCATAAACCTCTCAGCCGATTTTCTTTCTTTCTGACTTCTCTCTTACTCCGTAGAACAACCCTCGCGTCCGTATTTTAGATGAACTTGTTTGATGTTACCGCTGCCAAATCCGCCATTGGCACCAGTCTGCAATATGCAAGCTTGTACAGTCATGATGCAAGTTTAATCAGTGACATATGAAGATGATGTGCAGGAAAAATCCAATAAGAAACCTAAATGTTTTGAAGTGTTACATAAGGTGACTGTGGAATGTCCTTTACACAGCGAGCACAATGTCGAATGCAGCAATGAAGTTATTCCAGGATCATCAATGCTGGTGGCAACAAAGAAATTCTCAACATCTTGGCAGAAAAATCTAGCCTGGTTGCTGTTCACTAGCAATGACAAAGACTGTCAAGTAATGATGTGTAGTGTGTGTGTTAAACATTCGCAACACGTGTGTAAAATCATAGGAACTTCATCCAATGATTTACCTTGGGCAAAAGATGGTGTAATGAGGAAAAATGAAAAGAAGAATCTGGATGATGTTTATAAACACAAAAATAGCATAATTCATTCTCACTGTGTGCAGCAGGATAAATGTGTAAGAAACAGGTTCTACAAGCATGTGCAGCAAGTGCTCGTGATTTGTTCATGAAAAGTCGAAAGGAAAAGTTAGATACAACTGTTAAAGTGTTAAGGTCAGTTTATGTAGCAGTGAAGAGAGAGTGGAGTTTCCATGATCATCCAGAGCTTATAAATCTACAGATCGCAAATGGCTTAGACATGGGGACACATCTTAATACAGGTAAAACTGCGACGGCAATGACCAATTTTATTGCGGAATAGTTACGTTTAAAATTAGTGACTGACTGTTTTTCAATTTCTGTGGACGAGTCTATGGATAAGTTTTCCGAAAATCATTTGATTTTGTACGTTACGTACATTGACGAACAGAATGACGCTTCCTGCTGTTTCTGTAAGCTAGTACCTGTTCAAAATGCTGATACTAAGTCACTGGAAGAGAAAATTGTCCAAGCCTTTTCAGAAGATGATACAGATGTAGAAAGGCTCAAAGATAAATGTGTGGGGTTTGGTTCGGACGGAGCTGCAGTGTTTTACTGGCCGAAATGAAGGTGTTGCTGCTAGAATCAGGAGGAACATATCTCCGCACTTAATCAGCGTGCATTGTATGGCTCATAGAATGGACCTTGTTTCAGAACAAGTTTTTAGTGTTGTGAATGCTGTTCATAATTTTGAATGCGAACTAGACGAACTTTATAAACTTTTCAGCAGACCTTCTGCAGCTGCTGAATTGAGACATACTGCGGCAGTCACAGGTGTTTCAGGGTTCTTGAAAGTCAAAAAAACTCTTCCAAGTTCATTGGATTTCAAGAGAGAAGGACTGTTTATTGGCAGTTTTCAAAGACTTCCCTTGCATCATGGAGTATTTAATCTGTGAATCTGAAAACCGTGAAGTGTTGAGTAAAGATCGTTGTAAATTTGGAGGGCTGTACAGAAAGTTGTCGCAGAGAAAAAATATTATATTGTTGGGTTTTCTCTTAGATGTGTGTATACTGTCCGTCCTAAGAACAACAATGCAAAAAGAACCGGTATCTTGTGGAGAAATCGAAAACAAGCTTAATTCTACAAATCAGACCCTTAAAGAAATGTGCATGAAAGAAGATGTTTATTTGACTCTTGCAAATGCGATTCTGAGGAGGATGAAAAGAGAGAGTTTGACAGAGTAAGAGGACAAATAATTCAGTGTTTAGTAGATGAAGTAGAAAGAAATTTCCTTCAAGTGAAGTACTGAAGTGCTTTGCAGTGTTTGAAAAAGAAACAAGTAGTGATATAAGTGGTTTGTATGGCAATTCTGATGTATATAAAGCAGCTGAGTTGCTTGATTTGGAGGGTGATACTGTGGTATCACAACGGAGGGAGTATAAGATAGGCTCTAAAATCCTAAATGATTTGATTAATTTGAAAGCGTTAATACGAAAATTTCGTTCAGTGCCTATGTCATCCGCCACTTGTGAACGAGGTTTCAGCGTTGCTCATAGCATTAAAACAACCAAAAGAAATTGCTTGTTGGTAAACACTTTGCAGGCTCTGATGACTACTAAACACAATGGACCCCCTGTGAGATTGTGGGATGCAATTATTGTCGCTGATAAATGGGTCACCGCTGGGCATCACTTGGCAGACCAATGCTACTCATTGAAGAAGAGCAGCGAAGAGAAATACAACCTCAGAATTTTTCTTTGAGGTGAGTTTCGTTTTATTATCTTTCTTCTCCTGTAATAATTTTCTTTTTTTTTAAATGGATCTGATGTTTCATGGTGTGGGTTACTGTAGTCACGTCCTAGTTCGTGAACCATGGGCAACAGCTGAGTGGCCTAGTAAGTGGTCCTGAGAGTCGGGATACAGTTGCTATGGAATGGGAGTGGGCGTCTCGGACATATTCTGAGTCATGGCCCACTTTGTGCTCACGCGGCTAGGACTATACAATTCACCGGTGGTCCATAACACATTAGAGGAGAGGTCCTCACTTGGACTATGTGCAAGTAGGGTAGCATCCTGCTTCATGAATTTACCGAGCTCAGAACATTTTAAGCAAGCCTCGGACCTATGGGAGTAACGGAGTCCCACTCCCATTTGACAGGCGAAGGACTTCTTGGAAACAACTTGGCGAATGAATGGAATTCGATGGGAGCTATCAATATTAATGGGGCTTATGGAAGAAAGAAAGTAGAACTGGTTGAGTCAGCAAAGAGGATGCATCCGGATGTGCTAGGAGTAAATGATATTCGGAAAAGGGGAGATAACGAGGAAGAGATAGGAGATTATAAAGTGTACATGGCGGGTGTTAGAAAGGGAAGGGCAGAGTCTGGGGTAGGATTCTTATTCAGGAATACCATTGCACGCAACATGGTTTTGTTAGGCACGTAAATGAATGAATGATGTGGATAGATTTGGCAGTTGGAGGAATTAGGACAAGAATTGTCTCCGTGTATTCACCATATGAGGGTGCAGATGAGAATGAAGTTGACAAGTTTTATGAAGCATTGATTGACATCGTGGTCAGGGTCAACAGCAAGGATAGAATAGTGCTAATGGGCGATTTCAATGCGAGAGTTGGGAATAGAACTGAAGGATACGAAAGGGTGATTGGTAAATGTGGAGAAGATATGGAAGCTAATGGGAATGGGAAGCGTTTGCTGGACTTCTGTGCTAGTATGGGTTTAGCAGTTACGAATACATTCTTCAAGCATAAGGCTATTCACCGCTACACATGGGAGGCTAGGGGTACTAGATTCATAATAGACTATATCTTAACCGAGTTCGAATTCAGGAAATCTGTTAGGGATGTATGAGTTTTCCAGGGATTTTTCGATGATACAGACCACTATCTGACCTATAGTGAACTAAATATCTCTAGGCCTAGGGTAGAGAAAGTGAAATCTGTCTGCAAACGAATAAGGGTAGAAAATCTCCAGGACGAGGAAATTAGACAGAAGTACATGGATATGATTAGTGAGAAGTTTCAAACAGTAGACAGTAAGCAGGTTCAGGATATAGAAAGTGAATGGGTGGCATACAGGAATGCTGTAGTAGAAACAGCGAGGGAATGCCTAGGAACAACTGTGTGTAAAGATGGGAAAAGGCGAACATCTTGGTGGAATGATGAAGTGACAGCAGCTTGTAAACGTAAAAAGAAGGCTTATCAGAAATGGCTCCAAACAAGGGCCGAGGCACGCAGGGATTTGTATGTAGATGAAAGAAAGAGAGCGAAACAAATAGTTGTTGAATCCAAAAAGAAGTTATGGTAAGATTTTGGTAATAACCTGGAAAGGCTAGGTCAAGCTGCAGGGAAACCTTTCTGGACAGTAATAAAGAATCTTAGGAAGGGAGGGAAAAAGAAAATGAACAGTGTTTTGAGTAATTCAGGTGAACTTATAATAGATCCCAGGGAATCACGGGAGAGGTGGAGTGAATATTTTGAACATCTTCTCAATGTAAAAGGAAATCATCCTGGTGGTGTTGCGAACAGCCAAGCTCATGGAGCAGAGGAAAATGATGTTGGTGAAATTATGGTTGAGGAAGTGGAAAGGATGGTAAATAAACTCCATTGTCATAAAGCAGCAGGAATGGATGAAATATGACCTGAAATGGTGAAGTATTGTGGGAAGGTAGGGATGAAATGGCTTCATAGAGTAGTAAAATTAGCATGGAGTGTTGATAAGGTACCTTCAGATTGGACAAAAGCAGTAATTGCACTTATCTATAAGCAAGGGAACAGGAAGGATTGCAACAACTATCGAGGTATCTCATTGATTAGTATACCAGGCAGAGTATTCACTGGCATCTTGGAAGGGAGGGTGCGATCAGTCGTTGAGAGGAAGTTGGATGAAAACCAGTGTGGTTTCAGACCACAGAGAGGCTGTCAGAATCAGATTTTCCGTATCATCATCATCATCAGTTTTCCACTCCAGTTGCCCGGGTGTGGTTTACGAGCACTCTCCACTTCTGTCTGTCCATGTACCACTCTTCTCTCAAGACGACATCCCAGCTGATTCCTCTTGTTCCTATGTCCTCTTTCACTTGGTCCAGCCACCTCTTCCTAGGTCTACCTACCGGTCGTTTTCCGGCCACGACTGTGTGTAGCCATTGTTTTGCTGTCCTTCCATCGTCCATTCGTTTGACATGGCCAAACCATTTCAAACGGGCCCTTGTCACTTTTTCATTCAGGGATGGGTACACACCAGCTTGCACCCTTATTCTTTCATTCCTTACCCTGTCCCTTTTTGTCTTCTGTACCATAGTTCGTAGGAACTTCATTTCTGCGGCTTGTAGTTTGCTGTCCACTTGTTGGGTTGTTGTGCAGGTTTCTAGGCCATATGTTATTATGGGGGTGAAGTATGATTGGAATAGAATCGGCTTTGATCTTAAGGGAACTTGTTCGTTCCAGAGGAGGTTCCGAACTTGATGGTAAAACTGAGCTGATTTTTTAATGCGGTTGTTAATCTCATGCTGTATTCTGTTATCACTTGAAATGATGCACCCAAGATATTTATATTGGTCTACTGTTTCCAGTTGTGTACCTTCCAGCATTATTTTTCCTTTCTTCTTCTGCCTGTTGACAGACATAGTAACAGTTTTCGATTTATTTATTGTTAATCTGTGTGCTTTCAAATGTTCATTTCAGGTGTTCAGCCTCTCTTGGACTTCCTTCTCTGTATTTCCCCAAATTACTACATCATCTGCAAATGCAAATGCATTGATGTCCATATTGTTCTTCTGCTTAATTTCTTTCATGACTTCATCCATGACAGTGATAAAAAGTAATGGTAAAAGGGTACTGCCTTGTTGCACTCCTTTAATGGTTTGGAACCAATCAGAATTACCGTTTCCTATCTCTACGCAACTGCAGCAGTCTTCGTAAAGCATTTTAACTTTCTGGATAAGCCCTTTGGGTACATTCTTCTTTCTTAAACATTCCTATATAGTCTTCCTTGGAACACTATCAAATGCTTTTTCGAGATCCAAAAACACTAGTCTTAAGTCTTTGCCCTTCTCCCAATGCTTTTCTAACAGTATTCTAAGTCAAATATGAGATCGGTAGTTGATCGGTGTTCTCTGAATTCATATTGTTCTTCCTGTAGTTGTGGTTCTATTATTTTCCTTAGCCTTTTTTCAAGTATTTTCTCAAATATTTTCAAACCTTGAGACAATAAAGTGATCCCTCTATAATTGCTACATTTCTTCCGGCTTCCTTTTTTGAAGAGAGGTATTATTATTCCCTTTTTCCAATCATCTGGGACTTTCCTATCCTTCCATATTGCATTAATTACTCTATGAAGCCACTGTATTCCTATTGCACCAGTTGCTTTGATCATATCTGCACTGACTTCATCAAATCCTGTAGATCTTTCTTTGGGCATATTATTAAGGGCCGTCTCTACTTCCTTCCATGTTGGCGGACTCTCTTGGTCAGGCTCATCATTGCAGCTTAAACTGACCTGCGTGGTTACATCATTGGAGTCTTTCCCAGTACTGTTGTATAAATTATCAAAATAGGATTTCATGATCTTCCTTATTTCTGTCTCCTCCCTAACTATGTTACCATCTGGTTCCTCTATTGCTGTTATGTATTCATTGTCTCTTCTTATATTTGGTATTGTTCGGTAAAGTAGTTTAGAATTAGCTTTGCTGTCTTGCTCTAGTTTATCTGTGAAATCAGTCCAAGCTTTCTGTTTTTCTTCGGCCAGAATTTTCTTTACTCATAGCTTCTGATCTCTGTATTTCTGCTGCAGTTCGTTTACTCTAGATTCATTTCTTTGACTTCCTTTTTGCATTTCTTTGTCTCTTGCTTTTCTGGTTTCATTTTTCGCTTTCACAGCAATCTTCACCCGATCGTTCCACCAAGGAGTTTCTTTTCCCTTCATTTTGCTATTAGTTTTACCACAAACTTCTAATGCAGCTCCGACAATGCTTTCTTTGAATCTAGTCCACTCGATGTTGCCTTCTTGTAATGCATCTGATGGTAATTTATTGGTCACTTTTTTTGTGTATTCAACTTGTTTCTCTGTCTTCTTTAGCTCCCATGTCTTAATTTTTGGTTTCCTGTATTTCTGAGGTCTATAAATTTCAATGTGCTTTATTGTTGCGAGGAGAAGTCTGTGGTCACTGTCCAGGCTTTCACTTGGTATAACTCTGACATCACATATGGTCTTTCCTGCTTCATTGTCAGATATAAAATAATCTATCAGAGTTTTAGTATCTCCATTCAACTGTATCTTGTTAGTTTATGACTTAGCTGCTTCTGAAACCAACTGTTGTTTATTCTCAAGCCATTCCTTACACATAGATCTAGAAGACTTTCTCCTTCTGGGTTCCTGTCTCCATAACCATGTGGACCTAGTACATTTTCATATCCACGCCTGTCTGATCCAACTTGAGCATTTAGATCTCCCATTATTATGATATTTTCCTCTCTTTCTATAGCTTCTTCTAAATCAGTTCGGAATTGTTCTTTTTCCTCTTCGTTACAGCCAGTCTGTGGGGCATACACCTGGACTACTGTCAGCACACTCTTGTTAAGAGAGATGTTCAACTTAATAATTCTTTCATCAACATATATTACCTCACTGATGACATCAATGTCCTCTCTTAATATAAAACCTACACCATTTTTGGCCTCTGTTTTATTTCCATTCCAATGTAGTTTGTATCCTTTTCTTAGTTTTTTTGTTCCTCTTCCCTTCCACTTTGCCTCACTCAGGCCAAGAATACAGAGGTTCCTCCTTTCCATCATATCTATCAGCTCCTCGCTTCTGCCAGTCAGGGTCAGGATATTTAATGTTCCAATTCTGTGTTTAGGACTCTTTCTTTTGGGCTTCTTCTCAGAACATCGTACTTGAACATCAGCCTCACGGTCAGTATGCGCCAGGTAATTGAAAAATGCTATGAGAGGATGGGTAGTTGTGTTTATGTTTCGTAGATCTAGAGAAAGCATATGACAGGGTACCGAGGGATAAATTGTTCGTCATACTGGGGGACTATGGAATTAAAGATAGATTATTAAAATCAATCAAAGGCATTTATGTTGACAATTGGGCTTCAGTGAGAATTGATGGTAGAATGAGTTCTTGGTTCAGGGTACTTACAGGGTTAGACGAGGCTGTAATCTTTCACCTTTGCTGTTTGTAGTTTACATGGATCATCTGCTGAAAGGTATAAAATGCCAGGGAGGGATTCAGTTAGGTGGAAATGTTGTTTGGCCTATGCTGACGACTTTGTCTTAATGGCAGACTGTGCCGAAAGCCTGCAGTCTAATATCTTGGAACTTGAAAATAGGTGCAATGAGTATGGTATGAAAATTAGCCTCTCGAAGACTAAATTGACGTCAGTAGGTAAGAAATTCAACAGAATTGAATGTCGGATTGGTGATACAAAGCTAGAACAGGTCAATAATTTCAAGTATTTAGGTTGTGTGTTCTCCCAGGATGGAAATATAGTAAGTGAGATTGAATCAAAGTGTAGTAAAGCTAATGCAGTGAGCTCACAGTTGCGATCATCAGTATTCTGTAAGAAGGAAGTCAGCTCCCAGACGAAACTATCTTTACATCGGTCTGTTTTCAGACCAACTTTGCTTTACGAGAGCAAAAGCTGGGTGGACTCAGGATATCTTATTCATAAGTTAGAAGTAACAGACAAGAAAGTAGCAAGAATTGTGCAGGTACAAACAGGTGGGAACAATGGCAGGAGGGTACTCAGAATGAGGAGATAAAGGTTAATTTAGGAATGAACTCGATGGATGAAGCTGTACGCATAAACCAGCTTTGGTGGTGGGGTCATGTGAGGCGAATGGAGGAGGATAGGTTACCTAGGAGAATAATGGACTCTGTTATGGAGGGTAAGAGAAGTAGAGGTAGACCAAGACAACTATGGTTAGACTCAGTTTCTAATGACTTAAATATAAGAGGTATAGAACTAAATGAGGCCACAACACTAGTTGCAAATCGAGGATTGTGGCGACATTTAGTAAATTTACAGAGGCTTGCAGACTGAACGCTGAAAGGCATAACAGTCTATAATGATAATGTATGTAAATGGATCTGCATTTTTATTTTAAAGATTTTAAATTACTTATGATTCTCTAAGATACCTCCGTGATGCACTTGGTAGAACATCGGCCTCCCACCATTGCTCCAGTGGTTGAAACACTGATTACTCCATCCGAGATAAGTGCTGGACAAGGCAGAGCAGGAACAACTTTATTCAGGTTTCTCCTGTCATCTCTCATTCCAGCAAACCTTTCCACAATCTCTTCATTTTTCATTCATTAATCATTGTCTAGAAGAGTGCAATAGGCCTCACCAGCTGGCATATTTTATTTCCTCAGCGTCAGTTACGCGCTTCATTCATTTACTTTTTTATTTTTTCACTTATGATTTTCCAAATTAGTGCACTGGTATTTAGCAGGATTTCTTTCAGAAAAAACCTTCTGTGGGCATATTTCTTACCTTGGGGATGTGGTACAAAGATACGACAAAAATGATGGACTATACAATATTTAGTACACTCTATGTTTAGAGCCAATGGCCGTAGCCGTGTTGAAACACCGGATCCCGTGAGATCTCTGAAGTTAAGCAACATTGGGTGTGGTCAGGAGTTGGATGGGTTGCCATGCGCTGTTGGTGGGGGTAAGGGAATGGAGGAGCGGAAAGGAACTGGCCACCCTACCACATGTAAACTCCAGCTCAGGAACACCTCTGCGGAGGTTCGGACCTGCCTTCGGGCAGAATAACCCTTACCTTACCCTATGTTTATAAATTGTATCTTTTATTTAGTTTATTAAGTTAAATTTTGTTTACAGTTCTACTCCCTTTGTTGCTATAGAATTCCATGGTCATAATGTGTGCAATGATCCAGTATCTGTTGCAGATAAATTATTGCTCAACATTGCAGCTCGTAAGGTCTACCATCAGCCATGTTCAAGGGAGAGAGTGAGTGAGAGAGAGACATATGAGTGCCTAGACTTGAAATTCACATTGACTTTTTCCATCGAATGCACGTGAGGATTCAGTGAAATTGTGCATAGTTTGAACTGCCTACTTGTTATTAGTATTTTTATTGAACTGTGTAATGACTAACGGAAAAAATGTAATTGCCTACAAGGAACAACTTTCCAATAATTATCATTCTTGTTATAACAACAGAATGCAAGGAAAAAAGATTTTAAATGTACATTTTCCTGGAAGAGGGGGTAATTTACTTACAGGGAATTCAATACCCACTCCCCCACCGGGCACAGCCTGAAATAAACACTAGTAGTTAAGCCCTATGATCCTTCTCCTCCCCACTGTTTTTCTTTTCTGATTTCGCACCCTGCCCTGTATATTGGTAAATGGGTGGTCATTTGTTGATTTTGATGATGTCTTATAAGGGCGTGCACAGGCACACCCCATAGCTATGTCCAGTTCGCCACTCAACACTTGGTGTAGTGTGGCTGCATAGTCTACTCCATTGCCGTAGCAAGATGAACCTAGCCCGATGTCAAAATTACACTTAAAATACGGGAATCATGTCTACAATAGTATGAGCATGTACTTCACAGCACTGACACCTCACTTGCAAAGAGCGTCCTTCAATTGAACGTTAAGGGTCACCAGCCTTGAAGACGACCACAATCACATTGGCAGGACAGAGGAGAGATGATGAATACCTTCAAAACTCAGCCCTTGGGATGGTATGGATCATCTCAAGTGCAGAAAATAATGCAAGAATGCGGACCTCACATATGTGGAAAAGTGCGAGGAAGATAAATGATTCTTAGTGTCATTAGGCTGCATCTGAATAAGAACAAAGGACTAAAGCAAACAAATGAAAACAGTAAATAAATCAGAGAAACAGACACACAAATAAATTATTGCATGAGGGGTTGAGTATCTTGTCATTAGAGTTACCTTGATAAGGGCAATATCATATTCGTAAGTTTTATAGTTAAACTTTGGATGTGTGTACAAGCTCTTCGCCCTTCGATCCTGCTCACAATTTCCACGCTGTACACTGATCACCTCGCTTCTACCAGCTATAATGGTGATGTCGTTTGGGGACAGCTTCCGATGCTGCCTGCAAAAGGATAATAAGGAACAATATACCAAATCAAGTAAACTATGACAATAAAATGGCAACACAATATGATAATGTAAATATGATGAAATGTGCGAGTAGGTTTTCACCAAGGGTCAGGCCCATATCACCTGGTCATGGTCATCCTATTTCAGACCTGGCATCCTGGTGCATGATGTTTGCAGAGGATATTGTCTTGTGCAATATGAGAAAAGCAGAGGTAGAAGAGAAGTAGAAGAGAGGTGGAAGGCAATCTGATACTTGGGCGACTGCCCTAAATGCAGACCAGTATTGATTGGAAGCTGATAAACTGGAGAAAGGCTCTTGAAGACAGAAAAAGTTTAGAGTAAATGGGATGTGGAGTATTTAATGACTGGGAAGGAGGGATTGAGGATGATTTGAGTAAGCCTCAAGAATGCTAACACTTTCAAGTATTTGGGATCAGCGGTTGCCAAAATGCAGAAATAGTCCACAGAATAGAGAATGAGTTATAAAATATGACAAAACACTGACTGCTAACTGCACATAAAATGGTCATTAGGCCTGTAATGCTGTATGGGCCTCCAGGAAATCTGATGTGAAGAAACTAGAAGTGGCAGTTATGAAGATGCTGAGGTGGATATGTGGGTTTATGAGGATGGACCAGATATGGAATGAAGAAATCAGTTACAGTGGTATGGACACATTTCATGGTTGTGTTAGAAAGGAAAGTACTTGAAATGAATGTGGATGAGGATAGGAGGAGAGGAAGACCCATGAAACAGATGGATTGGGCAAAAGAAGAGCTCCAATGAATGAGATTAATGGAAGATGATATTTGAGACTAAGGGAGGTGGAAGAGGTTCATACTGCCTAAATGGGAAAAGGTGGAGTAAAAGAAGAAGATCAGGCGAGTTAGCCATGCAGTTAGGGGTGCAAATATTTAAAACGTATGGCAGCTGTGAGCTTGCATCCAGGAGACAGTGGCTTCGAGCCTCACTGTTGGCAGCCCTGAAGGTGGTTTTCTGTGGTTTCCCCATTTTCACACCAGGAAAATGCTGGGACTGTACCTTAATTAAGGCCATGGCCACTTCCTTCCCACTCTTAGGCCTTTCCTATCCCATTGTTGCCATAAGACCTACAGTATCTGTGTCGGTGTGACGTAAAACAAATTGTGTAAAAAAAAGAAGAAGAAGAAGAATCATGAAAGTATGTGTAGACTAATTTATACAATATGTCCTCAAATTATTTATTAAACGGTAAATTAACTATATTTCAGTCACATGCTAGAGGTTTCCTCCAGATTATGTATTGTATGGCAATCAATCAATCAATCAATCAATCAATCAATCAATCAATCAATCAATCAATCCTGATCTGCATTTAGGGCAGTTGCCCAGGTGGCAGATTCCCTATCTGTTGTTTTCCTACTCTTTTCGTAAATGATTGCAAAGAAATTGGAAATTTATTTGTTTACCTTCCTATCTGTCATTTTCAAGGTGTGGGAGGTGCTTACATTGCTTTAAGTTGAAATAGCAGGTTTTAAGCATGGATTTCTTATTGTCTTGCACTAGCTCAAAAGGTATCTCTGTGATGTGATCTTTCCCTTTTTCTAGTGTTTTGCCATCTGTGTTATTTGTCTTATGTCTTCACCTCTTTTATCTTTCTTCTTATCCCATGCTCTCCATATCAAGACTAAAGGTCTGTCAAGATGACCCCCAATGAGTTTTGAAGTGCACTCTCATGATAAAGCTGGGAAACAGAAACAAGCTCATTAGGGGTGAAGGGAATTGGATGTGGAAAAGCGGATGTTGCTCATCAATGAGGAGATTTGAGCTTGAGAGGCCATCCCATGTAATGCCAACCATCTACCTAGTTATACATACTGAAAATTGTCTCATCATCGCCATAAGACCTATCTGTGTCGGTGCAACGTAAAGCAACTAGCAAAAAAAAAAAAAAAAAAAAAAAAATTGTGTCATATATATAGCATTTCCATTGACATATCCAGAAGTTCCATGCCCTTGGTTAGATTGTAGTAGGAGTGTAATTTGGAACTGAAAAGGAAAATTTCTACAATAATCTTTGTCTCTTTGATAGATTCTACACTTGTTGATTAACATCACTGCTGGCTTCTCACCAAGGTCACTACAGAACAAAACTAGTGGGGTTTTTCAAATGAAAAGTCATCAAGCTATAGAACATATTCTGCATAAAACCATAAGTCTTCACAACTCTCGAAGCCAATACCTCCCTGTGTATGTAAATTTTACAGAATTAGTAACAGCACTCACTCTTGCTCTGAACCCCTTTAGTTCCAGTATATGCCACCATCCCATCGGTACATATATTGACACAATTTGTCCATGATAGATAGTTCTCACTGAAAAAAAGAATTCACAGGAGTGTAGCCTGTAGTTCTCCCTTCCAGACCTTTACAAAATAGAAAAGCCTAGTGCATTTCATTTTCATGACGTAAAGGTTGGACAGCAGAATATCTAGATGTAACTAGTGCTTACTTAAATAGTGAAATCCGTTATACTGTATACATGGAACAACCAGAATTGTTCGTAGAAAAAGATGTCCAAAATTATGTATGTAAATTGAAGAAAAGCATCTGTGGACTATCTAACTTGAGTAAAGACTGGAATGCTTGTGTTGATACTATAATTAGAAGACTAGATTTTAAGAGATGTGTCAAAGAACCATGTGTGTATGTAAAGGCGTGTTGTATCATTGGCTTGTATGTTGACAACATAATTGCATTAGGTGACAAAGAGGTTGTTAAGTTGGTTAAAATAAGGTTGACAGATGAGTTAGAGATTAAAGATCTGCGGAAAGCAACAAACTTACTGTCAATAAAAATAGAACAGACAAAAGAAGGGGTTATGTTGAGTCAAAGTTTGTACATTGACAAATTACTTGCTGATTTTTCCATGAGTGACTGTAAACCGAGTAAGACTATTTTACCAAACGGGTATACAGCAGCTGAAAATGATGAGCAGGAATTTGATCAAAATAAAAAAAATCAAAATCTCTTTATTTGCAAATGAGGTGTCTACCTCGGTGGCAAATGGTACACTAAAATACATTATTGTCAAGCACTAAATATTAAATTAACAAGAGAAGAAAATTTTCCTATAATACAGTATTATACAATTTACGCTAACAATTTTTTCTATTAAACACACAGCTCATCCTTAATAAATTTATGTTGTTTACAAAATTCTACTTATAATATCTCCTGTACTACTTACAAATATAGTCAACTGACATACAGTATGTGGAATTACTTCAAATGATACTATACAACTGGTATAAGATTAAACTTTACATTGCATTTATTTATTTATTTATTTAATGTTTTTTTATTTATTTATTTATTTATTTATTATTATTTTTTTTTACCCATTCTGGAACCTAAGTATCATAACGACCTGCTGCGTCTTAACCAGAGCCCCTTTCGCCTCCACTTTTCAGAGTTCCTGAAGGGCCTTTACAGCTACTGTAGTGGTCCCAGGGCTCTCGAAGTCCCCACTGTACTTCACCCCTACAGGCAGTCCCCTACTTTGGCTGTCCAAACTCCTTAGACCAGGGGATGGAATTAATTGTACCATCTATTGCATTGCAGTAGGAAGTTTGCTATATGGACAGCAGAACATCTAGATGTAACTAGTGCTTACTTAAATTGTGAAATCCGTTATACTGTATACATGGAACAACCAGAATTGTTCGTAGAAAAAGATGTCTAAAATTATGTATGTAAATTGAAGAAAAGCATCTGTGGACTATCTAACTCGAGTAAAAAAATAATACTAGACCTGACATTGCATTTGCAGTAAGTAAAGTTAGCCAAAATTGTCAAAAACCTAAGATTAAAGATTGGAAAGAGGAGAAGCATATCATGAGATATCTATGTAGTACTAGAGATTTAAAGTTGTGCTTCAAAAATTGTGAGGAGTCAGTACAAGTTTTCTGTGATGCAGATTAGGGAGGAGATACTGAGTCAAGAAGATCAGTGATTGGGTATGTAACCACAGTGGCAGGGGGAGCAGTATCTTGGTATAGTAAGAAACAGAGTTGTATTGCTAGATCTACCATGGATGCTGAATACATGGCAATGGCAGAGGTATCTCAAGAAGTAACTTGGATGAAAGATTTGCTATCAGAGCTAGGGCTGGAAAGGTTTATGGATATACCTTGTAAAGTTTTTGCTGACAGTGCAGCAGTGATTAAAATGAGTAAAAATGATAATGTGAGTGAAAGGTCAAAATATATTGACATCATGTACCATGTATGTAGAGAACTACTGTAGTAGAAAAGGGGTTCATTGAGTTTGTATAAGCAGCATCAGAGAGAAATGCTGCAGACTTGTTCACAAAGAATTTATCAAGCAACAAGCTTAAGAGTTTGTGTAGGCTTATAGGATTTCAAGAGGATAATTGATTGAAGTGTAGTTTTTTATTTTTTTGTGAAAAGGGGGGAGTGTTGGAATGTTGTGATTTTCTCATAAAAATAAAAATAAAATTTAATGTATTATATCTTGTATTAGTTAGGTATAAGAAAACAACATTAAAGTTATGTGTTGGTAACTCAGGTAAATTGAGTCAAGTGGTTTATCTTGGTTTGCTTTGTTCTTTGAACTGCTTGGTGTGTGTGATGGTCAGTTGTGGTCAACAGCTCGTAATGAAAAGATGTGTGTAATTAAGCTGGTGTTTCTATGGTATAATTTGCTTGCCTAAACCGGTATAATGAGTAGAAATTCAGGTATATCAACAGGAACCCATTTTCATTCTGAGGCAGGTCATGGAAAACAGCTGGAAATTTGGGAAGGATATACACTTAGAAAGAGGCATGCACCAGCACCCCCAGAACAAACATTTGGGACTGACACATAGGGGTATTGGCAAGAAATGAATAACAATGACAAAAGCAATATATGATAACTGTTGCAGCTGTGTAAAGACAACAGTGGGAAGATCAAAATGGTTTGGAAAGGACAATGGACCAAAACAAGGGAGTGTGCTGTCACCTTTACTGTTCATAATGGTGATGGATGACATCGTAGAGGCACCAATGGAAGATTACAGAGGGGAAAGAATGAACGTAATATTTGTGGATGATGATGTGATCTGGGGAGACGATGAGGTACAATAACAGCTGAATGTACTGAATAGAAAGATTGAACAATGGGGATTGAGGATAAACATGGAGAAGGGCAAGATAATGATGATGAGCAGAGAAAGTAAAAAGAAAAGGAGCTATGAGAATAGAAGACAAGGAACTGGAAATAGTAGAACACTTCAAATATTTGGGAAGTGAACTGACAAAAAATCGAAGACTGGATATGGAAATAAGTAGGATACAAGTGGGGAAAGTCTTCTACCACCTGGTATGGAAATTAATATGGAGTAAAAAAGTACCAATGAAGGCTAAAGAAGTAATGGACAAGGGATATTACTTACCTATAATGACATATGCAGCAGAAACCTGGAGAGATGAGAGTGGAGTACAGGCAGCTGAAATGAAATTCCTGAGGAGTATGGTGCAGAAGACAAGGGGGGACAGAGTGAGCAACGAAGACATATGAAAAGCACTAAATGTGTAAAAAGTAAATGATAAACAGGAACAGAAGAGATTGAGATGGTTTGGACATGTTAAGTAGATGAAGGACAAAAGACTGCCAAGACAAGCACTGGAAACACAGATGACAGGGAAGAGAGGACGAGTAAGATCAAGATTACGATGGGTGGACTGTGTGAAGGAAAGCATAGGACAATGGCACCTGGACTGGAACACAGTGTTGGATGAGGAATGGTGGAGAGGCAGGATGAAGTGTAGTGGAACCATATTTGCCCCCAATTAGTGCCAGCTGGAAAAGGGAAAATGATGATGATGATGATGATAATGATGGTACTAAAGTATTTAAGCCAAACCAAACCCCATGGCGCAACAGCCCTGAGGGACCATGGCCTAACAAGCAACCACTGCTCAGCCCAAAGACCTGCAGATTATGAGGTGTTGTGTGGTCAGCACAATGAATCCTCTCAGCTGTTATTCTTGGCTTTCCAAACGGGGCCGCTATTTCACCACCAGGTAGCTTTCCAATTGTAATCACGTTGGCTCCTTGAACCATCCCTCGGATCCAGATAAAAATCCCTGTCCTGGCCAGGAAACAAACCCAGGACTTGCAGGTAAGAGGCAGGTATGTTATCCCTAAACCTAGCAGCAAATATTAAAGTATATAAAGAAATTATAAATACAATGGCAATCCTACAAAAGAGTAGAATATAAAAGCTTTGTGTTTTATCCATTCCTGGATGTTGATGACCTGATGTCACCTTGATGTTGATAAAATGACTAGGTATTCCAAGCCAAGACAGGGGTCAGTAAAGAAGAATTCATCAGCACTAATACCCGATGTCTCTGCCTGGCAGTGAAAGTCCTAGCAAGTACACAGACCTACATTATACTTTTGGATCTCTCATGCTCAAGCCCATGTGGACCCTACACCAGGACTACTTGATACGAGAAGTGGAAAAGATCCAAAGGAAAGCAGCATGATTTGTTCTGGGTAATTTCTGACAAAGGAGTACTGTTACGAAAATGTTGCAGACTTTGGGCTGGGAGGACTCGGGAGTAATGAAACGAGATGCTCGGCTGTGTGGTTTGTTATGCATAAATATCTCTGGGATAATTTAATGAAACCGCCTGTTCAATACATACCATATTTAATGTAGTTTGGTATGTTGTGTGGTATGTTTCAAGCTGTCAGTGGAGAGATGGCGTGGAATGATGATAGTAGACGAATAAGCTTGAGCAGAGTTTTAAAAGTAGCAAAGATCATAATATGAAGATTAAGTTAAAATTCTAGAAGACAAATTGGGGCAAATATTCATTTATAGGACAAGAAGTAAGGGATTGGAGCACATTATCATGGAAAATTTTTGATAAATATCCAAGTTCTTTGAAAACTCTTTATTATTATTATTATTATTATTATTATTATTATTATTATTATTATTATTATTATTATTATTATTATTATTATTATTATTATTATTATTATTATTGAATATCCAAAGCAGTTTGGAACACTATTTTACATAGTATACTAGGGTTATAGTTAAAATACATATTCAGTTTTACGGTGAAAATTAATTCATGTATCTAATCGGCACAAGATGAAGTGGATGATGTTAATAAAATATTTGTAACAGCATGGCTTCTTAAACAAATGATACAGGAGTTTTGATAATAAAATTTTGCAATAATTCAAATGGAGTTCAAGTCATGCCTTCTTCTTTCAAATACAGCACATTCAAACAGTAGGTGCTCCACTGTTTGTGAGGATCCACGGACACACACGTATCCATCAGGATGATTGATTCCAAATCAATGAAAATAATAATGAAATTTGCCATGACCAGTCAAAAATTGAGTAATTTCAAAGCTTGGCACCAACACGTTACTTTGCAGGCAGTTGAAAACCTCAGGGAAGAATATTTCTCTGGTGACTTGGCCTCTGGTGGAAGAAGTCCAAATGATGTTCCATAGATGGATTACATGCTTCTTTATGATTTTTTTAGTGTAGCTAGGTGACGTTCCTTCATTAGTAATTTCCAAATTAGATGTAGCCGCTGCTTTTGTCAGATCAGCTTTCTCGTTTCCAGATATTCCACAATGACCATGAATCCAGTCTAAACAGATGCGCGAACTTTGTTGAGCTGTGGTTCTAATACCTACAGCTATTGGACTCAGATTGTGTTTATTATTTATCACATTCAACGCAGCTTGCGAATCACTTAATAACCGAGATTTCTTATTGTTAGATTTGCACCATTTGATCGCCCACAGTTCAGCCTGGAAAATAGAGCACGTGGAAGAGAGTTTGTACTGGGATAAGAACACCTCAGAATCGTTTTCATGAATAACAAAGGCGCACCCAACTTTGACCTGTTCATCTGTGTTTGGTATGCAAGATCCATCTGTGTAAATAAAGCAGTCTTGGGTAACTGAACAATTTTCATAAATGAAGTTTTTGAAGAGACTTGGGTGATTAGACTGTAGAAAATGACAAGGTTGCTCTAGAGTGGTATTCAGAATGGGCATTGGTGATACTTTGTTTTTCTTCAAAAAACGTGAGTTCAGCTTTTGTTATCACTGTGAGAAATAGTGGCTCAATGCCTGCAATAAGAAGAGCTGCATCAATAGAGGTGGTGCGCTAAGCACGGGAAATATGAAGAGCAAATCCTCTCTGAATTTGCATCAATATATGCTGAGCCCATTTCTTCTCAAGTGTCATTCGAAAGAGGAAACACAATACAATATCGGTGGTACAAACGCTATATCATAAATGATTCTTAGTACCTCTGAATTTGGTCCCCGAGAAGGTCTGCAGGCAATAGCTAAACCTTCCATAAACTTACTGCCTTTCTGTTGTAGTTTGTTGAAATGGGCCCTGAAGGTTAACTTCTTGTCAAGCACAACTCCCAGATAAAGAATATGATTTTCCATAGTGATAATTGGTCCATTTATTTTAATTTTAGGCTTCCTGAGTTTCCTTCTCCTTGTAACAAGCATGGCCGTTTTCTGGGGATTAAATTGTAATTTACTATCACAACCCCAAGTAAATAAAATGTCAAGAGACAAATTTGCTCTTACTCTCAGATCTCGCACATTATCTGCTTTAATTAAAAGAAGGGCGTCATCAGCGTAGGCCACAACTTTACAACCAACAGGAAGATGTAAAGTTAGAAGGTCATCTTATAAAATGTTCCAGAAACCAGGACTACAACTACTGTAGATTCTTGTGGGCAACCCCTATTCAGGATCTTTGAAGAGACTGCTGATCTGACTTGAAGTTTAACTCTCTGATTTTGAAAATAAGATTGTATTAATTTATATAAATTTTTGGGACAGAGCTTCCTTTTCAACTGAGTCAGAACTTTTGGCCACCAGGCATTATTGAATGCACTGGAGATATCCAGTGATATTAGGATAGCTACTTCATGCATGGAGAAAACAGTCTGAGCCCATTCTACTACACTAAGAACAGCATCTTCTGTCAATTTTTGTGGAGTAAATCCATACCGGCATTGACTTAAATGATTCTTGCTATATAAGTGGTACATGACCCAATCGATTATTAACTTCTCAAAAATCTTCCCCAGAACTGGAAGAAGGCAAATAGGCCTAAAAGATTTGGCACTAAACATTCTTGAAATAATGCCCTTAAGGATTATTTTAACAATTGCAATTTTCCAAGATGTAGGGAAGAGGCTGAACACCAAGCACTTATTAAAATTGGTGACAAACAGGGAAGGAAAACACAAGCGGATATTTTTGATAATGTTTTCTGATAGTCCATCCCAACCTGGTGCTTTTTAGTCATTTTGTGATAGTATATTCATTCAACTTCTTAGCGGGTGAAAAGCACATCACCCGCAGTCTTAGGAGGGAGAGTGCAAAATAATCTAATGGCCTTTTGCATTTCTAAGTTGATAAGAACATCGGCAGTGTCGGAGAAAGATTTTGTAAAACTGGTGTCTGATTCAGTTGAGCAAATAGTATTATTCAAATTTTCAGGTTTTCTTGTTAATTTGGATGGGTGGGTGGGTGGGTGGGTGGGTGGGTGGGTGGGTGGATGGACGGACGGACGGACGTGCTCACAAGATAAATAGCCACATAAAATGCAAACTTATATTTTTATACATTAAGTTAATTCATTTTCATGTAGTGTGTAGTGTCAAACATACAAGTATTAACCAGTTTATGTTACGAGAAAAGTAAAATGAGTTTCTCGGCCTGTTTGGAAAATCGTATTTTATAGAAATTTTTTGGGACTGTTCGAATTAATTGGATTCTAAATGGCAATATGCTATCATCTGACCCTTACCTAAAAATAAAATCTTCCAACAGTCCTAAAGATTACTGTCCTAATGGTATACTCCTTATATTTGGAAAAATTATGAAGAAAATAGTACCTAAACAAATGACTGAATATCTTATACATTACAAATTACTTGACAAATATAATCATGATGGAATTTTCTTACAGCAGTTTATCCTGGTTATGGTCCTATCTTAGTGATTGTCAGCAGCATGTATCAGTGGGAAACAACACATCTTCATGGCAAACCACCAAGATGAGCATGGCACAGGGTGGAGTTTTGTCACCATTTCTTTTCTCATCTGTATATAAAATTGGATGTTGGTATGTTTGAAGCTAATAGATTCAAAAACTACTGGACTGATTTTGCTGAAATTTTCACAGTTTGTTCTTATTACATCTGAGAGGGATTTTGAAGTGGTTTGAACGAAATCTGATTGGTAGTTCGGCACTAAGGGGTGAAAAATAAAGTAGGGGAAGATAAGCAAACCGCAAGACAAGTCCGATCAGCGGGTTGTCTACCAAACAGTATGTAAAGATTACAATGTGTTCCTTAAAACTTATTTCTGCTGTTATCTGGAAAAATTACTGTAGGGGCAAGAAACCTGTAGCACCCCTAAAGGAAGGGGGTGAAACTTTAAAATCTGAAAATGACGATGTTAGTGACGAATTCATAGTCTTTGGGGTAGCTGAGATGAACTGTGACAGTCTGACACAAAATTTGTTCCCAATCGGTATGATAAACATATTATGACTTACTGGTTGGGAAAGAAACCTGTAGGGTAAGACACACATACGGGCGGGATCGTACAACTGAAGATGTTACAGACGTTAAAATTGGTACTTGGAATCTTCTTTAAAAATAAACACATATTTTAATTTTTGGTATATTATCGGTATTAAATGTTCATAAAATTATTGAAATGGGCAGGAAAAACAATATGACTACGACAGGCAGATCAAGATGAGTTATCTGACCTGCTGTGGAGCAGCACATGGGTCCACTAGTTATATATAAACAACTTATCTGAGTTGCTGACCAATTGTAAATATCAGCTATATACAGATGATAAGTTCAGTTACACATTCACACAAAGTTTAATAACTTACACATTGCAGTCACTAAGTTAAACGAAGACCTACCGGTAGCTTTCTCTTGTATATTCCATTTTCCTTGTTTTTCTTGTTTTATGACTGTATAGGATCACTTTAGTCAGTCCATCGTTCAGGTCTCTTTGTAGGGATTGTTCGGGCTGTGCGGTCCTCCCAGTACTTCTTCAGATGCTCTGATCTTCGTGCCCTTTCCTCGGTTAAAAATGTGCGTGTTGTGGGTTTGTTTCGCGTAAGGGTCAGGCGGAGGTTTGTATTCTTGAGATTCTTGTATTCTTCAGATCCTCTCTTACTTCTGTTGGATATTTTTTGAGATAAGATTGTGTTGTACTAGTTGTTTCAGAAGTCTTGAATCCTGCAAATGTCCAAAGAATCCCAGTCTCCTCTTATGCATAGTATCTGTAATGGGTTGTAGCTCTTTGTTCACGACTTTGCTGTCCATCTTTCTGGTATTTTTTGTTGATGCAGGTTCTTCCAATCATCCTTTCAATTTTTTGAAGTTTGTCAGTCTTTGATTGTTTATTCAGGTGAAAAAGTGTTTCTGCTGCATATCTAGCTTTCGGTTTCATAACTGTGTAGTTGTATTGTTGTTTTTTTTTTGCATTTATTGATAGATATTTCTTTTTGTAGATGCCGCATGTTAATTTTTGTGCTTTAGCTGATCTATTTGTTCTTGTTTGGAAAGAGATTTTTTTCATTCAGGTTATGTGTTATTACTTCTCCAAGATATTTAAAAAGTTACTATTTTGATTTTATTACCATTTATGGTAACTTCTTTTAGTTGTGTTGTTTTTTGGGGCATAATTTCTGTTTTTTCAAATTATATATTGAGGCCACTTTTATTTGCAATGTTTTGAAGTTCTGATATCTGGACTTTTTTGCTTCTTTTATGTCAACTTCTAGTAATGCTAAATCGTCGGCGAAACCCAGGTAATTTGTTTTGATTTTTCGGCCAATATTTATTTTGGGGGGGACATTTCCTAAACCATTCCCTGATTACCATTTCTAGAGCACAATTAAATAATAGTGGTGAGAATCCATCTCCCTGCCGTAGTCCAGTTTTAATTTCAAATGACTCTGATACTTCATCCCTAAATTTCACTTTTGATCTGGTGTTAGTGAGAGTCAGTTTTATCATATTTATTAATTTGGCATGTAGTCCAAGATGTCTTAAAATTTTAAACAGGGATTCTCTATGGATGCAATCATAAGCTTTCTTGAAAGCTACAAATGTTATCATCATATCTCTGTTTTTTCTCCTGTTATAGTCTATTATCAACTTAAGATTCATGATCTGATCAGGACAGCTCCTCCAGGGTTTGAAACCTCTTTGATATTCTCCCAGTTCTTTCTCAAGTTGTAAACTTATCCTATTAAGGATGATTACTGAAAGAATGTTGTATGTCTAGGAGTGTGATTCCCCTGTAGTTATTAGGGTCAGTTTTGTCCCCATTTTTTGTGCAGTGGGTGAATGAGGGCTGTTGTCCAGTGTTCTGGCAGTTCTTCTTTAATCCAGATAGAGACATACAATCACTATTGATCTGCATTTAGGGCAGTCACACAGGTGGTGGATGGGAAGAATACTTCTCAGAATTGCTAAATATTAAATACAGTGAACGGGTAGATGAGAAGGAGCAAAAAGAAACAATGGCGAAAGAAGGAGAATAAAAGGAGATACCGATGTTAGAAATAGAGGAAGCCATACGAAAGATGAAGAGCGGTAAAGCAGCAGGAGTGGATGAGGTAACTACAGAAATGATAAATGCAGCAGGACCAATAGGGCTACAATGGCTGTATAGATTATTTAGAATAATCTGGAGGAAGAAAGATAACCCAGAAGAGTGGGGAAAGCGTTTAATTATCCCAATATTTAAAAAAGGTGATACAAAGGAATGCAATACCTACAGGGAGATCAGCCTTATTGCCCATGTTGCTAAGATATTTGAGAGAGTATTGGAAGGAAGACTGAGGAGGAAGCTAGAAGAAGAAGTGGAGGAAGAACAGTATGGTTTAAGGAAAGACAGATCAGCATTTGACCTGATCTTGATCTTTACATTACGACATATGATGGAGAAAAGATAGGAGTTTGGAAAAGACATAGTGATGACATTTATTGACATTGAGAAGGCATATGACAGCGTGCCCAGACATTTGGTATGGGACACATTAGGGAAAATACAAGTTAATGCAGAGTGGGAGTGCAAATGATAAAAGCTATGTACAAAAATTGTGTTTAGTGTGAAAACTAGTATAGGAAAAACAAAATGGTTTAAAGTTGAAACTGGTCTCCAACAGGGAAGTGTACTACCTCCCAGACTATTCATCATAGTCATGGATGAAATTCATAAGAACATTAAACAGACATTGAGAAGACAGGAAATAAAAGCCATGTTGTTTGCAGATGATATAGTGATATGGGGTGAGGATGAAATTGAAGTGCAAAAACAAGTAGATGTGTAGAATCAAGAGATAGAAAAATTTGGGGTGAAAGTAAGCACAGAGAAAAGTAAAACAATAGTGATGACAGGGGGAAGGAAGGAAGGAAGGAAGGAAGGAAGGAAGGAAGGAAGGAAGAGGAAAGACAAAATTGAATGGTAAAATTCTGGAAGTGGTTAAAAGTTTCAAGCACTTAAGTGTGATCACAGAAGATGGAAAGATTACAAAGGAAATTGGAAAAAGAATACAACAAGCAAACAGCTTCTACCAGAGTGTAAGGGGTATTTTTTGGAACCAAGATGTCCCGAAGAAATGTAAGAAAGTATTATATTCAACCTATTTTGAACCCATACTAACCTATGCAGTTGGCTCGTGGACTACAACAAAACGAGAGAAGAGTAGAATAGAGGCAGCGGAGATGAAATTCCTGAGAGGTATCAAGGGCAAGACAAGAAAGGATAGAATTAGAAATGAAGAGATAAGGAAAAGGACAGCAATCTTGAAACTTCAAGACAGGACAGAAACTAAAAAGCTAAAGTGATGAGAATGGGAGAAGAGAAAGTGAAAAAAAAAAAAAATCTTTTCCAGAGAAGTTAACAGGAAAGAGACCACAAGGAAGATCCCAAAAGAGGTGGACAGATTCATTGTGGGAGTGCATAGAGAAGACGGGAGGAAAACTAGAAGATGTACTTAAAAAAGGAAAATGGTGGAGAGACAGGCAGCGATGGAGGTCCTTGATTCACAACCCGACCTGGGAAGCTGGAAACGGGAAATGAAGATGATGATGATGATGATGATGATAATGATGATGATGACCCAGGTGGCAGATTTCCTACCTGTTGTTAACATAGCCTTTTCTTGAATAATTTCAAAGAAATTGGAAATTTATTGAACATCTCCCTTGGTAAGTTATTCCAATTCCTAACTCCCCTTCGTATAAACAAATATTTGCCCCAATTTGTCCTCTTAAATTCCAACTTTATCTTCATATTTGAAGACACCACTCAAATTTATCTACTGATGTCATACCATGCCATCTCTCCACTGACAGCTCAGAACATACCACTTATAATATAAATATAGTTGGTCCGTTATTGGACATTATAAATTTCCAGCTAACTCATTCCTGGTTGCCAGTATTTCACCCCAGTGTGCTAAGTTAGGCTCATCAGTTGGTAAATAGCACACCTACCATGATGCATGGCTTGTGCATTACAAACCATAACTCTCATCTTTGTTCCATATTCATCATCATGATCATCATCATCCTAAAATATCTCCAGTTTCCCAGGTGTGGTATAGGAGCCTCCTCCATCTCATCCTGTCCTTGTACCATTCCTCCTCCACCAACTTGTCCCAATCATGACCTCTCAGCAGTACATCGTTCTTAACTAGATCTATCCATTTCCTTCGTGGCCTTCCCACGGGTCGTCTTCCTTCTACTTTTCTGTCAAATTCCTTCCTTGCAGTTCTGTTATCTGGCATCCTCTTCATGTGACCAAACCACTTCAGTCTTGATATCTGAATCATATTGAGGAGAGAATCATCTATTCCTACTTCTTCTCTAATTTTCTCATTCCTAATCTTGTCTTTCCTGGTTTTCTGGATCATAGTGCGCAGGAATTTCATTTCAGCTGCCTGGAGTTTGGAGTTATCTCTATTGGTCAATGTTGTGGTTTCGAGACTGTATGTAAGAATTGGTGTATAACAGGACTTGTACAATGTCATTTTTGTTTCCATAGTATTTGCTCATCCCACAGCAGGTGTCTTACCTGGTGGTAAAATTGTGTTGCCTTATTGATTCGATTGTTCACCTCATGTTTTGCTAGGTTGTCATTTGATCGAACGCTACCCAAATATTTGAAAACTGGAACGCTGTCCAGTTGGGCTTCATTAAACATGACTATTGGTTTTGCTCCTTCCCCATACACTTTCATCATCACCACCTTGGTCTTACTGATGTTTAACACATTAATGATGGGCTACGTTAATTAACATAGTTTTGTATTGGTGCACGGGCAACCGGCTACGTAAATTAATGTTTTCACACATTGTTTCATTCTTGTGTGATTTTATCCTCTCCACCATTTATTAATCAAAATATTTCGTGTTGTTTACGAACTAAAGTCTTTGTTGATCGGAATTTAGATAGATATATTCTTTCCTTGACAATGCGCCATAGCAAAAACAGCTTGAACGATGATGAAATATTTGGACAATTGCATGCTGATAGTTTATCTGATGTCCCTAATGATTCCGAAAGTGTAAGTATTAGTGGTTGTGAAGAAGATGTGTGCCCGTCAACATCAAAATATACGTGCGGAAGTGAAAGTGAGACATTCAGTTCAGACGAGTCTGTTGACGGCGACAATAATACGAGTGAAGATGCCAGTGATAGTAGTGACAGTGAGGTTGATGGATGAACAAATATGGATGAAAACAGAGTCCTAGAACCATTTACATGTATTTATATTTCATCCTACTTCTCATGCTAGGTGTGCTTCTGTAGCCGGTCCACAGGAAAGAATGGAGTAGCACGCGTCCGGAGAACAATGTGTTAAACCATATTTCTTAAACTCCTCATTCCAGCTTTGCATTCTCTCTCCCAATTCCTCTTCTGAGTCACTCTAGATTGCAACATCATCTGCAAATGTGAAGGCTTTGATATCTCCTTGTTCTTTCCTTTTAATAGATTTCATTACTACATCCATCACAATAATAAATAGAAGTGGTGACAATGAGCTGCCCTGCTGCATTCCTCTCTTTGTTTCAAACCAGTCTGACAAACCATGTCCTGCTCGAATACAACTTTTGTTCCCACTATACAACATTTTCACTGTGTGTATGAGGCCGTCTCACACTTGAAGTTCTTTCATGCATTGCCAAATTCTTTCCCTTGGTACACTGTTGTAGGCTTTCTCAATGTCCAAAAATATTAGAAATAAAGGCTTGTTCTTCTCCCAGTATTTTTCCATTAGCATCCTAATTGCAAATATAAGGTCTGTTGTTGACCTTCCTGGTCTGAAACCATTCTGCTCTTCTTCCAAAATTGTTCCGTATTGAAAACAGCTATCTCACTAAGTTTACAAAAGGAGTATTTTTATTACCCCACATATTCAATACAATTAATTTCATGGTTATGTGGTTAAATAAACATAGAAATTACTAAATTTAAAGGGACATATTTTGCTCTTCTTTTATTGGGCATCATCAGCCTTATTTAATATTAAAACAAGCACTGGTCAGAGGACATTATCATTTATAACTTATAAAAATTGAACTGTGATTTCTTAAAAGTAATGACACTGTGGAATAGTTGTTATAATATAAAGATATTGAGACATAACATATCCAACACATGCTAAAATCACTTTAAACAATTTAAAATGTTTGTCTAAAAAGAAAAGAATTTTGTGTCATATTAATTCTAAAAACAAACATGACTGACACTGAAGTGGATCCTCTTCATAAGAAGTTTGAACATACGCATCGCTCTTGGGGGTCAGATATCGAACACAAGACTTCAAAAATACTCCTTTTGTAAACTTAGTGAAATGGCTAGAGCATACCGTAGAGGCCACTGTGTAGGCTACTTGGAGCTATTGGCAGTGCCAATGCACTATGAGAAACTTTGTCTTATTTTCAAAAATTGATGCCTGGCTATCAGATGATAAAGAAGTTGATTATCTTTTTCACATACCACTTAGTCAAGCAGATCATCTCCCAAGTCTTCCCAGCCCAAACTTTGCAACATTTTTTGTAACACTACTCTTTTGTTGGAAATCACCCAGAACAAATCGAGCTGCTTTTCTTTGGATTTTTCCAGTTCTTGAATCAAGTAATCCTGGTGACAGTCCCATACACTGGGGTCTTACAAGAAACATGTATGCTCTCTCCTTTACATCCTTACTACAACCCCTAAACACCCTCCTAACCATGTGCAGAGATCTGTACCCTTTATTTACAATCCCATTTATGTGATTATCCCAATGAAGATCTTTTCTTATATTAACAACTACTGTAGGTACTCACAATGATCCCCATAAGAAACTTTCACCCCGTCAATGCAGTAATTAAAACTGAGAGGACTTTTCCTATTTGTGAAACTCACAACCTGACTTTTAAGTCTGTTTATCACCATTTCACAACATTATCGAGGTCATTTTGCAGTTGCTCACAATCTTGTAACTTATTTATTACTCTATACAGAATAACATCATCAGAAAAAAGCCTTATCTCTGATTCCACTTCTTTACTCATATCATTTATATATATATATGAAAACATAAAGGTCCAACAATACTGCCTTGAGGAATTCCCCTCTTAATTATTACAGGTTCAGGTATTGCCTACTCTAATTTTCTGAGATCTATTTTCTAGAAATATAGCCACCCATTCAGTCACTCTTTTGTGTAGTCCAATAGCACTCATTGTTGCCCGTAGTCTCCCATGATCTACCCTATCAAATGCCTTAGATAGGTAAATTGCGATACATTCCATTTGAGCTTCTGAATCTAAGATATCTGCTATTTCTTGCTGGAATCCCACAAGTTGAGCTTCAGTGGAATATCCTTTCCTAAACCCGAACTGCCTTCTATCAAACCAGTTATTAATTTTTGCAAACTAGTGCAATATAATTAGAAAGAATGCTTTCCCAAAGCTTACATGCAATGTATGTCAAACTGACTGTCCTGTAATTTTCAGCTTTATGTCTATCACCCTTACCTTTGTACACACAGGGGCTACTATAGCCAGTAACGGCGATTGGGGATTAAAAGTTTGGGGGCAAAAAATATACAGACAACAAACTCTACCCGAGTTTGTTGGATTTAGCAGGTGGGGGTAGGGGATTAGATACATCAAAACTGAAGAAACAAGCTACAAAATGGTAAGATTTCTTATGCTCTCTGAACAAATATCGACAGAGCAGTGAAAGTTGAGATTTTACCAATTTAAGTGCAGTAATAATATTTTTTTAAAGATTTTGATCCAATACGACACAATAAAACTTTCACCAAAAAAAAATATTACGCATTTATTACAACTTAGTAGAAGTACGACATGATTGTACAATTAAAATAATGAAGTACTTGACTTCACACTAAGAAACTAACAGACACTGAAGAGAATACCAGACTGAGGAACGCGCGTGTCAGTGTCTACGACCTTGGCACATAAATAAATAAATAAATAAATAAATAAATAAATAAATAAATAAATAAATAAATCAATCAATCAATCAATCAATCAATCAATCAATCAATCAATCAATCAATCAATCAATCAATCAATCAATCAATCAATCAATCAATCCATCCCTGCTACCATTACAGCATGTGCAAATTCTCCACTACATGCTGTGGCACTACAGAAATTGGTTAGCTGGAACGAACGATATTTTGTGCCTATATCCGCTAATAATTATGTTAATAATTAAATAAAATAAAGGAAAGAATTAGCTGATAAGGCAACAGGGCTTATACAAATTTCTTTTTTAAAATAATTCCTAGTTTCAACCGGCAAAATTGCAAATAAAAATGTAATATATTCTCCAAAACGTAGGGGGGCAACCGTCCCCTTAATCACTGCTACTGACTATAGCAACTCTCCATTCATTTGGTATAGCTCCTTCATACAAACAATAACCAAATAAGTACTTCAGATATGGTACTATATCCCAACCCATTGTCTTGAGTACATCCCCAGAAATCTTATCATTTCCAGCTGCTTTTCTACTGTATCTTATTGTAAATTTCATTGTTATCATAGGTCAATTTTAAAGCTTCTTTAGCATTAGTCACCTCCTCTATTTGGACATTATTCTTGTAACCAACAATCTTTACATACTGCTGACTGAATACTTCTGTCTTTTGAAGATCCTCACATACATACTCCCCTTGTTCATTAATCGCCCCCTGTAAGTGGGGGATGCAGATGAAGAATACACCCACGGTATCCCCTACCTGTCGTAAGAGGTGACTTAAAGGGACCCCAGGGACTGTCAACTTGGGAGCGTGGTTTGGCGACCACGGGGCCCTTAGCTGAGTCCTGGTATTGCTTCCACTTACTTGTGCCAGGCTCCTCACTTTCATCTATCCTGTCCGACCCTCCTTGGTCAACTCTTGTTCTTTTCTGACCCCGACGGTTTATTAGAGCATTTGAGGCCTAGGGAGTCTTTCATTTTCATGCCCTTCATGGCCCTTGCATTTCTTCATCCGTTACTTCATTTTTTGAAGTGACAGATCCCTTTTTCTCTTTTTTTCTCTCTCTCTCTACCCCTGTGGGTGGGCGACACAGACGAAATATACACCCACAGTATCCTCTGCCTATCGTAAGAGGTGCCTAAAAGGGGAAACCAAAGGATGATTGTATTAGAACCACGATACTACTTGTGATTAGTACCATCACGCGGGGAACACCATGGGTCGCCTTTACTTGCGGGTAGTACCACTATGTTAGATACATAATAGGTTTGTGATTAGTAGCAGCAGAGAGTGGTTCACTTTGGGTTTCCAGTACCCGTGATTAGTACCATTGTGAGAAACACCATGGGTTTGTGTTACCTTTCAGTGGCACCATGATGTGAGAAACACCGTAGGTCTGCGTTACCTGTGTGACGTAAATACCTGTGAGTAGTACCATAATGTGTGGAACACCGTGAGTCTACACTACTTTTGATTAGTACCGCAACATGACAAGTACCATGGTTCTACTTTACTAGCAATAAGTACCATTATGGGGGCCGTTGACCTGGATTTTGGGCCCTTTAGACAACAAGCATCCTCAATTTAGGATTGTGCTTTAGAAGCAGTCGCTTGGTCAGTAATACTATTGTTTATGATAGTTTCTGGGTCAGATCCACTGATTGCTTTAAATGCATATCCATCCATTCATTCTTCATCACATTTTTTAATTCTGGACAGTGGGTGATTTTGAACTTTTAAATTGTCATTACATTTTGTACCATTAGGGGCCAATGACCTTGATGTTTTGCCCCTTTAAACAAGCATCATCATCAGCATCATCTGTTCATTAATGATTCCTGCAATGTCCTTCCTAGAACCTGTTTCTGCCTTAAAGTACCTGTACATACCCTTCCCTTTTTTACTAAAATATGTATGACTGCTGATTATGCTTGCCATCATGTTATCTTAGCTGACTTCTTTGGTAGATTCATTTCCTAGCAAGTTCCTTCAATTTCTCCTTACTTCCACAGCCATTTCTAATTCTATTTCTTTCCAATCTCCACCTCCTTCTTAGTCTCTTTATTTCTCTGTTATAATAAGGTGGGTCTTTACCATTCCTTACCACCTTTGAAGGTACAAACCTGTTTTCACATTCCCCAACAGTGGCTTTAAACCCATCCCAGAGTCTGTTTACATTTTTATTTATCGTTTTCCACCGATCATAGTTACTTTTTGAAAACTCCCACATGCCTGCTTTATCAGCTATATGGTAATGCCTTTTAAGACTTTTAAGACCTTCCTTATTATCACATTTAATTTTAACTACAGCAAAAACAGGTTTGTGATCACTAATACCATCTATTACTTTGGTTTCTCCAGAGAGCTCATCTGGTTTTACCAGCACCACATCAAGGATATTTTTCCCTGTGGTTGGTTCCATCACTTTCTGAATCAGCTGCCCTTCCCATATTAACTTATTTGCCATTTGTTGGTCATGCTTCCTGTCATTTTCATTACTTTCCCAATTGACATTTGGTAAATTGAGATCACCTGTTACAATCACATTCCTTTCCATGTCGTTACACACACAGCTGATTGTCTTATCAAATAATTCTGAATCAGCGTCAGCGCTACACTTCCCCAGTCTGTACACTACAAAGACAAGTTGCCTCTTATCTTTAGAAATGAGCCTTACACCTAGAATTTCATATTTGTCGTCTTTAACTTTTCCGTAGCTTACAAATTCTTCTTTCACCAGAATGAATACTCCCCCTCCTACCATTCCTGTCCTATCTCTACGATACACACTCCAGTTCTGTGAGAAAATTTTTGCATCCATTATATCATTTCTCAGCCATGATTCAACTTCTGCTACAATATCTGGTAAGTATATATATCTATTAAATTACTTAATTCTATTCTTTTCTTTACAGCACTTCTACAGTTCAACACTAACATTTTTATGTCATCCCTACTTGACTTCCAGATTCTTGTACCCTTATCACTGCTCCCTAGACCATCCTGTTTCTCTGAATATACCTCCCTATAACTAGGGTGACCAACTCTAAATTTTCAAATGGAGGACAGATTCTTAATAAAAGGAGGACTTTTCATAAAAATGTTCTAAAAATGGAGGACAAATGGAATTTTAATATTTACACATAAAATTTAGTATTACATACCTTATGACTGTTATGTTGATGCTGAAGTTGTAGCTATTTTATGCTGATAATTATTGACTGCACCCACTTTCGACGGTAAAGATGAATTATTTTCTTGTAATAAATAATTGTAAAACTCTCCACATGACATGTTTTTAAAGTTGTACTTCACTATTATAATACCCTTAACCGACTCAGTCAGCAAACGGTTTATTTCTTCTGACCACTGTGCATTAATCAGGGAAAACACTCTTTCAACTGTTGCATTGCAACTTGGAATAGTGAAATAAAACTGATAAATTTTACGCAGCTCACTAGATGTTTCAATGTCAGGGCTATATTTGAAAAACACACACCACTGCTTATCTAATGTTGTATGTTTATCAATTTCGGAACTCCTGGTGTAATTCTGAACAGTGCAAAATTGTTCAAAAAGTTTAGAATCGTCTATCTGCATATTTAGATTGCAAATACTCGAGACAAGGAAGAACATCTTCAAACTGAATGTCTTTCATACTATGAAGCTTCATCCATTGGAAACACTTAAATTCTCCCATCATAGGGTTACACCACTTTAACAGGTATTGAATGCACGTTTCATAAAAACCAATAACATGTTCTACAAATGCAATACATTCTCTTTCAAAGTCATTTTTGGTGAGGGATTTCAGAGACTTTTTGACTTTAAGAGGTATGAATTTATTTTCCATCCTATCATTAAGTGTGGGCGGAGTTGAACCTAATATATAACAAACTTCTGCTATAGAGAGCATTTCTTTCTCAATGTATGAAATTTTGTTGTGAAAAATGTGCATAATGGAATGAACAAACCACAGGTAAAGCTCAGAAAACTTGTTTTCAAAAAAGGACCTAATTATGGCAGGAACAGAATTTGAAGGCTGAGAAATAAAATATGACTTTAGAGCTGCAAACAGTTTTAGAATTATTTCTACTGCAGGAAACAAACTTAACCACCTTGTTTTACTATGACACAAAAGCTGTTCATAATTTATTTCAATAAACTCGCTGAATTCTTTGAGTTGTTCAGTGTGAATTGTATAGATATGGAAATAATTGAAGACTTTTAAAATTATACTCTCTACATCAACTGGCAGTACATCAGCACCTTGTTGCAAACAATGATGCAGTACATGTGCTGGGCATCTGACCTTGATTATATGTTCATTTAATTTACTCGCATTTAGCAGAAATATTATGCTTCTTCAAAGTCTCGGAAACATAATTGGATATTGCCTCTGAAGTTTCATTAGGACATGTTTGTAGTTCTAAGATTTTAGTTTGAATACCATTTTCTTTATAGTCTAAATATTTTATAACAATAGGAAAAAGTTTCAAAGCCCCATGGTTGTTAGCATCAGTACCCACTTCAATCAAAGGAATACTATTATTCAATGTTTTAGTGATAATGTCAATGGAAAGAGGGGCAATTACATTATTTATGATAGCTTCACTTTTGGTTCTAGTGCATGATATTTTGTTAGCAATCTCAGAATCTGCAAACAGCACTTTATCCTACTTTGATATGCTGTCCATAGACCTATACGACTGATGGTGAGAAATAGTGTGATACGCCAATGTTGCCTCTGTTGCACAAACTTTCCTGTCTAGTGGGGAATGTTCAATCGGGAAAAATGAATCAATATTACTGCTAGAAGAACTTCTTCTAATTGTTTTTCTATGCTTTTCACTAGCAATATATCTCTCGAGATCACCTGCACCTTTGTTTCCAACAGTTACATAACATTAAGGGTTATAAATTTCATGTTGTTGGTCTGTATTGAACTGAGAATAACATAAGAGTAACAACACAGTAAAGGTTTCCACCTATTCAATACAAAATATATTCACAATATTTTAAAATTACATTTGGAACTAGTTTCAACTCATCTAGGAGTCATCATCAGCCATATCAAAGCAAAGATCACTCTTGATGAAATCCTAAGAACATGTTAATTTTAACAGTAAGATTATGTATATTCCTTGTATATTTATTAGCTATTACTCACCTGTCCCATACTAACATCTCAGTTCATTTCATTTACCACATTCACTTGTTATTCCATAATAATCTTACTGTTAAAATTAACATGTTCTTAGGATTTCATCAAAAGTGATCTTTGCTTTGATATGGCTGATGATGACTCCTAGATGAGTCGAAACTAGTTCCAAATGTAATTTTAAAATATTGTGAATATATTTTGTATTGAATAGGTGGAAACCTTTACTGTGTTGTTACTCTTAAGTTACATAACAGTCACAAATATAACATTTCGCCTCACTTTCGTTACGTCCCTCTCTAAAAAACGGGTACTTCTGTTTCAGTTGCTCCAAGAAATATTTCCTCTTTTGTGCCTCGCCACTTTTGAGTGATGACATACTGATATTATTCAAATCTATATATATAAAATAAGAGTTTTGTCTGTACATTGCTCAGAATTTGAAAAGAATGGTAACTTATTTCTGTATCGGTCATGTCCATAGTAAGAAGAAAATGTACTTTTTACTTTTCCATAATTTCTGTCTGTCTGTCTGTCTGTCTGTCTGTCTGTCTGTCTGTCTGTCTGTCTGTCTGTCTGTCTGTACACGCATCACGAGAAAATGGCAGAAGAGAATTTAATGAAAATCGGTATGTAAAGTCGGGGGATGAGCCGCTACAATCTAGGCTATAAATCATTTTATTCACACTGAGTGAAATGGTAGTTTAGGGGAAGGGATTAAATTTAATTATCGAATATTTATATTATTAGCGGACCTATCGATAAATACTATATAACTAAAGTTATATAGAATTTAATTTATGTCTTATACATTTTTACTGTACCGGCTCTGATAACACAGATATTAATGAATTTGTATTTTTGTTGCTAAGTCCATATCAACGCCGAGCCACGAGAAAATAGGTTAACAGAATTTAATGAAAACCACTATATAGAGTCGGGGATAAGAAACAACAGTCTAGGCAGTAAATAATTTTATTTTCCCCGAGACGAAATGGAAGTTTAGGGGAAGGCGCCTAGTTATTGGTCCTATAGAAAAGTACGGTACTACATAACGAAAGTTATAGACAATACACTTTCTGATCATTTATGTTTCATTCAGTTTTACTGTGCCGACTATGATAAGAGTGGTATTTCAGAAGGCCTACAATATCCAAAGCGCTTAACACTGATCAACAATTACTTTATATTGACCATTGTTTGTTGTGACGTTCTTCGTTTCTTATGGTGCCGCTCAACCCCGATAGATGGGATTACTACTGCGTACCGAGTATAACAGCCTGACTGAACAGTTGCGGGAAATAGCTGGGGAGTTGGGAAACGTTCTTCTTTAGCATGCCATTCCTCTGGTTCATACATTTTCTGATACTGCAGGAATGTAACACACTGGTTCATCATAGCATTCACCAATATCCAGTAATCGGGAGATAGTGGGTTAGAGCCCCACTGTTGGCAGCCCTGAAAATGGTTTTCCATGGTTTTCCATTTTCACACCAGGCAAATGCCGGGACTGTACCTTAATTAAGGCCACGGCCGCTTCCTTCCACTTCCTAGGCCTTTCCTAACCCATCGTCACCATAAGATATATCTGTGTCGGTGTGACGTAAAGCAAATAGAAAAAAAAATTTTTTTTTAATAGCATCATAGCATTCGAGCTATTCAATCCCTACTCTGAGGCACTGATTGGAATGAGTAGTGTGCATTTTTAATGGAATAATGACAGAGGAGTGTTCATGACAGTCTGCGACCTTTTTGTTCCAGCTCTGGAACTTTGGACTGTTAGATCGGCACCGTAGTACTGTTTGTTGAAAGTGAGAAAGTGTGCGGTTTTTCATTTGATCGAGTATTTTATATGATAACATTGCTTTCAAACGCTACATTCCTACTGACGTTTTTGTAATGACCTATGTTGAATTCAGTTAGGAAAACCACCAAGTCAGTCTTTCTGAGAATCCCGTAGCGAAGCACGGGTACATCAGCTAGTTCATAATAAAATCACAAGCACTTCACTCACTCAGAAGGTCCGAATCCAACTAGCACAAAAACAAAACTACGTAATACCGCAGCCAGCATTACTTGGCTGGTGAATCCCTGTCGAGAATTCCCCAGGCCCGAACGAGCACATTCAGATCACGTCGGGCGGTGTCACCACTTTGGTGACAGGTCCTTCAAACACCTCTAACTTAAGATATGATTTATTATTAAGTGAGTAAATGACGTAGTCTGATAGGGGTATCCAGAATATGGACTGAGATAGAGGAAGTGGAACAAAAATAGTTTTGCAACAGGGATAATAATAGGAAAGTGAACGACTAAAAAAGAATACAATATGCAAAAAGCCGGACATTTAATAGCAAATAATACATGCTTGCCGGACAGAGGACAAGCATGAAAAAAGGAGGACATGTCCGGCAAATGCCGGATGGTTGGTCACCCTACCTATAACCCTTACAAACAAATTTCCTAACTTATACGTACTACTGTAATTTAAATGAAGGCCATCTGAGCACAGATCCCTATCTCCTACTCACCCATTAGGATCTAGAAATATCACCCCCAGTTTCCCACAAACCCACTCCATAGTCTCATTTAAATCCTCAATCACCCTCCAGTCAGTATCCCTCCTGCACAGTATTCCACTGATAATAATCTCTGCTTCCTTAAATTTCACCCATGCTGCATTGACCAATCCCACACATCCCCAACTATATTGGTACTCATACCTGTTTGCCTTACGTTGTTGGTACCAACGTGAAACACTACCACCCTCTCCTTTCCTTCTTCCTTCTCTTCTACTTTCTTCAACATCTGCCCCAACCTCATTCCTGATAACACTCTACCCTGATTCCCTTTCCTCCACACACTTTCCTCACATGTCTAAGAGTGGAATCCCCCATGACCAGAGCCTCAACTCTACCCATTTCATTTGATCCCTTCACCTCTTGGTCAGCCCTATCTTTCCTGACAGCTGCAGAAGCTATTCCCTCCTCCCTTTTCTTCCCTCCCCCCACTCTGTGACAAGTTTTTGATGGAGGGCATTACAGTAACACATATAATAACTCATTTATACCTGCTATTCTTGGAACTCAATCCCAGGTAAGACTAGAAACATAGGTAATCTGCTACTTAAAACTATAGAAATTAGATACCACAAACATAACAAAACTATTATAAAATTCTAAACTATCAATACAGATGCAAAATTGTAGAGATTAAGTACATAGCATACTACCAACATATCCACTTCCATATACCTTTCTTAATAGGCTGGTATTCAGAGGTACTGATTTTAGTCCATATGCTGTGACTTGATACCGGTACATTACAGGTGTTGCTCTCCATTAGTCCTGTTGCATATTGCACTCTACAGAGGTCCAGGGTTGAGTTATGTGTCACCGCTTAGCAGGGCCGGAACTAGCAGATTTGTCAGGGGGGCCAAAGATCAGTTTGCTGCCCCCCCCCCCCCCATCCCCCAATCCCCCTCCCCCTACCTCTGAAATATAATATCTCCATAAGCTATTTTTTTTTTAGATGTGGCATTTGAAAGTACACACCATATGTATACTGTTACGAAGTTTTATTTATGAATCACACATTAATATACGTATACATATTAATACATACATTACACTTGTATTGAAAAACACTTATATGAATACACTTACACATGACTAATACCAAATAATTTGAAGAACCAGATATCTTAAAAACCGACTAATATTTCATTACAAACTTGCTATTCTTGATAATAATATTACACTAACCAACATAACAAATTAGCTCTTTTTAATTCAGGAAAAATAAATCTCTAATCCAATTTTAATAAATCCTGATTTGTAGTGTAACTCAGTTGTAACTACGCAAAAATTTCTGTACCTCAAAATTGAATTCTTCGAGCTTTCTTAGCTGCATATGTACTGATGATGTTTTCAAAGTTGATAAGGATGCTCGTTTGTGTTCAGTTGATATTATACTTAGATTAGACAGTCTCTCCTGTCCCATTGTACCTGGCAACGTGAGAAACATTCTCAGTGCAGTAGTAATGTTAGGGTAGCCTTCCTCTAGTTTATTTTTATAAATAAAACTTAACATTTCTCTTGATGTGGTTCCTTTAAATTTTCGTCAACTGATGAAGCGTGGTACATGAAACTTTCTATTTCAAATTTAAATTCTCAGTGTTGAGATCAGCAGTGTAGATATTTGCCAATTCTTTTGCTTTCATTTTTAGATCTTTTGCTTGCATTTCTTTAATTCGAACTCCATTCAAAAATCCAAACTTGCTGTTTATGTTATCCAAAGCCTTAAACCTCTCACTGAGTTACGTAATCATCTGGTCAATAACCTCTAACATACCTAATTGGTACACATTCTCAGTACTTGTAGGAGCTTCATCGCCACACAGTTCATCGGACATTTTTCTTTTTTCTTTGTCTTTTTCCTGAGAACTCAGATGGTAGATCACTCGTGATTGCTAAGAATTTACCCTCAGCAATAACCTCAGATGAAGCAAACTCTCTACAAGACTTCAACAGTGTCTAAAGACCTTGAAGTTTCTGGGCAGCCAAATCTACTGTTACATCTTTTCTTTGCAAAAACTCATTGACATGATTGATCTTTTTGAACAAAACATGCCAAAAACATGTGAAAACGATGAATTCAAGTTTCCCAATATTTTTCAAAAGGGGCTGGCCTCACTCTAAGTTTGAGGTGTTGAGAAATCATGGTTTTTGAGATCATCTAGAGCCTGCACAACTTTACCGTAATGTTTATACACAGCTTCGACCGCATCTAATCTTGCAGACCATCTTGTATTGCTTTCAGGTTTCAATGTCAGTGGCACATATTTTCGGAAAACTTCCCAGCATGAAATTGAAGCCGAAAAGAAAGAATACATACTGTTCAGAGTTCTGAAAAAAAAATCTGAGCCTCAATAGTAACACTGGCCGCATTAGCACCAACTAAATTGAGGGAGTGAGCAGCACATGGGACAAAATATGCTTTCCTGAAGTAGTCTGGACTGAACTCCCTTATACTTCCTGGCCATATTTGCCCCATGGTCTAGGATTGGCCTCTACAGTTATCTAAGTTTAGTCTATCTTTGTCTAATTTTTTTAGGATTTCTTGGCTGAGACCTTCACCTGGGAAAAAATCAATAAAACTTTCTTCTACCTCGGATGTATTTGTTTTGACGTAATAAACTACTTTGCTCACTGTGGCTGATATTCAGAGTGCAGTCAAATATTAAAGAATATTATTTTGCATCCAAAATATCTTGTATTAGATTTTGCCTTATATTATTGGCAATAATTTGCCCTTTCTTATGCCGCTCAATATGTTGTAGAAGAGGGATATTGTAATGCGATATAAGTTCTACTGTGTTCAAGAACTTTCCACTGGATGGGTCGCTGAAATCACAGTCTTTTTTAGTTCCTCGGAATGGACTCCCTTGCTTTGCTAGGAATAGAATAGCATCGATAATGCAGCGCAATACCGCCTTCCAGTGAGACTCTTCTTGATGGATCTGGTTTGGGAGTTCTGCATCAATACCTCCCTTTCCTAAGCAAGATTGTAAAGCTTTCCACGAACAAAAGCAAAGTTTGTGGTTCGATGAATTTTCATGTTCAGGCAATTTTTCACTGAGTTTTCTCCAATTAGTAAGTCCTTTTTCTTTAGCTAAGGAAGGCACTTGATTTGATGCTAAGTGTGAAAACAGCCTGCAGGGAACACAATATAGAGCTTTCTTACTTTCACTATAGCCTAACAATGATCTCTTTACTTTTTCTCCATTTTTGAGAACTTTATAAAACCAATCTTTGCTTAAGTTACACCCTTCTCTGCTTCTATTAAATTTGGCTCGATCAGATTTTCAAAGCTCATTTTTGTTATGCAACACCTTTCAGAATCTGAAAAACTCTGTGGCCATGAACCAAGATCCCTAAAATCAAGGGAAAACACGGACGTTTCTTGAAGACCAGTTGTAGGTCTGGACAAGATAATAATTCATCTTCATTCGTTTCATCAGTAGGACTCAGTTTCTTGCAAATTTCAACATGTTGCGTGCCTTCCTCTCCAGCTTCAACGGCATCTAAAATATTAAAAGCCAGGATTAAAATTCAATCAGTAATACGATATATTACAAAATGAAGTATTAAAATATTGTCATAAAGTCCAATCAATACAATCAATCAATACTGATCTGCATTTAGGGCAGTCGCCCAGGTAGCAGATTCCCTATCTGTTGCTTTCCTAGCCTTTTCCGAAATGATTTCAAAGAAATAGGAAATTTATTGAACATCTCCCTTGGTAAGTTATTCCAATCCCTAACTCCCCTTCCTATAAATGAATATTTGCCCCAGTTTGTCCTCTTGAATTCCAACTTTATCTTCATATTGTGATCTTTCCTACTTTTATAGACGCCATTCAAACCTATTCGTCTACTAATGTCATTCCACGCCATCTCTCCGCTGACAGCTCGGAACATACCACTTATAATACCAATATAATGGTCCGTTATTGGACATTATAAATTTTCCAGCTAACTCATTCTTGGTTGCCTGCATTTCGCCCTCGTGTGCTAAGTTAGGCTCGTCAGTTGGGACCCAGCACACCACCCAAGATGCAAGGCTAGTGCATACTGTGGAGGCCACTGCATAGGCTATTTGAAGCCACCAGCAGTGCCAATGCACTATGAGAGCTATGTCTCATTTCCATTTCCATTTCTCATTCAGGACAAATATTTTAGGTTCCCTATGGGAATCAACATCTACATCATTTGATAGCCAGGCAGGCATCTATTTTTTGGAAATGAGACATAGCTCTCATAGTGCATTGGCACTGCTGGTGGCTGCAAATAGCCTATGCAGTGGCCTCCACACGGACACTTACATCTGCATTCTCGAGGAGCGCTGGTTTCAAAATCTCCGAAGACTCTCCTCAATATTTTTGTTGCCGGCCGGGTGGCTCTACATCTTTAACTCAGCTCCCCGCCGGACTCTCAAGCATATAGGCCTGACACCGAGTTGGAAGTCGGCCGTTCCCACACCATGCGCACCTGTGTCATCCCCGATGTTAATCCTGCCATATCCGAAGAAGAGATTTGCTACGCCCTCCGCACCGCTGGCTACCCAGTCCACGATGCCCACCGGATGTTGGATGCCTCAACTTCATCACCATCATCGCAGGTTCTTCTTTATCTACCTACGTTGGACGACTGGAAGCGCCTCCTTGACACGGGAGTGTCTATTCACGACCGATACTACCTAGTGGAGCCTACCAGCCAGCCTATATTAGCCCAGCTTACAGCAGATCCCACCACATTGCCTGTCGTCAACGCGCCTCACCACAAGCCTCTGCTACAACAAACATCGCCCTCCTTTCCCCCTCATCACACACCACCTACTACTACCACCGCGACCACTACGATGTCAGCCACTACTCGCCACCATATTCCTGTTACTACCGTTACGTCATGCCATCCTTCCCCTGTAATGATATCCTCCCTCTCTTCAATCCTGACTTCTGCACAACCTCGTCCCCAGCAAATTCCCGACAACATCCTAGCCTCCCCCGCCGTGTCACCACCAGACGACACCGCAACAGCCGCCGCAACATCCTCGCAACGGTCGCAACCACCACCTCTGGACACTATGTCAAGCTGTGTCATCCGCGGCGTAGAACCTACCATCTCAGAACGGGAAATTCTCCAAGAACTCCAGGAAGCAGGCATCCCCGCTCGTCGGGCGTTCAGGATTTACAACGCCTCCGGGCCTACTTTTATGGTCCGAATTCACCTTCCCACCGCCAATGATGTGGAACAACTTATCAACACTGGTGCCTACATCTTTCAACGTCGCTTCAAAGTGGAGCCCTCACGTTCCCCACCCCAACCTTTTCGCCATACTTCCAACACTCCCTTTCGTCGCCCCCGGCCAGCCAGTCCTCCATTTCAACCTTGTCAACCCGTCCGTCCACCCCTACCTCCACCTAACTTCTTCTATCAACCTCCTCTGCAACTTGAACTCCTCAGACTCCTCACCACCTCATTATGCAATATAACCGCAACATTACACCTTCTAACTCTTCAATTCCATCCTAGCCCTCCCATCTAAAACTTGTCAATCATTGAACTCTCCTCAAAATATTTAATCCTTGCACACATCTCCGATCATTCACTACTATCCGCACACAACTCCTAATTCCATACATCAAATTACCCACCTCCCTCTTTCCTCACATCTTCTCAACCCCGTCATCTCTCCTGGCCAGAGAGAGGGCGACACCCTCTAGGTGGCCCGCCCCACCCCTTCAGGGTGGGGAATGAAAGCATTGAAGCAAGCAAGCCTCCACACACCATCTTCTCTCCAGGATCTCAAATCTGGGTAAACCTCAAGTGAACTCCACAACTCGTCGCAGAAGACACTCCTGTTATTTTTGATCGGCCGGGTGGCTACACATCTTTACTTTCCACTCGCGCCGAGCCAACAAAGCATATAGGCCGACTCCTCGTTGGATGTCAGCCTCCCTACCACCAACCACCATGACGACCACCACCACGACCATCACCACTACCTTTGCGACCGCTGCTCACACCTTTTCCTCGCTTTCCATCACAACTGTTACGTCGTCCCATTCATCGCCGCTTCTATCCACCTCTCTCCCCGCGCTACCTCCTGTTGATCCACCTCGACTATTACGTATTCCTCCCCGCTACTTCACCCGCCCTTCTACGCTGTCTACATCTGCCTTGCCGACCACGACATCACCACCACCACTGTCCGTCGAAACAGCAGCAGCCGCTCATCAACTTCCAACACAGTCCGACACATCAGCCACAAACGAAGTCTTCAGTTGCGTCGTCTGCGGCGTAAGCCCACTCATCCCGGCAACCGACATTCAAGAACAACTTCGTCTTCAAGCCATACCCGTCAAGAGGGCGTTCCGTATCTACAACTCCACCGGTCCGACGTATTTAATCAGACTTCAGCTTCGCAGCGCAGCAGCCGTCGCCCACCTGATCTCCAGCGGAGCACTTCTCTACGGCCGTCGTCATCCCGTCGAACCCTCTCGCTCACCTCCCCGCCCTAGATATCACCACTCCACATCTTGTCGCAATACCCGGCCTGATCATCCTCCCTTCCAACGCTCTATCTATGTCCGTCCAACTCCTTCTTCTGCTAATATCTCCATCCCACCACCACCGACCCTTGAACATCTCCGACACCTCACAACTGTCCTCTATCACATCGCTTCAACACTTCACCACCTTACACTCCCACGAACCTTCCTTCTCGACACTCCTGTATAGCCATTCATCCAAATTTTCACACCGTTTTTCCCTCTTCTTCATTTGACACCTCTCACTGTTCTCTCCACATCTCCCGGCCCGAGAGATCGCGACACGATCTAGGGGGCCCGCCCCGTCCTTCGGGCGGGGAATGAAAGCTCTGCAGCAGCAGCAGCAGCAGCCTCCACACTCATCCTTCTCGCGCAACTCGAAACTTGACTGCCTTATTCTCTGCGCATCTCCAATTACTTTTTCTTCGGCCTGGTGGCTCACCAACTCTAACTTTGCTGCCTCGCCGAACCCAAAAAAGCATATCAGGCTGACACCAAGATGGAAGTCGGCCTCCCCACTCTGTATATCTGTCTCGCCAGGAATGTCAATCCAGCTATCCCCGAAGAAGAAATTGAAGCAGAACTCCGTGCGATTGGCATCCACCATGCCATACGATCTTCCGCTGGCCCAGGACCATCAACTGATGTGCTACTCTATACTCCATCTGGAGCTGACTTCTGGAATGCTGTTGATAATGGCGTTTATATCCAAGGCAAGCTCCATCGAGTAGAAGAAATCCTGGCAACAACTACGTCAGCCCAGCCAACTGCCTATACTACAGCCGAGCCTACAACTACACCATCACAGAAACCACCACAACTACAGACTTCGTCAAATTTCTACATCACTCCCATTACCACCACCTACACCACCACGACCACCACTGTCACCTCGACCACTCCAACATCTACCCTCCGTACTTCCCAGATCGCTGTTACAACAGTTGTCCCATGCCACCCACCTTCACTAATGACCTCTTCACTCCTCACTTCGCCCTTCCCTTCACATCCCTATGTATTTCCTGGAACAACGAATACCACAGTCGACGCACCGCCTTCGCCAGCTTCACCCAGAACAGCAGCCTCCGCAACATCATCGCCCTCGCAGCCACCAACAACTTCTCACAGAATGTCCAGCTGTGTCATCCGTGGAGTGGACCCGGCTCTCTCCGAAAGGACCATATTTCAGCAACTACAAGCTAAAGACATCCCAGTCCGCCGAGTCTTCCGCATCAAGAATGCAACAGGGCCAACATTCATGGTACGCATCCATGTCCCGAGCGCCACAGATGTTCAACACCTCATTGACCACGGAGCTTACATATATGGCCAACGTCATCGAGTAGAACCGTCCATCTCTCCCCCTAATCCTGTCAGACAACCCACCAATAATTCTCCCCGTCGCCCCCAGGCAGTCAACTTCTCACCTAGTCAATCTGTCAGTCCACCTCCTCACCCATATAGCTTCCTTCCTTACCCACCTCCACCACTCCATCTCATCCGGTACTTAATATCTTCCCTTCATAATCTCACTACGTCCTTGCATCTCCTAACCTTTCAATGCTATCCTCACAATCTTCTCTAAATTTCAATCCTGGCGAAAATCCCCTAAAATTCGCACATCCGTAGCCCACCTCCTTAAATTTGTCACATCGCTCCTCCCATCTCACTCATTCCTTGCTCCTCACAGTTATCGTCGCTCCCCTTGGCCCGAGAGATCGCGACACGATCTAGGGGGCCCGCCCCGTCCTTCGGGCGGGGAATGAAAACTCTCAAGCAAGCAAGCAAGCCTCCACACATCAGAGCTCTGGGTAAGCTCTGTCGACAACACAGGAGGGCAAGAGGCGAGGAGATACACTACACAGCACGCATCGCTTCTTCGTCTCATCCTTTATTTTTGATCGGCCGAGGGGACGCCACATCTATACTTCGTCCTTCGCCGAGCCAATTAGCATATCGGCTGTCCCCAAGTTGGGTTGACGGCCATCCCCAGCCATGTATACTCTCCTAGTCAGTGATGTTGACCCAGCTCTATCGGTTGAAGATATTGCTAATGAACTTCGCCCGCTCGGTGTCTTCAGTGTCACTCGTCTTTATTACGGCTCTGTTCCCGCACCGGAGATACTTCTTCACTTCCACTCTGCCAGTACATGCAACTCTGTCCAAACTATCGGCGTGGTTATCCAGCGCAGACGTCATCGAGTATCGCCTACCCCAGCAAACATCAGCGCTCAAACACCTGCTCCGCCTGCCACTCGCTTGCCTCCTCCATATAATCCACCCCCACTTCCATCGCCTTCTGGTTGCCTCACTACCATTTCTCCCAACATTTCGCCTACCGTACCGGTCCCTACCACGACAACTCCCACTATCACTGTTACTTCTACGCAACTTTATCCCATCATTTCTATTACTACTACTACCTCGTCCCATCCATCTCCTCTCCTGACCTCTCTTCCTCTCCCTCCCAACTCTGAGCAGACAAGTCACCAGGAAACGTCTCAACCACCATCTACCGAGGGAACTTCTACCGATCCTTCTGAAAATGCGGCACATCCATCTTCGCCATTACCGCCATCTGATCGTACCTCAACTTACAGCTGTGTTCTGCGCGGTATGGACCCTAACGTACCGCCTGCTGCCATCACACGTGCACTTCGCCAGGCAGGAGTACCTGTCAAGCAAGCATCCCGTATTTATAACTCCGACGGTCCCACATTTCTGGTGAGACTCCAGCTGCCGACGCACGCCGACGTTCAGCGCCTCATCGATCAAGGAATCCACATCTTTGGCCGCTATCATCGGGTTGAACCCTCCCATTCTTCTCCACTCCCATCGCACCGTATGCCCACGCCACGCGGCCGTCCCCGGCCCGTTCCATCACCCCAATCTCCTCGTCCTCATCTCACCACTCCACCACCTCTCAACTACTTCACGCCTCCCTTACCCAACCCGGACCTTTTCAACCTTATCCTCACTTCCCTTCTTAACTTCTCCTCTTTTTACAATCGTCTAGCCCTCCATCTTTTCCGTCACACCGCCATGTAAAGCTCTGTATCTAATATATTGTATCTTTGTCAATAAAGCACAGCAAATACAAATCTGCCAATAAAGCGCTAGAGAACCTACACTTCCTTTATCCCATCTCCTTTACTTATTCAAATCACCTTTTCCCCATCTCCCTCTTTTTTCACTCCTTCTCAACCCCGTCATCTCTCCTGGCCAGAGAGAGGGCGACACCCTCTAGGTGGCCCGCCCCACCCCTTCAGGGTGGGGAATGAAAACATTGAAGCAGCAGCAGCCTCCACACACAAGACCTGCTCTGGTTGGAGAGGGGAAAACACATAACACACGCCCGAAATTTTTCGGCTGGGTGGCCATCATCTTTAATAGCTCACTCAGTCGGCCCACTATAAACACAAACAGGCAGACGCCTAGTTGGCAGTCGCCTATCCTCATCATGACCTACTGCCTCATCCCTGGCGTGGAACTCCACATTCCCGAAGATCACATATTTGAAGACCTCCAAGCAGACGACGTTCCAGTTCTCAACGCCTTCAGACTACAGGACGGTCAGACCGCAGCACCATCTGCTCACGTTTTAGTCCAACTGGAAGGAGAAGCAGCCCAACGCCGCCTGTTCACCACCGGAGCAAACATCCATAATAAAACCTACGCAGTGGTGCCAACCCCCCCATGCATCCTGAACCAAATACAAGCCGACCCTTATCACATCCCCATCATCCAGGTGCCCCCATCGCCCCTACCAACCTTACCCACAACAACAACAACAACAACAACAACAACTACCCTCACAACCATAACTCCGTCAACTTGTACCCCCTCCCCAGACATATTCACCACCGTCACAACTTCCCACCCATCCCCAGTAATGTCATCATCCCAGCAGACCCCAGCCACCCCACCACTGCAATTTCCGCCGGACGCCGCAGTCTCACCACCAGCAAACCAACAACAGACGCCCCCACCAGCCGTCTTCAGCTGTGTACTACGTGGGATATCTCCAGAAGTTACCGAGCAAAACATAATCCAAGAACTACGGAAAACTGGAGCCAATGTACTTAGAGCCATCAGAATTTACAACAGCCATGGACCTACTTTCATGATGCGCCTCCAGATGCCCAGTAAAGAAGACGCCCAGCACCTCATCAGTACCGGCGCACAAGTCTATGGTCGCCGCCATCGAGTAGAGCCCTCCCACTCCCCACCCCTACCCCCACGAAACCGCCAACCATCGATCAATTCACACCGCCGCCCCCAGCCAACCCTCCCCTGTGTTCCCCCATATCTACAACAAACTCCGTTCCCTCTCCCAACTGGATCCATCCCTCTACCTCTCCAAACATACGACCTTCTTCGCCTCCTCATTCTATCTCTCCATAACATCACCACCACCCTCCAGTTCCTAACCTCCCATAGCTACCCCGGACCCTACGTCCGACCGACTTAGGCACATCATACTCATCTTTAAGAATTGTATCACCTCATCCATCAGTCTGCATTGTAAAACTCACCAAAATATCAATAAAGTCTTATATACCAGCACTTAGACAAGACGCAAATCCTCTCCCATCTCCTAACTCTCCACATCCTTTACCCACCTCCTTCTTCCATCACACCTCCCCAACCCGCCCGCATCTCTTGGCCAGAGAGAGGGCGACACCCTCTAGGTGGCCCGCCCCACCCCTTCAGGGTGGGGAATGAAAGCATTGAAGCAAGCAAGCAAGCCTCCACAGAAAGGTCGAGCTCTGGCTCTGAACACACCTGCTCTGGTTGGAGAGGGGAAAACACATCACACACGCCCGAAATTTTTCGGCTGGGTGGCCATCATCTTTAATAGCCCACTCAGTCGGCCCAATATAAACACAAACAGGCAGACGCCTAGTTGGCAGTCGCCTATCCTCATCATGACCTACTGCCTCATCCCTGGCGTGGAACTCCACATTCCCGAAGATCACATATTTGAAGACCTCCAAGCAGACGACGTTCCAGTTCTCAACGCCTTCAGACTACAGGACGGTCAGACCGCAGCACCATCTACTCACGTTTTAGTCCAACTAGAAGGAGAAGCAGCCCAACGCCGCCTGTTCACCACCGGAGCAAACATCCATAATAAAACCTACGCAGTGGTGCCAACCCCCCCATGCATCCTGAACCAAATAAAAGCCGACCCTTATCACATCCCCATCATCCAGGTGCCCCCATCGCCCCTACCAACCTTACCCACAACAACAACAACAACAACAACTACCCTCACAACCATAACTCCGTCAACTTGTACCCCCTCCCCAGACATATTCACCACCGTCACAACTTCCCACCCATCCCCAGTAATGTCATCATCCCAGCAGACCCCAGCCACCCCACCACTGCAATTTCCGCCGGACGCCGCAGTCTCACCACCAGCAAACCAACAACAGACGCCCCCACCAGCCGTCTTCAGCTGTGTACTACGTGGGATATCTCCAGAAGTTACCGAGCAAAACATAATCCAAGAACTACGGAAAACTGGAGTCAATGTACTTAGAGCCATCAGAATTTACAACAGCCATGGACCTACTTTCATGATGCGCCTCCAGATGCCCAGTAAAGAAGACGCCCAGCACCTCATCAGTACCGGCGCACAAGTCTATGGTCGCCGCCATCGAGTAGAGCCCTCCCACTCCCCACCCCTACCCCCACGAAACCGCCAACCATCGATCAATTCACACCGCCGCCCCCAGCCAACCCTCCCCTGTGTTCCCCCATATCTACAACAAACTCCGTTCCCTCTCCCAACTGGACCCATCCCTCTACCTCTCCAAACATACGACCTTCTTCGCCTCCTCATTCTATCTCTCCATAACATCACCACCACCCTCCAGTTCCTAACCTCCCATAGCTACCCCGGACCCTACGTCCGACCGACTTAGGCACATCATACTCATCTTTAAGAATTGTATCACCTCATCCATCAGTCTGCATTGTAAAACTCACCAAATATCAATAAAGTCTTATATACCAGCACTTAGACAAGACGCAAATCCTCTCCCATCTCCTAACTCTCCACATCCTTTACCCACCTCCTTCTTCCATCACATCTCCCCAACCCGCCCGCATCTCTTGGCCAGAGAGAGGGCGACACCCTCTAGGTGGCCCGCCCCACCCCTTCAGGGTGGGGAATGAAAGCATTGAAGCAAGCAAGCCTCCACAGTATGCACTAGCCTTGCATCTTGGGTGGTGTGCTGGGTCCCAACTGACGAGCCTAACTTAGCACACGAGGGCGAAATGCAGGCAACCAAGAATGAGTAAGCTGGAAAATTTATAATGTCCAATAACGGACCATTATATTGGTATTATAAATTTACTCATTCAGGACAAATATTTTAGGTTCCCTATGGGAATCAACATCTACATCACATACCACTTAGTCGAGCAGCTCTTCTTCTTTCTCTCAATTCTTCCCAACCCAAACATTGCAACATTTTTGTAACGCTACTCTTTTGTCGGAAATCACCCAGAACAAATCGAGCTGCTTTTCTTTGGATTTTTTCCAGTTCTTGAATCAGGTAATCCTGGTGAGGGTCCCATACACTGGAACCATACTCTAGTTGGGGTCTTACCAGAGACTTATATGCACTCTCCTTTACATCCTTACTACAACTCCTAAACACCCTCATAACCATGTGCAGAGATCGGTACCCTTTATTTACAATCCCATTTATGTGATTACCCCAGTGAAGATCTTTCCTTATATTAACACCTAGATACTTACAATGATCCCCAAAAGGAACTTTCACCCCATCAATGCAGTAATTAAAACTGAGAGGACTTTTCCTATTTGTAAAATTCACAACCTGACTTTTAGCCCCGTTTATCAACATACCATTGCCTGCTGTCCATCTCACAATATTTTCGAGGTCACGTTGCAGTTGCTCACAATCTTGTAACTTATTTATCACTCTATAGAGAATAACATCATCCGCAAAAAGCCTTACCTCCGATTCCACTCCTTTACTCATATCATTTATATATATAAGAAAACATAAAGGTCCGATAACACTGCCCTGAGGAACTCCCCTCTCAACTATTACAGGGTCAGACAAAGCTTCACCTACTCTAACTCTCCGAGATCTATTTTCTAGAAATATAGCAACCCATTCAGTCACTCTTTTGTCTAGTCCAGTTGCACTCATTTTTGCCAGTAGTCTCCCATGATCCACCCTATCAAATGCTTTAGACATGTCAATCGCGATACAGTCCATTTGACCTCCAATCTGCTATATCTTGCTGGAATCCTACAAGTTGAGCTTCAGTGGAATAACCTTTCCTAAAACCGAATTGCCTTCTATCGAACCAGTTATTAATTTCACAAACATGTCTAATATAATCAGAAAGAATGCCTTCCCAAAGCTTACATACAATGCATGTCAAACTTACTGGCCTGTAATTTTCAGCTTTATGTCTATCACCCTTTCCTTTATACACAGGGGCTACTATAGCAACTCTCCATTCATCTGGTATAGCTCCATCGGCCAAACAATAATCAAATAAGTACTTCAGATATGGTACTATATCCCAACCCATTGTCTTTAGTATATCCCCAGAAATCTGATCAATTCCAGCCGCTTTTCTAGTTTTCAACTTTTGTATCTTATTGTAAATGTCATTGTTATCATACGTAAATTTTATTACTTCTTTGGCCTTAGTCTCTTCCTCTATCTCGACATTATCCTTGTAACCAACAATCTTTACATACTGCTGACTGAACACTTCTGCCTTTTGAAGATCCTCACATACACACTCCCCTTGTTCATTAATTATTCCTGGAATGTCCTTCTTGGAACCTGTTTCTGCCTTAAAATAGCTATACATACCCTTCCATTTTTCACTAAAATTTGTATCACTGCCAATTATGCTTGCCATCATGTTATCCTTAGCTGCCTTCTTTGCTAGATTCAATTTTCTAGTAAGTTCCTTCAATTTCTCCTTACTTCCACAGCCATTTCTAACTCTATTTCTTTCCAGTCTGCACCTCCTTCTTAGTCTCTTTATTTCTCTATTATAATAAGGTGGGTCTTTACCATACCTTACCACCCTTAAAGGTACAAACCTGTTTTCGCATTCCTCAACAATTTCTTTATACCCATCCCAGAGTCTGTTTACATTTTTATTTACCATTTTCCACCGATCATAGTTACTTTTTAGAAACTGCCTCATACCTGCTTTATCAGCCATATGGTACTGCCCAACAGTCCTACTTTTAAGACTTTCCTTTCTATCACATTTATTTTTAACTACTACAAAAACAGCTTCATGATCACTAATACCATCTATTACTTCAGTTTCCCTATAGAGCTCATCTGGTTTTATCAGCACCACATCCAAAATATTTTTCCCTCTGGTTGGTTCCATCACTTTCTGAATCAGCTGTCCTTCCCATATTAACTTATTTGCCATTTGTTGGTCATGCTTCCTGTTGTTCGCATTTCCTTCCCAATTGACATCTGGCAAATTCAGATCTCCCGCTACAATCACATTTCTTTCCATGTCGTTTCCCATATAGCTGACTATCCTATCAAATAATTCCGAATCCGCATCAGTGCTACCCTTTCCCGATCTGTACACTCCAAATATATCAAGTTGCCTATTATCTTTAGAAATGAGCCTTACACCTAGAATTTCATGTGTCTCATCTTTAACTTTTTCGTAGCTTACAAATTCTTCTTTCACCAGAATGAAAACTCCCCCTCCCACCTTTCCTATCCTATCTCTACGATACACACTCCAGTGCTGTGAGAAAATTTCTGCATCCATTATATTTCTCAGCCATGATTCAAATCCCGTTTCCCGTTTCCCGTTTCCCGATAAGGTACAATTAATTAATCTTTTCCCTAATGTGCTATAATTTAATTATACATTACATTACATTACATTATCATTATAGACTGTTATGCCTTTCAGCGTTCATTCTGCAAGCCTCTGAGAATTTACTAAACGTCGCCACAATCCTCGATTTGCAACTAGTGTTGTGGCCTCATTTAGTTCTATACCTCTTATCTTTAAATCGTTAGAAACAGAGTTTAACCATCGTCGTCTTGGTCTCCCTCTACTTCTCTTACCCTCCATAACAGAGTCCATTATTCTCCTAGGTAACCTATCCTCCTCCATTCGCCTCACATGACCCCACCACCGAAGCCGGTTTATGCGTACAGCTTCATCCATCGAGTTAATTCCTAAATTAGCCTTTATCTCCTCATTCCGAGTTCCCTCCTGCCATTGTTCCCACCTGTTTGTACCAGCAATCATTCTTGCTACTTTCATGTCTGTTACTTCTACCTTATGAATAAGATATCCTGAGTCCACCCAGCTTTCGCTCCCATAAAGCAAAGTTGGTCTGAAAACAGACCGATGTAAAGATAGTTTTGTCTGGGAGCTGACTTCCTTCTTACAGAATACTGCTGATCGCAACTGCGAGCTCTGAAATAAAAATTAATATTTACTTACCTGATTTTTCTTTTGAGCCTTCATCTTCATTAACATTAGGTTTTTAAGAAATGCTTCTAATTTCGGTGTTTGTGACAGCACATCGCTTTCTTTCTTCCTGTTCTCTTTGGCAAGTTTTCTATACTCGGCTCCACTGAGTCGTTTTCTGCCATCCATAATTTGGAAACTGATAAAAACGCAGCTCAAAGTGTACTAAACAATTCCGTTTTTCAAACGCTGAAAAATGGTAACACGAATAACTACTCAACACTCCGAACACTAATAACTAAATACTAAATGCAAATAAAATAAAACAACTGTCGGTTCGTATCAACACACGCAGATAACAGTGTACGCAGGCTACATGTGTAGCCGTCGATAACGACAACGATGACTGCAGGTGTCTGTTTAGTTTACTGTTTATTGGAAGCAGAAAGGGAGTGAGGTAGATGAGATGCTCGCGCATTGCGTCAAGGTCAGACTGTTTTCGAGCCCGACATCGCTGCCGAGCGCTCATGCTACTGACTTTTGTATCAGTAGTAGGCATAACAGTATAAGACTCACTCCAGACCCATGAATTATGTTAATTCTTGTGTTGTGTCTTATAATGTAGAAAATAACTTGGTGTACAGTGTCAGTGTAATAAAGTTGATGAATTGGGCAACAAAATTAAATAAAATTAAACAATATTAATTGTGCTATTATTATTTTGAAAAATTAAATAATTTACTATAATTTTTTAATAAACTTTTCAAATTTTGCCGCCCTCTGAAATCTGCCGCCCGGGGCACGTGCTCCCCCTGCCCCGCCCTAGTTCCGGGCCTGCCGACTAGAGCGAGGGCTAGACACTAGATCAGGAGTCCAGCTGCAGGTAATCTAGCAACATCTTTTCCTCTCACTGGGTGTACCCAGTTGATCGTGGCCAGCCCCAGACTTTCACTGCTGCACCATATCCAGGAATTTATAACACATTTGTCACTCATCAGATGCTTTTCCAGGAAGGGGTGATACTTCAGCTCTTCTTCAGCATCAACAGCTTCTGAAGGAACACTTTTTGCCACAGTCAGTGCATATTTGACTGTTAAAAATACTAAAATTAAAGGGAGCACACTTCTTCTTACACACACATGCGCTGCCATCTTGACTGAATCCTTTAGGGGAACACGGAGAGTAATCTAAGGGGGCACATCTTATTTCAGAAGTTCATATGACAATACAAACTTCTTCTCGTGTTTGAACAATTATTGCTATCCTCAGATTCTCTATGCAGTAAGTCAGGCAAGAAGGTCTTCCACTCCTATTCAGAACTAATGTACTTTCATAGAAACACATTACCTTACATAGAATTTCACAAGTGCTGACCAGAAAGGCTGGCAATTAAACCCTGTCGTCCCTATTAGGTGCTATCACACATCTTTGACAGCAGCAATACTCCAGCGCCCTTTCAGATCTGAACCTACCACCCTTAGCACCAGTTCCACCCATTGTAGGTTAATGGCAATAAGCCACTTAACAATGTTACCACCACTACCTCGCTATGCTATGAGAACAGAGTCTTCTTTATCAGCATGTAACTTCTAGTCATCAGTACAAAGACTATGAGTGAATAGTACACTGTGTTGTACTTAAGCATTTCTGAATGTTATGAGTAGGTAAAGTAAGGGTTATTCTGCCCGAAGGCAGGTCCGAACCTCCGCAGAGGTGTTCCTGAGCCGGAGTTTACGTGTGGTAGGGTGGCCAGTTCCTTTCCGCTTCTCCATTCCCTTACCCCCCACCAACAGCGCGTGGCAACCCATCCAACTCCTGACCATGCCCAATGTTGCTTAACTTCAGAGATCTTACGGGATCCGGTGTTTCAACATGGCTACGGCCGTTGGCTTATGATTAGGGGTAGTTAATTATTTTTAGTAGTAAATGTATCATTATCATCATGGACCAGTGGAAAGTATTTTGTTGAGTGCCTGTTCTCCCAGGAATATACCAAATAAAGAACAGGATGCAAATTAGTTGTATTTTTATCTTAAACATCTGCTTCAGCTCTCGCTCTTAAGGTTAATTGTTCAATAAAAACAAAAATGATAAAATATCAAGATTATCTAAAACTATGTTTCATGAACATTCTTGTGAATAACGAGGAATGGCCACAGTATGTTCTTTGCATAGTATTTTAACCAATGATTGTTTGGAATTTGTACAAGTTACAAGACACTTCCAGACAAATCATTCAGAGCATATCAGAACACCTATCAGCTTATGTATGTGTCACGAGCAACAATTGAAAGTAAATTTCAAATTCCTAGAAAAGCATGCTACAGTTCCTGAGGAAGCTGTTCATTAAGGTACAGCCCCAGTATTTGCCTAGTGTAAAAATGGGAAACCATGGAAAACCATCTTCAAGGCCGCCAATGGTGGGATCAAACCCACCATCTTCTGAATGCAAGATCACAGCTGTACAACCCTAACCACATGTCCAACTTGCTTAGTCATGTAAGTATTAAAAATTGGTCTGTTAGTATGTTGAACTTAGAATATAACACATTTTGTTTGATGGAGGCTGTAAAACCTTTGTTGTTGTCTGAAGAGAACTTACTCTGAGAAGAGACACTGAGCCACTGTGAGAACCCAAGTATCCAATATAATAATGCCAGCACATAGATGTTTCTCTCTGTTGTGTATCGACACCTGTGAAAGAAAGTCAAATGGTTAAGAAGATCAACACAGGAGCATAATCTCATAAATTAAAAAAGTTAAGTTTTCCTTGTAATATGATATACAGTGTACCCTCCAAACCACGTGACCTTGCCATTATGGGGAGGCTTGTGCGTCCCAATGAAACAGATAGCTGAACCATAGGTGCAACCATATCGGATGGGTATCTGTTGAGAGACCAGACTAACGAATGGTTCATCGAAAGGGGGGTAACAGCCTTTAGGAAGTTGTAAGGGTGGCAGTCTAGATGATTGATATGGTCTAATACCAATATAAATGGTCCGTTATTAGACATTATAAATTTTCCAGCTAACTCATTCATGGTTGCCAGCGTTTCGCCCTCGTGTGCTAGGTTGGGCTCATCAGTTGGTACCTAGCACACCTACCAAGACGCTGGCTAGTGCATACCATGGAGGCCACTGCGTAGGCTACTTGGAACTCCCGGCAGTGCCAATGCACTATGAGAGACTTTGTCTCTTTACCAGAAATTGATTCTCTATGGGAATCAACATCTGTATCATCTCATAGCCAAGCAAGCATAATTTTTTTTGTAAAGAGATGAAGTTTCTCATAGTGCACGGGCACCGCCGGTGGCTCCAAGTAGCCTACGCAGTGGCCTCCATGGTATGCACTAGCCAGCGTCTTGATAGGTGTGCTAGGTACCAACTGATGAGCCCAAATTAGCACACGAGGGTGAAACGCTGGTAACCAGGAATGAGTTACCTGGAAAATTTATAATGTCCATTAATGGACCATTTATATTGGTATTATAAATTTACTCATTCGGGACAAATATTTCAGATTCCCTATGGGAATCAACATCTGTATCATCTGATAGCCAAGCAGGCATCAATTTTTGGTAAAGAGACAAAGTCTCTCATAGTGCATTGGCATTGCTGGTGGCTCCAAGTAGCCTACACAGTGACCTCCATGGCTTTCCCCACCTTCACCTGGTCGCCAGCCCTCAGATCGTCCATCTCGTCGCCCCCGGCCAACCCCTCCTCCCATTTCTCCACCTCCACCAGTATGCCCAACCCCTCCTCCCAACGGCTTCCTCCCTTCACCCCTTCCAACATTTGACCTCCTCCGTCTTCTCTGAACCAGTTAACTGCTTCCCTCCATCTTCTTACTTTGCACATCTACCCCGTCACTTCCTTCTAAACTCCACTTCCTCCCTTGCATTTCACTTCTTCCCTCACGCACATCTTGTATCTTGATAATACATGTATTTGTAATCACATCATTGTATTTACCATTTGTAAATCTGTCAATAAAGCTCTAGATAACCTGCACATCCTTAATCTCAGCTTCTTAACTTATTCATTCATACTTAGGCATAGGCACTGTTCCCCTCCCATCTCCTATATATTCACATCCTTTACCCACCTCCTTCTTCTATCACATCTCCCCAACCCGTCCGCATCTCTTGGCCAGAGAGAGGGCGTTACCTTCTAGGTGGCCCGCTCCACCCCTTCAGGGTGGGGAATGAAAGCATTGTTAGTTAGTTAGTTAGCCTCCATGGTATGCACTAGCCAGCGTCTTGGTAGGTGTGCTAGATACCAACTGATGAGCCCAAATTAGCACACGAGGGCGAAATGCTGGTAACCAGGAATGAATTACCTGGAAAATTTATATTGTCCAATAACGGACCATTTATATTGGTATTATAAATTTACTCATTCGGGACAAATATTTCAGATTCCCTATGGGAATCAACATCTGTATCATCTGATAGCCAAGCAGGCATCAATTTTTGGTGAAGAGATAAAGTCTCTCATAGTGCATTGGCACTGCCAGTGGCTCAAAGTAGCATACGCAGTGGCCTCCATGGTATGCACTAGCCAGCGTCTTGGTAGGTGTGCTAGGTACCAACTGATGAGCCCAACCTAACACATGAGGGCGAAACGCTGTCAACCAGGAATGAGTTAGCTGGAAAATTTATAATGGCCAATAACAGACCATTTATATTGGTATTATAAATTTACTCATTCGGGACAAATATTTCAGATTCCCAATGGGAATCAACATCTGTATGATATGGTCTTGTAATAATACTCAACATGGCTTATCTGTGTTGATACTGCTACACGCTGAAAGCAATGAGAAACTACAGCCATAAGTAACTCCCAAGGGCATACAGCTCTCTCTGGACGAATGGCATGAATGATGTACTAATGATGGCTTTCTTCGGGTAAAATAGTCCCCTCATTCGGATCTCCAGGTGGGGACTACACGAGAGGGTGCAATCATCAGGAATATGGATACTGACATTCTGCGAGCTAGAGTGTGGAATGTTAGAAGTTGAATAACTGTGGTAGGTTAGAAAATCTGAGAAGGGAGATGGATAGACTGAAATTAGATACAGTTGTTATAAGTAAAGTACATTGGCAGGAAGAGCCTTTTGGAAGTTTTGGTCAGGCGACTACAGAATTATCAAAACAAAATAAAATAGGAGAAATGCAGGAGTTGGTTTAATAATCAATAAGAAATTAGGGCAGCAGGTAAGTTACTTCAGCCAGCATAGTGAAAGGACTATTGTTGTCAAAATAGGCACAAAACCAATGCCCACCATAATAGTGAAGGTTTATATCTCTACTAGTTCAGTGGATGATGAAGAAATCAAAAGAATATATGAAGAGCTAGAAGATTTAATACAATATGTAAAAGGTGACGAGAATCTAATTGTGAGACTGGATTGCAGTGGTAGGTGAAGGAAGAGAAGGTAATACTGTAGGATAATTTGGATTGGGATAAATGAATGAAAGATGAAGGTAGCTGGCTGAATTCTGCACCGATCATAATTTAGTCCTTGCTAATACTTGGTTCAAACACCACAAATGACAGCTGTATACAGGGATGAAACCTGGAGACACTGGAAGGTATCAAATATACTTCATTATGATTAGGCGCAGATTCAGAACCTAGATATTGGATTGCAAAACTATCCCAGGAGCAGACGTGGACTCTGACCACAACTAGTTGGTCATGAAATGCCATCTGAAGTTGAAGAAATTGAAGAAAGGAAGGTGATGGGATATAGATAAGTTGAAAGAAAACAGTGTGAGAGATTGTTTGAAGAAACATGTTGTACAAGGGCTAAATATAAAGGCTGAAGGAAACACAATAGAGGAAGAATGGACAGTCATGAAGAATGAGGTCAGTAGAGCTGCTGAAGAAATGTTGGGAAGAAAGTAAAGATCAACTAAGAATCAATGTATAACTCAGGAGATACTAGACCTGTTTGATATTGTTTGTCCAACCCTTGTCCCATTTCTCTATGGGGTCAGGTATGTGGTGAGATGAATCTGTCATGGTAGGTTTTTATGACCGGATGCCTTTCCTGACGTCAACCTCATCAGAGGAGTTAATGAGATGAAATGAATGACGTGATATATGATAGTAGGAAGGGAGAGGGTGAAACCCGGTGCTGGCACATAGCCTACTCCTGTCGAATAACACCAAGCGGTCTGCTCAAGGCTTAACGTCCCCATCCAACGGATGAATTACCATCAACAGCATCATATTCCCTCACTCCGTATGAGCACTGCGGAGAGGTTTGGAATTTAATCCAGGCTTTTGGCATGCAATCTAGTGATTTGAAATTATATACCAACACCTCCCCTTCCCTGCTGGCTAACATTCTGTGGTGAAATTTTTTTTTCGACCAACAGGACTCAAACCAGCTAACCTTGGTGTCAGACCATTTAGACTTCAATGCCTTTATGATCATGGCTACCAAGTGGGCACTAGACCTGACAGATGAATGACTAAAATGCAAGAATGCGAAAAATGATGATGATTATGCTTGTTGTTTAAAGGGACCTAACATCTAGGACATCGGCCTTGTAAAAAATGAAGAGGGCAGAAAAGAATACAGGCAGTTAAAGAATGAAGGCGAAAGAAAGTGCAGGACAGCTAAGGAAGAATGGCTGAAGGAGAAGTGCAAGGATGTTGAAGGTTTTATGGTCGTAGGAAAGGTAGATGCTGCGTACAGGAAAATCAAAGAAACCTTTTGAGAAATGAAAACAAGGGTATGAATATTAAGAGCTCAGATGGAAAACCACTTAGAGGGAAAGAAGACAAGGCAGAAAGATGGTAAGAACATATCCAAGAGTTGTATCAAGGAAAAGGCATAGATGATAATATGGTTCTGGAACAAGAAGAGGCTTTTGATGCTGATGAAATAGAAGATCCAATTTTGAGGTCAGAATTTGACAGAGCTTTGAGAGATCTAAATAGGATGAAGGCACCTAGAATTTATGACATTCTCTCTAAATTATTGAATGCCTTAGAAGAAACCAGCATAGCAAGGTTATTCCATTTAGTGTGTAAGATATATAAGACAGAAGAAGTGCCTTCCTATTTTTGGCAGAATGTTGTTATACCTATTCCCAAGAAAGCTGATGTTGAAAAGTGTGAAAACTGCGGCACCATTAGTTTAGTATCTCACACCTGAAAAATTTTAACACATATTATTTACAGAAGAATGGAAAGACGAGTTAATACTGAGTTGAGAGAAGATCATTTTGGCTTTGGAAGAAATGAAGGAACATGCGAAGCATTCGTATGGCATTCGTAGATCTAGAAAAGGCATTTGATAATGTTGATTGGATCTAACTATTTAAGATTCTGAAGGTGATCGGGATCAGATACCAAGAATTACTTTGTATCTACAATCTGTATAAAAATCAGTCTGCAATGATAAGAATTGAGGGCTTTGAAACAGCACCAGCAATCCAGAAGGGAGTGAGACAAGGCTTCATTTTGTTCCCCTGCTTTTCAGTGTTTATATAGAACAAGGCGTAAAGGAAATTAAAGAGGAATTTGGAAAGAGAATCATAATCTAAGGAGAGAAAATCAAACCGCTGAGATTTGCTGATGATATTATTTTATTTGACACTGCAGAAGATCTTAAAAAATTGCTAAGTGGTATGGACAGAGTCTTTGGTAAGGAGTATAACATGAAAATAAATAAGTCCAAAACAAAATTAATGGAGTGTAATCGAACAAAGTGAAGTGATGCAGGTAATATTAGATTAGGAAATGAAGTCTTAAAGGAAGTAGAGGAATGTTGTTACTTGTGTAACAAAATAACAATGATGGCAGAAATAAGGAAGGCATAAAATGCAGACTTGCACAAGTAAGGGAGGGCTTTCTTGAGAAAAGAAATTTGCTTACTTTGAACATTGATAAAGGAATTAGAAAGATGTTTTTGAAGACTTTTGTCTGGAGCATGGTATTGTATGGAAGTGATACATGGACGATAACTAGCTCAGAAAGAAAGAGAATAGAAGCTCTTGAAATGTGGTGTTACAGAAGAATGCTGAAGGTGAGATGGATAAATCAAATCGAATTGGTGAAAGCAGATCAATTTGGCTAAATTTGACCAGAAGAAGAGATAGAATGACAGGACACATCTTAAGACACCCAGGACTTGTTCAGTTGGTTTTTGAGGGAAGTGTAGATGGTAAGAATGGTAGGGTAGACCAAGATATGAATATGACAAGCAGATTAGAGCAGATTTTGGATGCAGCCATTATGTAGAAATGAAAAATTAGGACAAGATTGGGTGGAATGAAGGTCTGCATCAAACCTGTCTATGGACTGATGACTTGAACAACAACAAATACAACAACAACTTGACATATAGCCTAAAGTAATTTTTCTTCTTCTTCTTCATTTAGGCCTACAATGGACCACGTGGTTCTTAACTCTGGTGAGCTCTTTTCTTCCTCTTAGCCCAGTATTCCTTCTTTCTAGCGCTATGGATGTCTTTTTTTTCTTGAGTCCATTTCACTCCTACTCCTGGACGCAGTGATTTAGTTGTTAGCGACTGGAGGGAGTCAGAAGTCTTGACTAACTTTCTGAACTTATCACGGTTGTAAATGTCAATGTGATCAATGTTTAGGTATTGTAGGTCTTTCCAAACTAAATTCGTCCATTTGGCATTTGTTGCTTTTCCTCTAGATACAGTGTTGAAGATCCTTGAAGTGAGTCTCCGGCTGTCCATCCTGAGTACGTGACCATAGAACATTAGTCTTCTCTTCTTCATAGCTGTTGTAATGCTCTCTATTTTACTGTACAGTTCCTTGTTGTGCCTGATTCTGTAGCCATCTCCTTCTTTATTGGACCCATAATCCTTCTGAGGATCTTTTGCTCTTTCAGTTCCAGTTTTCTGAGTTGTCCTTTCCGGGTCATGTTTAGGCATTCTGAGGTGTACAGTACAGATGGTCTTACTATGATGTTGTAGTGTCTCAGTTTAAGATTCAAGGAGGGGGATTTAGACTTGTGTATGTTCTTACAAAGATGATAAGCTGTTTCTAACTTATTGCATCTACCCTTCATTGCAAGGTCCTCATTAACATTTGGGGTTATCCATTCTCCAAGATATTTGAATGAGTTGGCTTTGTGTATTATTTTGTCCCCCAAAGGAATGAAGTTGGGTGCTTCTTTGATGTTGGTCAGAAATTCTGTTTTATTGACAGTGATCTTCAGCCCTACTTTAGCTGCTATGCATTCTAGGGAGGATAGCTGGTACGTAGCTTCTTCCATACTTGAAGCTAAGAGTGTGAGGTCATCTGCAAAGGCTAAGCAAGTAACTGTTAACTTGTCTTTTTTGTAGCCGATTTTTAATCTAGAGTTGTCAGCTAGTGTGTTCGCCCATTCCTGAATGACCTTCTCCAGCAGACAGTTAAACAGGATGGGGGACAAACCATCTCCTTGTCTAACACCTGTTTTGATCTCAAAGCTTTTTGATAATACCCCTCTGAATTTGACTTTGGACATGGTGTTCATTAGAGTAGCCTTCACATGATTCAAAGTCTTTTTATCCAGTCCCATTTCAGTCAACGTCTCAAAGAGAGACTGTGTGTCTACCGAGTCGTAGGCCTTCTGGAAGTCAACGAAAATTGCTACATAGGGTGAGGTGCAGAGGTTTTTGTAGCTAAAGATAGTTTTGAGGTTCAGAATCTGCTCTGTGCATGACCTTGACTTCCTGAATCCAGCTTGGTACTCCCCTATGCAGGAATCTAATTGTGCCTCCACTCTTTCAAGCAATGCTTTGGAGAAGATTTTGTAAGTCACTCTAAGTCATTGTTAGGGTCTAACTTGTCTCCTTTTTTTATGCAGTGGTGGATGATAGCTAAAGTCCAATCCCTAGGTAGTGTTTCTGTTGTCCAGATGTCAGTTATGATTCTGTGGATACTGTCAACTGAATCTTCATCTGCATGTTTCCATAATTCTGCAATGATGCCATCTTCGCCTGCTGCTCTGTTAGATTTCAGTTCAGAGATGATCTGTTTGATTTCTTCTTTGGTAGGAGGAAGGGAGTCAGGGTTAATAACATTCTTGGGTTGAAATTGTAGTTTTTCTCCTGGTTCTTCTGCATTGAGGAGGTCACAAAATATTTTGCAAGGGCTGTAGTACGATCTTCATTGTTCATTTTCAGTTCTCCGTCTGGTCCTCGAAGGTGAAGTCTAGGGGCTGAGTAAGCATTTGTCTGAGATTTTAGAGTTTTGTACATGTTACTGGTGTTGTTCCTTTGAACGTCTTGCTCTGCCTGATCTATGATGTCATTGTGATATTGCCTCTTAGTATTTCTAATGGTCTTGGTCGTGTTCTTCCTGACTGTTGGGAAGGCTGTATGATTTTCTGTGTTTTTGTTGCAGTTCCATTTCACCCATGCCTGTCTTCTCTCCTCTATTGCCTTATCACATGTTGATGTCCACCGTGGGTGCTTACTCCTTCTGGTTGCAAGAATGGTTTCTGTTGCTGCATCTATCAGTGCCTTCTGTAGGATAGGCCAATCTGTTTTATTCTGATTATTGCTTAGAACCTTGGTAAAGTAGTTGTTCTCTTTCAACTGGGCTGGATTAAATTTTGGGATTCTGGACCTGGTGTAACTGTTACGTCTGCACTTCGTGAGTGGAATGAAATTTGCTTTGACCAAATATAGGTAGTGGTCTGAATCAATATTGGCACCTCTCAATACCTTGATGTTCATTATTTCCTTGCTATTCCTTCTCCTGATGGCAACGGGATCTAGCTGGTACTCTCCTAGCAAGGGCTTGGGACATCTCCAGGTCTTGGCTTTTCAGGGGAGATGTCTGAGTGCTGTAGATTTAAGAACAAAGTTGTGATTTTTACACAGATTGATCAGCCTCTCACCATTACAATTGGTTCTCTTATGGGCCGGGTATTCTCCTACTATGTTCTTAAACCTGCGCTCCTTATCAATCTGGGCATTAAAGTCCCCCATCAAGATGATCACATAATGTTCTGGAATCTTATCAATTGTCTCTTCCAGTTCTTCCCAAAAGTATTCAACATTTTCAATATCACTCTTAATAGTATCATTGGTATGTGCATGGAAGTTAATGATCGTGTAGGCTTTGTTGAGACTTCTGAAGGCTATAGTGGATGTTCTCCCATTTGGTAATGAGAAGGAGATAATGGAGTTGATCATTTTGTTGTTGACTATGAAGCCTGTACCCAGGTGAGGCATATTCTTCATCACTCTCTGACATGGCTGTCCCTTGTAGATCCTGAAGCCTTGTGACTCAAAAGGTTCTTCGTCCGTAAATCTTGTCTCCTGTAAAGCCATTATAAGAATGTTGTGTTTTGTTAGGATGCCCAATGTATGTTTCAGTTTTCCAATTTGTAGGAGGGAATTAATGTTTATCGTTGCCAGATAGTTGATGTGTTTCTTCCTCTTACATGAAGATGCAGGCTCCCCAGAATCCGATGACCTGCTTGCCCCACTGTGAGTGGGGGTGGATTTGTTACCACCTGGGGTAGATTTCCAATTAGTCATTTGCTCCATGTTTCCAGAGTTACGAAAAAGTTTAGTGTTGTTACCTAAAGATAACGTGGTAATTAACTGTCAAGGTTGTAAACCTTGAAGCCCCCAGCACTGATCAGTTCACTGACCCAGCTTCCCACTGGGATTGGTTACCCAACCTTCCACTGGGTTGCTCAGCTTAACAGGGGGCACCTCATGTAGGTTACGTGCTGGAGTTGTTGTGAAAGTTTTCCTCTTTGATACTCTTGGGCAACCTGCACGTCTGTGTGTGGGATAATGGTTATGAGATAAGGAGAAAATGAAGCATACTCCTGTCGAATAACAACAAGGGGTCATCTGATGGATGAATCACTTTCAGCAGTGTCGTGCTTTCACTCCACATGAACACTGCAGAGAGATTTGAAATTGAATCTAGTGTTTTGGCACACAACCTAGGGATAAGATATTATATACTACCACCTCTCCTACCCTGCCAGGAACATTCTAATGGTGAAAACTTTTTTCCACCAACAGGACTCAGATGGGCTAACCATGGTGTCAGACATTATAGACTTGATATCTTAATGATCGTAGACAGAGGTCCAAATCAAATGATGATAAATACGGTAATTATAATATTCAAATTAGTCGAGCTCTTTGGCCTTTTCAATCATGAAATTGCCAGCGTTTCCCCTCAGAGGGCTCATCAGTTGGACTGCTGCACCTTTCCAAGATGCTGGCTGCTTGTGCACCATTGAGGCACTACCGCAAGCCTCACTTGTAAAACTATGCGGTAACAGTGCACTAGGGGAAGTATTTACCTCCACTTGTATAAATGCTTGCAATTGTAATCAATTAAATTAAATTATGATTTCCTTCTGGGAGTTTAATTTTTAATTATAATATTATTACTTCTCAGACAAATCTTTTACATAGTTTTAATGGGGTTAAATTTTTAATTTTTTCTTTTTTTCTTCTTCTTTGACTGATTGCACGAAGCTAATTTAAGTGTAGAATTAACTTGCACAGTCTATGTATACAAGCAATAACATGTGCAATATTCTTACAATGTTGTGTTATCAGCACAATCAATTCATTTCATAAAGCCACTCATGTTGCGTTAAATCTGTGTAATCCACGGACACAGGGATGTATTAATCTGTGTAACATTTGGACATTGTGTTTTACATCATAGTCATGTTCGTGTCAGTTTTAAGGGTCATTCAATATATTGCCAAGGTTTTATTGGCAAGACACCAACACACCACATTGCAACAAGATGCAAAGACTTTTTATCTAATGGTTTTATTGTGTCCTTACTAAATTTTTAATGGTTTTTGATTGTGACTGTAGATGTCTCGAAAGCGGTATGACACATGTCTCACTAATATATTTTAATGTAGTCTTATCAATAAAGACAATTTATAGAATTGTACATTGAAGTATTGTAAATTATAGTACTGTAGAATTGTGGTAAATTGTAGTATTGACAATTTATAGTATTTGATGTATTTTACAAGTTAATAGGTACTGTACTTAATGACAATATGGGCTCAAATGTGAAATTTATCACATATAAATTCAAAATTTCAGCCAATGGCATTGCGTCTTTATGTTTATGAAGATGGAAAATATCACACAAATACATTCATGCCAGTTGTGCAGGAGGAGAAGCAGCCTCTGATATCAGTTACATTATTCGTGTTTGATTATGCCAAGTGTTGACCAAAAACTTCTTCGTTGCTTGGTGAAATATGGTATCAATGTGCAACTTTTCTAGAAGGTTGTAGTAGTGACAAGGCTGTGTATTGACTAATGAAAGAGTATATTATGACATCCTAACTGACATTTTGGACAATGAATTGGAGGGTTAGCGTTTGAATGAATGTTACATCTGATGAGGAAATACAGCAGCTTTCAAAGACTGCCATGGCCCCCTTCCACATGCAAACACTATGTGAATGAGACTTGCATCAGTGTTTGGCAACTGATGATCACTGACAAAATGCTGAAACATATTGTGGCGTGCATTGAGACAGAGGCACATTGCGTACTGAGGTCAGATGATTAGTCTATAAAAATCCAGGAACTGGAGGAATTTTTAAGTGTACCATACATCTGTGGTGTGATAGAAACAAAGAGCTTAGAACTGGATTTCCTATGGTCAGTGAAGTGTGGGTGTTCCTTTCGTTTTTTTTTTTGCTAGTTGCTTTACGTCGCACCGACTCAGATAGGTCTTATGGCGACGGTGGGACAGGGAAGGGCTAGGAGTGGGAAGGAAGCGGCCGTGGCCTTAATTAAGGTACAGCCCCAGCATTTGCCTGGTGTGAAAATGGGAAACCACGGAAAACCATTTTCAGGGCTGCCGACAGTGGGGTTCGAACCTACTATCTCCCGAATACTGGATACTGGCCGCACTTAAGCGACTGCAGCTATCGAGCTCGGTGTTCCTTTCGTAAAGGCTACAACTGTATGGGACAGGTTGAGGGAAATGATGTGATTTTTGAGATTTTATGCCAAATCTACAAGACCCAAAAGGATGAAATAAGATAAGATTGCTTTGATATCCAATATTTGGTATGATTTCATTGCAAATGCACAATGTAGCTACAGACGAGGGCCATATGTAACTACTGATGAGCAACTCTTTCCTTCCAAATTTTGCTACAGATTTACACAGTTCATGGCCTGAAAGCCAGATAAATATCTTCTTCTTTCTTCTTTCGGTGCCTATCCGTTTCGGATGTTGGCGATCATGATGGTTATTTTCGTCTTGTTTGTGTCAGAGTGGAACAGTTCAACTGATGACATATTGCACCAGCCTCTAAGATTGTCAAGCCAAGATATTCTTCTTCTTCCAGGACCTCTTTTGCTGTTGATTTTCCCCTGGAGTATTTTTTGGAGTAGGTTGTATCTATCTGTGTTGTGCATTATATGTCCCAGATACTGCAGCTTTCGGCATTTCACTATCTTGATCAACTGAGGTGTTGTGTTCATCCTTCTCATTACTTCCACGTTTGTAATTCGCTGGGTCCAAGATATTCTCAGGATCCGCCTATAAAGCCATGTTTCAAAAGCCTCCAGCTTCTTCTCTGTGTTTTTATTTAAGGTCCATGTCTCTACACCATATAAAAGAACAGAAAATACATAACAGTGCAGAAGTCTGATTTTAGTCCCTAAAGTTAGATTGTGGCTTTTAAACACATTACTCATTTTCTGGAACACACTTCTTGCTTTTCCAATGCGTACCTTGACTTCTTGTGAGCAATCCCAGTCTTCATTTATTATGGTTCCAAGGTATGTATATTGTTTTACCCTTTCTATACTCTTTTGATTTATAACCAAATATGGTCAGAAATATTGGGTGGCAATAGACAAGGACTTGAAGTATATTGTGAATGCTTTCCCTTATCCCGGAACAGATGCCAGTGGACCCGATGGTAAGCATCTTGGTGACTTTGTTGTAAAAAAAACTGATGTTATCTTTCATGCACAAAGGAAGAAATGTTACATGCAACAGTTCCTTTACCTCATTGTCTCTAACTGAAAGCTTGAAAACCAATTCAACTACCCTTGTGGGTACTATGAACAGAACTCATATAGAAGTACTAGTTTGTGTCAAAAAAGGCAAGGGAAAAGTCATATACCACAGCACTGCTGAAGACCAATGATGCTACACTAATAATCGATGAACAAAAATGTTCTCATTCTGTGTACATACTATGCATCCAGATGTTCACATTGAGTGTGGTGAAAAGAAGAAAACAGACATTGCAATATTTTATAATGGATCTAAATAAGGAGTTGATGTGGTCGACTAAAATGTCCCGTAAGTACTTATCATCCAGGCGATGGGCAGTTCACACTATATCTACGTCTCATTAAATCTGTCATCTCATTGCATTTCCTTGTTAGCGTTACTATGTTCAAGATTCCATTCTGAAGCTGATTTCTTTGATTGGTTGTTCTTCTGCTTCTTGTGTTTCTTGGAGGATCTTTGTACCTAAAGATGTCATTAGTTCCAAGAGTACTTAAAACAGGGTCTACAATCAGTATATTCTTTCCCAGGCTTGCTTTAACTTTGAAAGCACCACCTTATTTTATTCTTATTCTGCTGAGTTGCTAGGCCTGTCACAGAATTGTATTTTCTATTGAGGTTTATGCCCCTAATCTTTGAAGATCCTTCTTCGCCACAAGGCAGTGGTGTCCCTTCAAATTAATCCTTGGGATTGCCTTTTCCACCATCTATACCATATCGAAGAACTACTACTCTGCCACAGATACTGTTAAGATCTTCACCCGCAACCCTCAGCATAGTTTCCGCATCATACCCTGTGGGACCTGAACTTAGCCACCCTACCATTCTGGCCTACTGAAGAGGAAGATGCCCACCCCCACAACATAGATACACCAGGCAAAACTTACTCAAGTGGAGGATAGGGAAAGAGACCCAACTCCCTTGAACCTGGTTAATGATTGTGTATGATGCCACAACCGACAAAGTCATACTTAAGATAATTTAAACTTTTTTTTTTTTGAGGTTGTAACAATTGCATTCTACCTTGGAAATCTTCACTGGTGCAGCACTAAGGAAACTTAACAATCTCCTACTTGACCATCTTCTGTCGAGGTGATTCATAGACTAAATGCAGTGTCTCTGCATGATTCAACCATCCACATCACCACCAGCATCACACTTTCCATCTGTGTTCCATCTGAATAAAGTTAAATAATCAAAAACAAAGATATGGGAAAGGGCTTCAGTCAAGGATTATTTTCAATGTGTTACACCAAATCACACCAAATGTTTGACAATGCAATATAAGAACTTTCACTAAATCACACAATCTACTGTACCCAGGAATGTGTGTACACAGCTAACAGATGATGAAAGATGCCATGAGGGCAAGAGGCAGATAGCACTCCACACTGTAAAACTATGTGCACAACTTTCAAGGCAAATAAAGAATACATCGTCAAGTTTGTACTGTAGCTATGTTCCTAAATCTGTACTATCCTGAAAATCTGCTCTTTTCACTGAGCTTAATTTACATTCATTTTAAAATGAACAACGTTCTGAGTCATTTTGAGACTCTAAATACCAGGTAAATTGGCCATGTGGTTTGGGGCACACAGCTGTGAGCTTGTATCCAGGAGATAGTGGGTTTGAACCCCACTGTCGGCAGCCCTGAAGATAGTTTTCTGTGGTTTCCCATTTTCACATCAGGCAAATGTTAGGGCTAGACCTGACTTAAGACCATGGCCGCTTCCTTCCCACTTCTAACCCTTTCCTGTCCCATCATCATCATAAGACCTATTTTTATCGTTTACATCTTGGACAGGTTCTGCTAAGTTTTTTATGTTAATCTCATGGGACCATACCATTTTTCCATTAAGGTCAGGTTTTCCCTATGTAAAGGTTACATAGTGGGCAGGTTTCACTGTATATAAGAACAGACCAAATGGTGCAATGATCCTTTAATAATTTGAAGATCAGTAAGGCTACTGGCTAAGACAACCACACCATCAGCAAAGAGGATAATATCAATGACTTTCCATTGAGTCTGGTGCCACCAAGCTTTGGTTGGCCTTGCAGCTCTACATTCAGGAGGCAGATGGGCTGGTCCCCACTGTCTGCAGTCCTGAGAATGATTTTCTGTGGTTTTCCATCCTACTTTACTCCCACGTGGCACTTCCCAGGTGGCGGATAGGTGGGTCCTAACCGGCTTGCCGGCGGACTTGAGGGAAATAAAATACCTCTCGCGGACCAAACACACACCCCCTGTGGGTGGGGGAGGCAGACGAATAATACACCCATGGTATCCCCTGCCTGTCGTGAGAGGCGACTAAAAGGGGCGACCAAGGGATGATTGTATTAGAACCATGAAACTACTTGTGATTAGTACCATCACGCGGAGAACACCAAGGGTCGCATTTACTTGCGCATAGTACCACTATATTAGGTACGAAATAGGTCTGTGATTAGTAGCATACAGGAGCACTGTGCGGTCGGCTTTTGCAGTACCTGTGATTAGTACCACCATATGAGCAGGACCATGGGATGATAGCTACCATGGTTCTGCCTTGCCTATGATTAGTACCCACTATATGAGGAATACCACGGGATAGGGGAAGGTCCCTGTGGTTAGTACTCTTATGCGATGAATGCCATAGGGTTGCGTTGCCTATAAATGGCACGACAATGTGAGAAAAACCATAGGTCTGTATTATATATTGAATTTCATAACTTGTGAGTAGTACCATAATGTGTGGAATACCACGAGTCTCTGCTACTTTTGATTAGTACCGCAACAGGACACATAACATGGTTCTACTTTCCTAGCGATAAGTACCATTATGAGGGGCCGATAACTTGGATTTTGAACCCCCTTTAGACTGCAAGCATCCTCGATTCAGTATTATGCTCTAGCAGCAGTCCCTTGGTCAGTAATCCTATTGTTTTTCCGTCAGTTTCTATGAATATAAGGTATTGCGGGTCGCATCCACTGATTGTTTTAAATTCATATTCATCCATTCATTCTTCATCCTCATGTTTTGAATTCTGCTCAGTGGAGAATTTTGGACTTTTAATTTGTCATGCCATTTCGTCTCATTTCGTGCCATTAGGGGCCGATGACCTCGATGTTAGGCCCCTTTAAACAACAAGCATCATCATCATCATCATCATCCATTCTCCTGCGCTAAGGCTGATGCCAGACAATTCCTAAATAACGATTTTAAAAATTGTTATTTGCTTTAGGTCCCACTAACCACTTTTACAGTTTTCAGAGACACCAAGGTGCTGGAATTCAGTCCTGCTGGAGGTCTTTTACCTACCAGTAAATCTACCGACACAAGGCTGATGCATTTGAGCACCTTCAAATACCACTGGACTGAGCCAGAACTGAACCTGCCAAGCTGGGGTCAGAAGGCCAGCACCTCAACCATCTGAGCCACTCAATCTGCAGACAGTTCCCATTATAGGCCATGGCCACTACCTCCTCACCTTCTCAAATCTCCTTGGCTTGAAACTAAGAATGAAAAAAATAAAAAAAATAAAAAAATTAACGCCACGGGAAACATCCTTGACAGTTTTTCTGATCACAGCCTCAGAGTAGATGTTTAAAGGGAGAGGTGAGAGGACACAGCCCTGTCGCACACCTCTCCGTATAGCTGTATCCTCAGTTGTGGCTCCCTCTATTTTGACTTCTGCTGTTTGGTTTCAGTAGAGTTGAGTGATTATACATAGATCTTCAGCATCAACACAAGTAGTTTTTAAAATCTTAGTAAGTTTTGCATGAGATACGCAAACAAAAGTTTTTTGGTAGTCGATGAAACATGCATACACATTGACATTCATATCCAAGCATCTCTGATTCAAAACATTCAAACAGAAAAGAGAAGCCTTTCTCATGGAAAGTCGAGATTTTCTTCTGATGGATGCAGAGCAAAGTTCTCTGGGAAACGTAAATAATTTCACCTTATTTTCTTGACATGACATAAACCCACAAGCCTATATCATGTCTAGAAAAGAGCTTTGCAAGTCCTGAATCCATTTCTAAAACCAAACTGGGTATGACCAATTTGGCATTCACATTTTGCATAGGTATGGGAGTGAATGATACGTAGGAATATCTTTAAGGCATGGAACACCAGGCTGATTATGTGATAATCATCACAATCTAAGGTATTTAATTATTTCATTTGGGTTTAAATGCTCAAATGTTCTGCCATTCCAATTGAACATGGGTGTGTTAGGAAGCCTACCCTTTTTTATGTTTGTGATTTTTTATGTTAAGGGGTTTCTAAGATAAAATTCTAAAAGAATTTAATTGTATCAAGTCCACCTGTTAGGTAAATGGTCTGTCTAAAAAGGACATGTTTTGACCTAGCCTAGAGGTCATCATCAGCTAAAATAACAAGTTATTTTATACTCTGAGAGATGCTTCTACTTTTCCAGTCAGTGTAATTTCATCTTCAACCACCATAACAGAAATTCTTTCTATGCCATCATATAATTGAAAATCATCATTCTCACTTTTAGTAAGTTCTTTGAGAATGTGGTCATTAACAAGGACACAAGACTCTAGAAGAAATAGGAGAACATTGTGCTATATAATACCACCGTCTACTCTTAAGATTCTTATAGCCTACATCATCGTATGCTTTTGAAATACCCAGGAACATAATGCAGCACTCTATTTTATTTTTCTTGGCATTTTTAAGACAGCCTTTGATAAGGGATGTATTGATATGTGTACGCAGGACTGTAACAAATTCACATTGGTAACTGGAGAATGCTATATAGCGTCTTGATCATTTGTGAATCACTTTTTCAATAACACATCTCATTACTGAGACAATGTCCAGTTCCATGACTAAATGGTTAATGTGCTGGCCTTTGGTTCAGGGGATCCTGGGTTCAATTACCAGCCAGGTGAGGATTTTAACCTTCATTGGTTAATTCCAACGGTTTAGGGACTGGATGTGTGCACTGTCTTAAGCATTGGAAATCATTGTAGGTGCACAGACGCGCAGGTCACCTGTACAGAGTCAACTCTAAAGATTTCCACCATGCCATTTCAGAGGCCACACGCCATTATTATTTTGCCTCTGTGGATCAGTGGTAGAGCGTCGGCCTCCAGATCTCAAGATAGCAGGTTCAAACCCGGCAGAGGTAGTTGGATTTTTGAAGGGCTGAAAAGAGTCCATTTGACACTCCATGTCGTATGATGTCGGCATGTAAAGGATCTCTGGTGACACATTTGGTGTTTACCCAACAAAATTAATTAAAATCTCAGTCATAAACACCGAAGAGAGCTTCAGTTTACTCGGTCTGCTGTCTAGTAGGCCTAGAATAAAACGGAACGTCAAAGTTGACAAGCAGACAGCCAGATTGCGTCAAATTGAAATGTCTGCACATGGTAGTTTAGGCCATAAGATTATTATTGTTATTATTATTATTATTATTATTATTATTATTATTATTATTATTATTATTATTATTATTATTATTATTATTATTATTCCGGGATATCTGTGGAACAGCAGAGGTGAAAGAAGGTGCCGGGATGAATGGGTCTAACTACAGAGTCAAAGTTAATTTAAAATTTTAACAAAGGTTATATTTTCCAGAAAACAATAGAAATTTGATAGCTTTTCACTTTAGGGAAATTACAAAGACATAGTAATCTAAAAACAAAACTTAGAAGGATCCAAGAATTTTAACTCTCTTGGGCTACAAGCCCCTAGTTTTACAATTTTGAGCACAAATTTGTTCAAGGGCAAAAATCCCCTAATAACATGGAGCACTTGCTCCCACTTCACAATGTCAAGCCTCCCAGAGGCCTTCTTACAACACTAGAAAAGAGCTGACACGCTCTCAGTTTTTCAAGCCTATTCAAGGCAATATCAGACTTTACAATTACTTGCCATAAAGGCACAACTTACACAAATGAAACGGGGGTATCTCGTACCCAACCTACTGGGCCTTAGCAGAAAAAGAACAGGTTAACTGTATGTTGGGTATTCAGCCCAAAGGCTGGTTTGATCCCCTGCAGCTCCACCAACAGCGGTCATAAATAGCCTAGGCGTCACTGAAGAGGCGTACTAGGGAAATGAGGAGCGAGGTAGTTTCCCGTTGCTTTCCTCACTGAGCCAGAAGTTGTTATTACATATCAGTCTGCCAAGCCCACTGAAATGCATGCACCAACCGACCCTATGAGCGATATTTTCACACCATTCATAACAGGGACTGGCTAAGTAAATGGCCCGAAACACCAAGTTGAATGGAGGCGTGTACTTGCACTCCTAAATATGCATTCCTAAAACCTAAAAGGCACTAGGCCGATGAAACAGGGGCTATTCCCAAACTATGGAGGTGACTCGTATAAGAATAATTTAAGACATTACCGAAAGGAAGAAAACCAGTTACAAAACATAGTCACCTCAAACCAATATGAAGGGGAGCTCAAGAGTGTAAATCACTCTCTAATCCCGAATTACAGTTGCAGATTTTATTAAGTTTTTATATAAGCCGGCAGAAAATTACATTTTTAGAAAAGTAGGTTACATGGTAAAAGTTTCGGAACTTTCCCGCAGGTTAAACTGCTGAGCTAGCAAGAAATAAAGATTTTAAACGGCCATTACCTTGCTAAAGAACTATTGCCTGATGAAAGAGGCACCTCCCGCCTCCTGCTTCACATTGCAAGTAATCAACTTCATTTTCCGTATCAAAATTTAATCACTAAGTTTTACAATATTTAAAATTGCAAGTAATCAACTTCATTTTCCGTATCAAAATTTAGTCACTAAGTTTTACAATATTTAAAATTCTTCCACCGTTTTGATACTTTTTTTGCCTTTTGGCAAATTTTTTATTTATCAACAGTACATGTTTCGTTCCTTATTTCGGAACATCCTCAGCTGTTATTGTAGCTTAGGTGAATTGCTAAGATTTAAAACATGTTAATTTGCAGGTACGGTACATTGATTTACTTAAAAACTACTAAAAATACCAATTAAATTAAATGATATTAAAAAACAATGTAGGGGTTAATGTGTTAATGATATGAGAGCGGATGATGATATAGTTGGTCAGCTTAAAAACTATGTCTATTCATTTGAATAGTTGTTAAAAATTTCATTTTCTTACATTAAAATGTCTGTTTGCGGTTAAAAGTTTAGAAAATGTTTGACTTCGTAACACTGTTCAAATTATTGAATGTTTTATCTTCTGTTCCTTCCAGGTAAGTTGTTATACATTATGAGTTTGCTTATGGTGCCTTTGATTGAGTCTAATGTGGAACTTTGAAGCTGATTGCTGAACAATATTTGTGAAGGGAGCTTCGTTTCAATTTCTGAAATGAAATAAAATAAGGAAATGGAAATTTGTTTAAAAAAACATGTGTCTTTACATAATAACTAAATGTATAAGAAAGTTCTTTACCTTGCTATGTTAGACTCCAATTCTACTGTGACCCTGGAGAGACGTTTGTTGCTGCTTTGCGTCTTGTATAGTAATGGTGTGTGCGTTCCGTTGTATGCTCCTCCTTACGGGGTGGCAAGGTTGCGGAGAGGGGAGGGGGCGTGTCGGTTACTGTCACGGCATCAACTTTAGAAGGGCTAGGGAGAGGAGATGTACAAAATGGCGGAAGTTCGGTCTTATTTATCCTTTTACTATTTGTATTGCGTCTTTTGCCTAAAATTTCAAGACTTGATAGTGTCCCTTCAAATATAGGATTTCTAATGTCAATAGTTTCATTTAGGTTATTGTCCTGATTGCTTTTTTGTTCTAAATAAATGTATAGATTTTCTAATGTGTTAAAGAGAGCTCCTTTGTTTATTTTATGCAATATAGTTAAATGGTTGTAAATTGATGTCCGGTTGAACTCATGTGTTGACCCATCGCGGAAAATTTTTGTCTTTCAGCGTTGACATGCTCCTGGTATCTTACAGTAAAACTGCGCCCTGTTTGTCCGACATAACTTTTTTTACATTGGTGACACTTCAATTTATAAACTCCTGATTCAGAATGTTTGTTTTTTTCCTAGGGAATTAACACTATTGTAATTAAATAATTTATGCTTTGTGTTATTGCTGGTTGAATATGCGATCTTATAATTATATTTTCTAAACAAATTGGTTACTGTGTATAAGTTAGGGTTATTGAAGGTGAACTTGGCGTATTTGTCTTTCTTTTTTGTTTCGGGTTTTAGGTTAGTTTGTAATTTCTGTTTGAATTTACCGATTATTTTGTTTATTATTTTTGGTTCAAAACTGTTGTATGGGCTTGCTTGCGAATAAAGCGTAGTTCTTTTTCTCTTTCTGTGTGTGTAAGGGGTATATTAAACGCTCTGTATATGTAACTGTAATAAGCTGACCTTTTTTGCGATTCTGCGTACAATGAGTAGTTCTTTATTGTAATGGGGGTAAAAGTGGATTTCCTGTGTATCTTGAAGACAAACTCTTCCTTTTTCCCTGTTACATTTATGTCTAAAAAGTTAATGGAGATTTCTTTTTCTTTCTCTAATGTAAACTTTATTCTGGAATCAAGTGTATTTAATTTATTGAGGATATCGTCACTGTTATTCTCTCTTTGATCTATTACGGCATAAGTGTCGTCCACAAAGCGGATCCATAAATTGAGACCTTCTATTTGTCCTATTATTTTGGTATGTTCGAGGTAATCAAGATAAATATTGGCTAAAATGCCGGAAGCGGGAGCACCCATTGGGAGGCCTTCTTGTCTGCATATTTTTTTTATTGAAAGTGAAGTAATTGTGTTTAGTAACGAATTTAAGTATATTAATGAAATCTTCTACTTCTGGTATGCCGAGTTGTTTATGTTCTATAAGATTCTTCCTGATAATTTTTATTGTTTCGTCCACTGGAATATTTGTATACCTATCCTTGATATTAAAGGAACATGTTACTTGATGTGGTGTTACTTTAAAGTTTTTGAGTACTTTGCAAAAGTCCACTGAATTTTTTATTTTTGTCTAGTTGTGAAAAACGTAATGTTTGGTTAGGAACGTATGTACGTATTGCGACGTTTTATAAGTAGGGCTGTTGAGGAAGTTTATTATTGGTCTTATGGGAATTCCTTCTTTATGTAACTTTGGTAAGGCTTTTGCTGTTGGAAGGCCAGGATTCATGTTTATCAGTTTTTGGACGTCTTGTTCACTTAAAATAAAGGTTGCGTTTCTTAATAGTGTTTTAACTCTTTCTGAGTTTTAGTTGTAGGGTCTCGATCTATTTCCGAAAAAGTGCTATTATTGAAGAAAGTTTCTGTTTTTTTAATGTATTCCTCCTTATCTAAAACTACTATTGTCCCTCCCTTGTCCGCTTTGGTAATTACTATTTCCTCTTGTTTTATTTTATGTGATAAACTTGAAGTAGGTTTATTTCTGTTATGGGAAACTATTAAGCCTTTTACTAGGTTCAAAATTTTCTTTTTTACCTCGTGTCTGACGTCACTCTGAATTTCGTTAGGGAGTTTTTGTATAGCTGTTTCTACTTCTGCAATGGTAGTTATTAGCTCTTTTTCTTTGTTTCTACCTATCCAATTGAAATTAGGGCCTTGACTTAGGGTTTTCATTTCCTCCTCAGTGAGATTAACCTTAGAAATATTCTTAACGGGCAAAGGGTATTCTTCCAATTCATTTTCTGAACTTGAAGAGTAAGCTTTGCCATTTTCATTTTTTATTTTGGTATTTTAACGATGTTAATTTGTTATTAAGGGTTTCCTGCTTTTTTACTTAAAATGATATCCATTTTTTCATGGATGTATCTTTGAAACGAATCCCATTCTAAGGGTAACAGTAGTGTTGGACTTTGGAGATGTCCCAAATACATTTTACCATTGAGAAATGCTTTCTTTCTATAAAGGTATTTTATTTCATTTTTTAGCCATATTTGATTGACTCTCTTTTGTGTTTCAAAGTGGTGCCTGGAGGGTACGTGTTTCTTTTGGGTTTTACTTAGAAATTTAGGAACTAGGTTGTCTTTAAGACATTTCTTTAAGAAACTTAGCTACCTTCACCTTTAGATTGAAATAGATGTTGCCTTGTTTATTTGCCTGGTTGGCCTTAGAATTGCAAGTAATCAACTTCATTTTCCGTATCAAAATTTAATCACTAAGTTTTACAATATTTAAAATTCTACCACCGTTTTGATACTTTTTTTTGCCTTTTGGCAAATTTTTTATTTATCAACAGTACATGTTTCGTTCCTTATTTCGGAACATCCTCAGCTGTTATTGTAGCTTAGGTGAATTGCTAAGATTTAAAACATGTTAATTTGCAGGTACGGTACATTGATTCACTTGAAAACTACTAAAAATACCAATTAAATTAAATGATATTAAAAACAATGTAGGGGTTAGTGTGTTAATGATATGAGAGCGGATGATTACATAGTTGGTCAGCTTAAAAACTATGTCTATTCATTTGAATAGTTGTTAAAAATTTCATTTTCTTACATTAAAATGTCTGTTTGCGGTTAAAAGTTTAAAAAATGTTTGACTTCGTAACACTGTTCAAATTATTGAATGTTTTATCTTCTGTTCCTTCCAGGTAAGTTGTTATACATTATGAGTTTGCTTATGGTGCCTTTGATTGAGTCTAATGTGGAACTTTGAAGCTGCTTCACATACACACACACTTAGTTAGATGTTGATCAATTGGCCAAGAGACGTGAAAATCAGCAGTTTATAAACCCTCGGGGAAAGTTCAAGACCTTTCATGAATAATCAAGCCACACCCTCTCACTTTTATTGGCTACCTGAAAGTTACACACCAAATCGAAAACGAAGCCGGTGATTGGTTAGAAATTAATTACAGAAATTCTGGATTGGCTAAATTCAAAACTGGCGGAAAGAAAAGATAATATTGCCAACCCAGAAATGAATGAACGAAATTTAGTAAGGAGAAAACTTATGAATACAAAATTTCTTCAAAAAGTTCTTTCACTTCGCACTAGGGTGCATGATCATAGGTTTTTTGTAGTGATCTCTATGAGAGAATGTCCAAATTTCTTGATGAACGGAAAACAAAAACAAGTTGAAATACACACAGTACTGGAAATTTCACCATCACAAAATTAAGGTAGTGACATCTTCTGAGTAAACGTTTAAGTAGGTCTAGTTCCAAGTTCAGTGTTTCTCCTGTAGAGGATGTTTTGATTGGCACAAGATATAAATGTGCGGCGTATAGGTGTACCTCCCGATACAATTATTATTATTATTATTATTATTATTATTATTATTATTATTATTATTATTATTATTATTATTATTATTATTATTATTATTATTATTATTATTGTATGAAGAAGATAGAAATAGGACACAAATTTGAAATTATCTTTTCATCATCACCTCCCTTAAAAATTATGATAGTTATAAATAATAATCTTAAGGCCAATAATTAAAAATAGAATACATTACCCCAGACCATGAGTTGAGGTGGCCATGACTATATCATTACATATATGGGAAGCCCTCCTCTGCGAACCATGTGACCTTGCCACGGTGGGGAGGCTTGCGTGTCCCAATGATGCACATAGCCGAGCCGCAGGTGCAACCATATCGGATGGGTATCTGTTGAGAGACCAGACTAACGAATGGTTCATCGAAAGGGGGGTAGCAGCCTTTCGGTAGTTGCAAGGGCGGCAGTCTAGATGATTGACTGATACGGCCTTGTAATAATACTCAACATGGCTTAGCTGTGTTGATACTGCTACACGGCTGAAAGCAACGGGAAACTACAGCCGTAACTACCTCCCGAGGACATGCAGCTCGCTCTGTATGAATGATGTACTGATGATGGCTTCCTCCCGGGTAAAATATTCCAGAGGTAAACTAGTCCCCCATTCGGATCTCCGGGTGGGGACTACACGAGAGGGGGCGATCATCAGGAAGATGGATACTGACATTCTGCGAGTCGGAGCGTGGAATGTTAGAAGTTTGAATCGTTGTGGTAGGTTAGAGAATCTGAAAAGGGAGATGGATAGGCTAAAGTTAGATGTAGTTGGTATAAGTGAAGTTATGAACCATCCTGTTCATTGGGACAATTGTATTAATTGGAGTATTGGATATTAGTATCACACAAGGCCACCCACGAAGCCAGTGTCTTACAGTATATGTCATAAAGGAGTCCAGAAGAAGCGTTCTTGTGTGAAGTGAGCGCGAGCGTCATTATGGGAAATCTCCAGAACTCATTAAAAGGAGTTATGTCCCAAGCCAAGCCTCTTGATGAAGATTGGGGACGCTTCCCAGATCCCGGCTAAACTTACTATAGGAGGGAAGAAAGAATTAAATTAATATCTTTGGTTACGGAGGAGTTGCATTGGATTTGAGACAAGAATTGCAACCTGTATAATTTCTGCTTTATTTTGATATGCATTAGGGCTGCATTCATTAATGCATTCGTTAATTAGAGCTCATGATATACTTAAAGCGGGAAGAATTACGCGGGCGCGCGCGGATTGCACGCGACCAAGCGGCTTGATGACGCTAGACGGGATTATAAAAATAAGGCCGCCTGGCATATCAGGCTCATTCTTGGACAAGAAGACTGCTTGAACGATTCGTCATACTGCGTGTTGGTACTGAGAACAACGCTTTGTCTTCGAGCTACACCTACTACCCGTACTGCTATTTCTGCAAGGAAGTAAGTAATCAACTTGAATATTCAGATGAATTTAAGATTTTACCTGTGAGAATATGCTATGGGGAGATGAGGTACTGCTTATAAGAGACTAATGAACTAGTAGCTTCATATTTCTATGAGGTCAAGTTATTACGGACGAACTGCTAGAATTAATATTGGCTCAGGTTAGGTATTCTGAAACTATATGTTGTCCGCGTCACAGGGTGAAAGAACAGTGACTGAGAGGAGTGAAGAAACTATTGTGTACCAGGTTAAAACTCTGAACGAGACTTGGTTAATGTGACGTGTGAGACACGCTAGTAGTGGAGACCGGCATCGAGTTTGGACAGTCTGTAATATATGAATTTATTTTCAGTTACCCCAGCATCAAGTCAGAACGAGTGTTCGACATCACCATTGCAAGGAAGCCACAACCAGGAGCTGAAGCCAACACGACAACGGGCATCGATCCAGGAACGTTGGGAGCACCTGATCAGCACAACGTCGAAGGGGACACCTTCCAACTACAGAGGGAGCTGTACGAAGACGCAACACAAGAAAGAATGTCTCCAAGTGGTCAACAGTATCTGATGCCAGCCCCGCAGTCTATCATGAGGTGGTAGATTCAGTGGTCCACAGCGATGGCCGCTCCGTAATGTCAGCGATAACATAAGGTCAGAGCTTTCCAATTCTGTTTCAAGCATGTCATTTAAATTTAGATAGGAATATGGGGGCCGTCAGTCAAACAGATTAGTTATGGTAGGACAATTTTTCCTTGTAATTTAGAGCTAGGCCTCAAACTCGAACCCCGTACATTAAGGTAGATGTTATTTGTAGAGTCCTTGTTAGCGTGTTCATATTTCATTTTGAGTGTGTTATTTCTATGTACGTGTGTTTTTAAGGGTCTGATCGAACTCCTTTGGTTAGAGGAGGTTAGTCTAACAGATAGGTACTTTTATTAGATCGCATTTAGGCATTTGTTTCTGCAGACGTAGATGTGTATAGTTGTGACCAAGACGTGACCAGTAATCCACCCAGTTTCACTAATAGAGCGAGCGAGTCCGAATATGTAAGAGATATGAGCCCATGATAGGCAGAATTAAGATTTGCGATTGATATGAGAGAGCCCAGCACGATTGAGAGTTTATTGAATATTTTTGGAGATGCCTAGTATGGCCATGTGACTATCGCTTAATGAGTAGTGTTTTTGTAGCACCAAGATTTAGCCATGAGAGGCATAAGGAAGATTTGCGATACTGCTGGAGATATTATGACGAGGGCAGATAGCCCAGATGTATTTGAAAGAGGGCTTTAGCAGCAGATTACGTGAGATGTTTCTTTGAAAGGCAAGATTTTAGCCTGCCGCCCATTTGAGCTCATAAATTAGGGGGCTGCCGCGAGTGAAGTGGTGAGGGTGGAGGTCATTGAGCTTGACGTCACAGGCTTGTGAGTTGGTTATGGTCGTCTGCAGTGTGTCAAGTGTGCCAGGGGGGGGAAGAAACGACCTTCATGTTTTGAAAGCAGGGAGAGATCTTTTTATGTCCTATTTGTTCTACGTTATTTTAACACTGGCCCGTTTGATATTGACACCCGTGTATATGTTGGGTGTGTCCTTTTTATATTTTTGCATATGTATCTTATACGCCTTACTCTTCATGGGACTAGGGTTCGTGACCGTGTCAGGTCATTGTACATTTTGTCGTGATATTTGTTAGCACCGGGGTTCGACGGCGCGAGGCATTGTAACTTTATGGGAATTACTGTTTATGAGTATTTAAACGGATATCCATCTTTCTAAACTTCGTTACTTACACTATTGTAACATGCTTGTTGCAGCACAACTGTTTTCGTGAAGGCAGTGAACTGGTTGTCATCGACTCAGCGTTATTTTACCCTGTCATAATGAAAAGCTCTATCCTTTGTAAATAATTCAATTTTATGTAATAAATCCCTATTTGTTAAACTTTGAATGCAGCGATGTTTCTGTTAGATATTTTATTTTATTTTTAATTTAGCCGAATCTTACCTGATTTGCCACATATCCTCTTGTTTATCTTTTGTTGCCCCGTTATACCCATGTTATCCCTGAGAAGATTGCTTATCTGGCTGAGTGAAGAGGAATGTGTTCAGGTAAGACTATGTGCACCAGCTCACGTTTGTGAGAGTTCTTTCACTACCGTACTCTGGGTTCGAGACCGGCTTTAGCCTGGCCGGAACTTCAGAGTCCAGTAGGGCACAGTACGTTGGCAGGAAGAACAGGATTTTTGGTCAGGCGACTACCGAATTATCAACACGAAATCAAACAGCTGAAATGCAGGAGTTGGTTTTAATAATGAATAAGAAAATAGGGCAGCGGATAAGCTACTACGACCAGCATAGTGAAAGAATTATTGTTGTCAAGATAGACACCAAACCAATGCCCACCACAATTGTGCAGGTCTATATGCCTACTAGTTCAGCGGATGATGAAGAAATCGAAAGAATATATGAGGAGATAGAAGATTTAATTCAATATGTAAAAGGTGACGAGAATCTAATTGTGATGGGAGACTGGAATGCAGTGGTAGGCCAAGGAAGAGAAGGTAGTACAGTAGGAGAATTCGGATTGGGACAAAGGAACGAAAGAGGAAGTCGGCTGGTTGAATTCTGCACTGATCATAATTTAGTCCTTGCCAATACTTGGTTCAAACACCACAAACGGCGGCTTTATACGTGGACGAGACCTGGAGACACTGGAAGGTATCAAATAGACTTCATTATGATTAGGCAGAGATTCAGAAACCAGGTGTTGGATTGCAAAACTTTCCCAGGAGCAGACGTGGACTCTGACCACAACTTGTTGGTCATGAAATGCCATCTGAAGTTGAAGAAACTGATAAAAGGAAAGAATGCAAAAAGATGGCATCTAGACAAGTTGAAAGAAAAGGGTGTGAGAGATTGTTTCAAGGAACATGTTGCACAAGGACTAAATGAAAAGGCTGAAGGAAACACTATAGAGGAAGAGTGGAGAGTCATGAAAAATGAAGTCAGTAGGGCAGCTGAAGAAATGTTAGGAAGGAAGAAAAGATCAACTAAGAATCAGTGGATAACTCAGGAGACACTAGACCTGATTGATGAACGACGAATATACAAGAATGCTACAAATGAAGAGGGCAGAAAAGAATACAGGCGATTAAAGAATGAAGTGGATAGAAAGTGCAAGGTAGCTAAGGAAGAATGGCTGAAGGAGAAGTGCAAGGATGTCGAAGACTGTATGGTCTTGGGAAAGGTAGATGCTGCATACAGGAAAATCAGGGAAACCTTTGGAGAAAGGAAATCTAGGTGCATGAATATTAAGAGCTCAGGTGGAAAGCCACTTCTAGGGAAAGAAGACAAAGCAGAAAGATGGCAGGAGCATATCCAACAGTTGTATCAAGGTAACGATGTAGATAATTTCGTTCTGGAACATGAAGAGGCTGTTGATGCTGATGAAATGGGAGACCCAATTTTGAGGTCAGAGTTTGACAGAGCTGTGAGTGACCTAAATAGGAACAAGGCACCTGGAATTGATGATATTCCCTCTGAACTACTGACTGCCTTAGGAGAAACCAGCATGGTAAGGTTATTTCATTTAGTGTGCAGGATGTATGAGACAGGGGAAGTCCCATCCGATTTTCGGCAGAATGTTGTTATACCTATTCCCAAGAAAGCCGGTGCTGACAGGTGTGAAAACTACCGCACCATTAGTTTAGTATCTCATGCCTGCAAAATTTTAACACGTATTATTTACAGAAGAATGGAAAAATAAGTTGAAGCTGAGTTGGGAGAAGATCAATTTGGCTTCAGGAGAAATGTAGGAACACGTGAAGCAATCCTGACTTTACGTCTGATCTTAGAGGATCGAATCAAGAAGGACAAGCCCACGTACATGGCATTCGTAGATCTAGAAAAGGCATTCGATAATGTTGATTGGAACAAGCTATTTATGATTCTGAGGATGATAGGGATCAGATACCGAGAACGAAGAATTATCTACAACCTGTATAAAAATCAGTCTGCAGTGATAAGAATCGAGGGCTTTGAAAAAGAAGCAGCAATCCAGAAAGGAGTGAGGCAAGGCTGCAGTTTGTCCCCTCTCCTTTTCAATGTTTACATAGAACAGGCAGTAAAGGAAATCAAAGAGAGATTTGGAAAGGGAATCACAGTCCAAGGAGAGGAAATCAAAACCTTGAGATTTGCTGATGATATTGTTATTTTATCTGAGACTGCAGAAGATCTCGAGAAGTTGCTGAATGGTATGGATGAAGTCTTGGGTAAGGAGTACAAGATGAAAATAAATAAGTCCAAAACAAAGTAATGGAGTGCAGTCGAACGAAGGCAGGTGATGCAGGAAATATTAGATTAGGAAATGAAGTCTTAAAGGAAGTAGATGAATATTGTTACTTGGGTAGTAAAATAACTAACGATGGCAGAAGTAAGGAGGACATAAGATGCAGACTAGCACAAGCAAGGAAGAGCTTTCTTAAGAAAAGAAATTTGCTCACTTCAAGCATTGATATAGGAATTAGAAAGATGTTTTTGAAGACTTTCGTGTGGAGCGTGGCATTGTATGGAAGTGAAACATGGACGATAACTAGCTCAGAAAGAAAGAGAATAGAAGCTTTTGAAATGTGGTGTTACAGAAGAATGCTGAAGGTGAGATGGATAGATCGAATCACGAATGAAGAGATACTGAATCGAATTGGTGAGAGGAGATCGATTTGGCTAAATTTGACGAGAAGAAGAGATAGAATGATAGGACACATCTTAAGACACCCAGGACTTGTTCAGTGGGTTTTTGAAGGAAGTGTAGGTGGTAAGAACGCTAGGGGTAGACCAAGGTATGAATATGACAAACAGATTAGAGCAGATGTAGGATGCAATAGTTACGTAGAAATGAAAAGGTTAGCACAGGATAGGGTGGCACGGAGGGCTGCATCAAACCAGTCTATGGACTGATGACTCAAACACACATATGGTAAGCTCTGTATTAGTACTATTATAATTCTGTTTTTTCTGAATTGATATAGATTTGATGCTGTTGTTATGAAACTTAAAAGTCATCTTTGTAATATACACTTACTGGTGTCCCGAATTTTATAGTAGTTTTTTTGGAAAATATGAAAATTATGGTGCTGTGAAGGATTAGTGACAGTTGCTATGGTTATTATAGACAAGTCGTTTATATTTTGGAAGACTGAAGTTTCCTTACACGGTGAATATCTTAAAATTATGAAATATTTTACACACTATATGTATTTTATCTATACCATGAAGAACTTGGCATATTGACCTATTTGTTATTGTTCTGTATATTATCCAAAATTATGTGGAATACATAACCTCTCCTGGCAATGAAAAGGACAGTGAAATGGACAAAGATTGGAAGAAGAAAAATACTTTTATATGTGCTACCTGGAATGTACAAGGTATCTCACACAAAGATGACCAGCTGGATGACATTCTTGCAAAAAAAGACATTTTAATTGCAGCAATTTCAGAAACAAAAATAAAGCTTCAGGGATCAAAAGAGACAGTAAATTATTTACAGTTTTACAGTGGGGTTGACAGAGATACTAGAGCACGGGCAGGTGTACTGCTCATGGTACGCAAAAGATTAAGATCAACAATTGATAGCTACACTTTTTGGAATGAAAGGGTTATCCAACTAAGACTAAAACTATTCAGGGGTTATCTTACAGTTATAGGGGTATACGCTCCAGTGGAGGGCAATTCAAAAGAAAGTGATTGGTTCTATAATGATCTGCAAAAGAGAGTCAATAAAATTAACAAACAAGATATGCTACTATTACTGGGAGACTTCAATGCCAGAGATGGTAATGAGAAAATTCAGAATCACATCGGAATCCATGGAGAAACAACCCGTAATAACAATGGAATGAAATTAATAGATTTCACTGTTTTCAATCAGTTAAAGATTATGAACACAATGTTCCCACACAAGGACAGCCACAAGTACACGTGGTCTGCATGAAATCAGAAATCGAGATTATATAATTGACAGATGTCTTGGATACGAGAGTCAATCGAGGCCCTGAATTGGAAACTGATCACTATCTATTAGTAGCACCTATTCGTCTGAGGCCTAGATGATATAAAAGAAACAAACAAACACCACAAGAAATTAAAACTTCTTACAAGGTTAACCTATTAAGAGACCCCAGTATAAAATGGCTGTACCAGAACAGACTTAATAATCTTACACATATGACACCAGTTAGTGACAACGTGGAAATGGAGTGGTCTAATTTGTGTTCAATGTTAAAGCAGTCTGCTTTTGAGAGTTTGGGAGTTAAGAAAAATTGCAGAGGAAAAAGGGTTTAAGAATCTGGAATGAAGAAAAAGTTATTTCAGACAAAAGAAATGCTTATAAATTTTTTTTGTCAACTGGCAAATTAGAAGATAAAATAGAGTATCACCGCAAGAGAGCAATAGCAAAAAGGGAAGTGCGGGAAAAGCACAGAAAGAGTTGGGAAAACTTTGTTTCACAACTGGAGACTGATATAACAAGACCACAACCACAGACTTATAAAATACTCAAGAAACTGAATAATGATGTAAAAGAAGACATACGCATTAATGCAATACCTCTAATGAAGTGGCTCATTTATTTTTGGAACCTTTGGAGAGGTTCAAATACTGAGCCATTTCTTCTGCCAACATCTCTTAACAGCCGGGCTGAGTGGCTCAGACGGTTAAGGCGCTGGCCTTCTGACCCCAACTTGGCAGGTTCGATCCTGGCTCAGTCCGGTGGTATTTGAAGGTGCTCAAATACGACAGCCTCGTGTCGGTAGATTTACTGGCACGTAAAACAACTCCTGCGGGACTAAATTCCGGCACCTCGGCGTCTCCGAAGACCGTAAAAGTAGTTAGTGGGACGTAAAGCAAATAACATGAATTATTACATCTCTTAACAAGTCTTCGGAAATCATTACACTCGAAGAACTGGAGCTAGTACTCAGGAAACTTAGAAATGGAAAAGCATCTGGAGAAGATTCAATAAATGCAGAATTATTCAAGTACTCCAGTGACATTTTCAAGCAAAGATTTCTCAAATTCATCAATTTAATTTGGAATGGCAGCAGACCACCAGAGAATTGGCAAAAAGCTATAGTTATTCCTCTTCATAGGAAGGGCAGTGTGAAAGATTGCGGAAATTACATAGGGATAAGTATATTCAACTCAGGTTACAAAATTTACTCTAATATTGTCAGAGAAAAATTATTCAGGTATTATGAAAATGTGATTGTAAATGAACAACATGGATTTCAAAAGGGGCGCTCATGTGCTGATGCTTACTTTACCTTGAAAATCTTAGTTGAAAAATGCAGGGAATTTAACTTGGAAACTCACATAGCATTTGTTGATTTTAAGAAAGCTTTTGACCTAGTTAACAGGAACAGACTTCTTAATATCTTAGCACCGAGCTCGATAGCTGCAGTCGCTTAATTCCGGCCAGTATCCAGTATTTGGGAGATAGTAGGTTCGAACCCCACTATCGGCAGCCCTGAAAATGGTTTTCCGTGGCTCCCCATTTTCACACCAGGAAAATGCTGGGGCTGTACCTTAATTAATGCCACGGCCGATTCCTTCCCACTCCTAGCCCTATCCTGTCCCATCATCGCCATAAGACCTATCTGAGTCGGTGCGACGTAAGCAACTAGCAAAAAAAAAAAAAAAAAAAAATTCTTAGCAGAAGATAATGTCCCACAACAGTTAATAGATAACATATACAACATGTACAGTGACAACCTTATTGCAATAAAGTTTGGTAATCATCAGACTGAAAGGAAACCGATCAGCAGAGGTGTGAGACAAGGTTGTGGACCTTCTCCTTTGTTGTTCATAATCTATATGAACAACATAATACAGGAATGGAGGCATGAAAGGCATGGATCAATCCCAGTCAGCAGATATCTTACACATCTAGATGCCATACTCTTTGCTGATGATGTTGCATTGGTAGCATCATCAGAAGATGATCTTCAGTGGTCAGCATTTAATCTCCAGAAAGTCTCTTCAAAATTCGACATGATCATTTCACCACAAAAGAGCAAAATAATGGCCTTTAAGGGGAAGGACCCTATTCCGAGTAAAATCTGTTTAGATAATAAAATTTTGGAAAGAGTCAATGAATTCAATTATCTGGGATACAATTTACCTTACCAAGGGGAAATTGATATCTCTGCAAAAATAACCAAATTTACCAGAACAACAGGAATCATAAATCATATCATGAAGCCATCTCTTGTCCAAAAACACACTCGCTTACGTCTTTATAACACTTTAGCCAGACCAACCCTTTGCTACGACAGTGAGGCATGGACAATAAGAACTCAAGACATTTCCAGAATTACAACACGTGAAATGACGTTCATGCGCAGAACAGCAGGCTATATGAAATGGGATCGTATAAGAAATGAAGATGTGCTTAAGGGACTGAATGGGAAATCAGTAATCAATTAAATCTATGATTACCAAGAAAACTGGAAACGTCATGTTCAAAGGATGGAATCTGGAAGACTACCAAAGGAGATCCTCCGCTATCAACCAAGAGGACAGAGATCTATAGGACGTCTAATGAAGCGATAGAAAGAAAATGCAAGACCGTAACAGGCCACATGGCCCAGTACTTGGAAGGATGATGATGATGATGATGATTATGACATAACCTCTCCTGCCCAAAGGCCAACCTCACCTTCCCAAAATGAAAAAACCTGTTCCCACAGATGAGGCCCTGTCGACCGAGTCATGGCGGTATAACCATTACATCCATTATAGAGGAAATGCTGTAATTTCAGCTAGTCCATTAGCTGAGAGGTGGCAGCCCCACCAATGGTCTTACTTCCTTCAGGCTAGCAACCCGTCGGAAGGACATTTGATTGCTTTCAAGTCTTGCAAAAAGAAAAATGCAAGACCGTAACGGGACACATGGCCCAATACTTGGAAGGAAGATGATGGTGATACATTACCCCAAACCCAACTCAGAAATTTATTTCTTAGTATCTAAACTTATGGTTACAATGAGACTGCGATGGAATCAATTTATCAGCCATTTGGAAAGAATGATTAACAAGAGACTTATCAAATACACAAATTTTTGCAAATCAAACCTACGAGATCAGAATGATATAAGCAAGTAGAGAAAGACCTCACTGAATTAGGATCACCAAATCTGCAGGTTTAGAAATGTAATCACAAAAATTGTCCACACAAGGGGATTTGAGGAGGATGAGAAGAAACCAACACAGCGTACTTGGTCGGAGGAACAGAAATTACAACAATCTATGAAAGTGAAGAACTATTGGACAAGGAAGAAAGCTCAACAAATGTTGATTCTGCGTGATCCTAAGTGATCCATTCGCGCCTAATAATAATAATAATAATAATAATAATAATAATAATAATAATAATAATAATAATAATAGTAATAATAATAATAATAATAATAATAATAATAATAATAATAATAATAATACCAGGAGGTACACCCCAACGCCGTGCATTTAAAAGTTGCGCTTAATAGAACTCCTCTACTGGAGGAACAGTGACCTTGAAACTAGACCTACTTCAACCTTTACTCAGACGATATCACTACAGTGTTTTGATGTAATTTTCTTGTTGTGAAGTTTCATGTACTGTATGAAATTCTACGTGTTTTGTTTACCATTCATCAAGAAGTTCGGAGTTTCTTCAACAGTGGTTACTGCTAAAAAACTATGATCATGCACCCTGGTGCGAAGTGGATGAACTGTGATTCAGAGAAGTTTTGTATTCATAAGTTTTTTTAACTAATTAAGGTTCCTTATTTTTGGGTTGGCAATATTGATCTTTTCTTTCCGCCAGTTTTGAATCCAGCCAATCCCTGATTTTTGCAATTAATTTCCAACCAATCCCGCATTTTTTCTTCGATTCTGAGTGTCACTTTCAAATTTGACCTATAAAACCCTGTGGGTGTGTCTTGATTATTCATGAAAGGTCTCGAACTTTCCCCAAGGGTTTATAAACTGCGGATTTTCATGTCTCTTGGCCATTTCATCATCGTCTAAGTGTGTGTATCAAGCAGGAGGCTTATATAATGTTGTTGTGCAATAAGAATTTCATTCTATTCAAACCCCAAAACAGAGTGAACTTGCAATCAATTCTAAAAGGAACTGTTTTGCCCACTAAAAATCTTTACTCAAGGGACCTCTACAATGGAAAAATAATGTTTTAAAGTCTAAAATAATATTAGCCGAACTTATCATTTTACTCGATTTGTTGTTAAATAACCAAACTGCATTAACGCAAGACATTGAGTTACCAAAGACTTATACTGTAACATATCTCTACCCCTAGTACAAATAGGTTACTGTTTCCAATTTGATAATAGGTGAACTCATTTTAATACATGTCAGCTTTAGGTATATTTTGACCAAAATGCACAATTGCCTTTAAACGCCTAGCAGTTATTAAAGTTTTCAAAGATTGAATTTTTTTTTAACTGGACGCTAAATCAGCATTTTGTAATATTTAAAGAACCTGACAAAGTTTTAACTTTAGTCAAAAATTGTATAGAAGTAATAAGTCGTAATATGTTGCATATAATATGCTACCAATTTTAATCTTAAGTTTTAAGGACTACACCAAAATTTTTTAATAGTTATGTAAGAATATGGTCAATTTTTATATATATTCATGTTGTATGTCATGTTAATATTGTACTTAAGACTTGTCACAAAGTTTCCTATGGTTGATGATGGCATACAAATAATGCCGAAACCAGCCCCAATTTTTTGAAAGGTAATAAATTCGTGATGTGTTAATGACGTCACATTGTATTTGTATTGAAAAGGTGGACATAATTATCCTCAATTTATAGTGTAATATCAGGGTACGCAAAGGTTATGTAGAGTCAGACCACCACCTCTCACAAATCAAAATCCGTTTCAGACCCAATCGAAGGAAATACCAAAAACCTACAATCCCAAGCATTGACCCAGATAATCTGCAAGAACATGCACATGAGTTTGCACAGTCATTGCGTGCAAATGAAAAACCTGGGATGCACTCCTTGAGACTATCCAAGAATCATCTAGGAAACTTGGCCAACCACCCCGTAAACGGAAACATAGATGGTGGACTTCGGATTGTGACAGAGCACTGGCAACACGTATGTGAGCCTGGAAGAATTGGCACAGTCATCAAACACCAGAGAATTGGCATATCTTTTCAGAAACTCAGAAGCAAACGTCCAAAAGACTCAGATGAATTAAACGTGCATACCATAACAAGAGATTAAAGGAGATCGATAATGACTTCAAACGGAATAACACGAGAAATTTCTACAAAACCTTTTGCGAAGAGCTGACCAGCTACAAGCCACCCACTCTTTCTTTTCGGCGCCCCGACGGAACTCTCGAGACAAACCCAAAGGCTAACTGTGACATCCTGAAACAACACTTCAAAAAGTTACACAACTGCGAACCACCAACTGATAAACTCCAATTCCACATACCCACTCCAACCCAGATTCACTTCCACTGACTCATGAGGAGATAAGGAGCATCATACTACATCAAAAACAATAAAGCACCAGGAGAAGATGGTGTAATCGCCGAGATGCTGAAGATTGGAGGGTATCAAATGATCGACCAATTACAGGTCATCATTGCGAACATATGGAAAAGTGAAGTCATACCTGTAGATTGGAAAACTGCCCTGATCCATCCATTGCATAAGAAAGGTGACAAGATGGATCCAAACATCTACCGAGGTGTTTCTCTTCTGCCAATAGCATACAAAATTCTTTCACGTGCTCTGCTTACCAGATTGGAACAACAGACAGAAGATAAGATCGGCGAATACCAGGCGGGCTTCCATCCATATCGATCGTGCGTGGAACAGATCTGGAACCTGAAGATGATACTCCAACACCGCCAGTCAAACCGCACAGTGGTCACTTTCGTAAATTTAAAAAAAGCATACGACTCAATAGACCATGGTACCCTGTTCATTGTCCTTCGAGAATACGGTGTTGATAACAAAACAGTCATATTAATCCAACAAACAGATACAACCTCTAAGGTGAAGTTCATGGGTGAAATTTCTGCACCCTTTGAAATAAAAACAGGCGTTAGACAAGGTGATGGATTGTCCCCACTTCTGTTCAACCTAGTACTGGCTAAAGTCATTAAAACATGGGAGAAAGAAGTACCCGGAATAAACATGGGAACGAAAAGTAAACGGATTAACATTAAATGCCTTGCCTTTGCTGACGATCTAGTAATAATTACCTGGACTCCCGAAGAAGCCAGGCACGCCATCGAGAAGCTTCACGAGATTGCAATCAAAACTGGTCTCCACATCTCTTATGAAAAAACGCAATACATGGACTCCAAGTGCACACACCTAACATCACTAGTGACCAAATATGGCAACATTTTGCAAGTCAAACAATTCCAGTACACGGGTGAAATTATTGGTGATTCAGGCAATGAAAAAGCAGCCAACAAAAAGCGCGCCGAAAAACTACGTAAAGCATACCTAATCACCTGGAACTTCTGCAATGAGAAATCAATATCCACAAAAGCCAAACTCTGACACTACCACACTGTTGTCCTCCCTGAGGCACTCTACGCAACTGAGACATCAGCACTTACCATTAACATCAAGGACATTGAGAAAATTGAACGACAGGTACTTAGGAAGATATTCGGGCCCAAGTTTCAAGAGGGTACATGGATGCGAAAAACCTTGGAAGAGCGATTCATTTCAGTTGCACGCAAACAGCGTATGAAATTTTATGGACATTTAGCACGAATGGATGACTCACGACTGACTAAGAAAATTCTTATTATCAATGGAAACTGACAAACCAAAACTCGCTGGCTAGTGGATGCACAAAAGGACGTCGCAGAAGTCGACGTTGATCCAATGGCAACCACAAGGAATACATACAGACAAAAGATCAACAGCCATAAATTTGCACCCAAGAATCCATCTGAGAAAAGCTTGAAACTCAAAAACTCATGGACGCAAGAAAGATGGCAGGCCCATAGTGAAAGGATGAGGAAGTTTTGGGAAGATAAGAAGAACAAGAAGATGAAGAATACGGTACCAGTGCTATTTAATGGTTCCACGTGCTCCTTAAGGGGCTAAACGAATGTATAATAATAATAATAATAATAATAATAATAATAATAATAATAATAATAATAATAATAATAATAATAATAATAACTTACCACGTGCACAAATTAATACAAGGAAAGATCTTCACTGGGCTAATCAGATAAATGGGACTCTAAATAAAGGATAAAGGTTTCTTCACATGATTATGAGAGTATTTAAGGGTTGTAGTAAGGATGTAAATTAGAGGGCATATAAATCTTTGGTAAGACCCCAATTAGAGTATGGTTTCAGTGTATGGGACCCTTACCAGGATTACTTGATTCAAGAAGTAGGAAAGATCCAGAGTAAAGTAGCACAATTTGCTCTTGGTGATTTCTGATATAAGATTAGTGTTAAAAAACTGTTACAAATTTTGGGCTGGGAACACATGGAACTAAGGAGGCAAGCTGCTTGACTGAATGGTATGTTCCGAGCTGTCAGCAGAAATATGTAGTAGAAAAGTTCATAACATGGAGATAAAGCTGGAATTCAAGAGGGAGAATATGGGTAAATATTTGTTTATAAGAAGAGGAATTAGGGACATCTCGAATATTCCCCCTTTGTTCCATAGAGTTTAATTAATTTCCGATAGGTGGCAGCGCTATAAGTAGTCTTCAAAATGGCATCTGTAACGGAGATGTGTAACAAACAGAGAGCAGATATTGGGTTTCTTTTTGCGGAAAACCAGGGCTTCACAAATATTCATTGGCACTTGCAGAATGTCTATGGAGACCTGGCTGTGGACAAAAGCATGAGTCATTGGGCGAGGCATGTTTCATCATCACAACAAGGTCAAGAAAACCTGTCTGATCTCCTGCGTGCCGGCCGGCCACACACAGCTGTGACGCTTGCAAAGTTCGAAAGTGCGGACACCCTTATTCGAGGTAATCAATGGATCACACCTCGCTGCTTAACTTGACGTCTCAGTTGGTAGTGCTGACACACTTCTCCACCAGTTGGAGTATTCAAAGCTTTGTTCGCGCTGGGTTCCTTGACACCTAACGGAAGACCATGAAGAGCAAAGTTATGAGGCTGAACGTGACAATTTCTTGTCAAACATTGCCACAGGTGATAAACTTTACAAAGGTGAAAAATGAGAGTATCCTCCTAATTCAATATATTATATGTTCTGTCATTAGACGGAGTAAACAAATTCAAACATGTTTCGGCTTGTTTGAGCCATCTTCAGTGAAAAATGAGGGGGTACTCTCATTTTTCACCTTTGTAAAGTGAAAACCGTCAATACGGAATGATTCTAATATCTTGTAACAGGTGATGAAACATGGATCCATGGAGTGGCACCACACCAACTCTCCCACAAAGAAAAAGTTCGAAACCGTACCCTCAGCTGGTCAAGTCATGGCTACGGTCTTCTGGGACTCTGAAGGCGTTATTCTGTTCGATGTCCTCCCTTATGGTGAAAAGATCAACTCTGAAGTGTATTGTGCTACTCTAAGGAAATTAAAGGAATAACTTCAGCATGTTTGTAGCCACAAAAATTCAAACGAACTTCTCCTTCTCCACGACAATGCAAAATCTCACACAAGTCTGCACACCTGACAGGAGCTCACAAAACTTCAGTGAAGAGTTCTTCCTCATCTGCCCTACAGCCCGGATCTCTGACTTCCATCTGTTTGGTCCAATGAAGGATGCACTCCATGGGAAGCACTACGTGGATGATGGGGAAGTTATCGATGCGGAACGACGATGGCTGCGACATTGACCAGTTGAATGGTACCATGCAGGAATACAGGCCCTCACATTACGGTGGCGTAAGGCTGTAGCATTGAACAGTAATTATGTTGAAAGATAGGGTATTGTAGCAAAAGGATTCGAGAATAACACGGTGAATTTGAACCCTCAATAAAACCAACCTGTTTTTAGAAAACAATGTGTTGCATTATATGTTGAACCCCTCTTCGTATTTTAGTGTTATCACAAACAAGACATAAGAGAATATTTTGAACTTCTAGTGTTATACTGTTCATTCATAATCCTGTAATACTGGAACTTACTACTCAGTTGCTGTGGAGTGCCATATGGATTCTTGACGTCATGCGGAATCGAGCGCTCGCATGTGATTCCATGCTAATCAAGACAGCGCTCGCGCATGACACTATGTGATAGTCAAGCTAAACCTTTAAACTCCAGTGTGACTGATGCAATTAGGGTAACAATAATGAACATTTATCACTTAAATAAACAGTTTTCCACTATTTATATTTTAATTTGGAGCACCCAATGACTCAAATATGTATTAATATTATGTAACTAGCACATATCTAGATTATGTTAGCTGGGCAATCTGTAAAAATGGCAAGATGGTGGGCCCATTAGAAAGGTCTTAGGTAGAACACTGGCCACAAACATATTGATGAAAGTCAAATACCAATGATGTACCATCAAATGCAATGTGTTTTATTAAAATGTATATGCACTTACCCTAGAAGTACTGTATATCTTACCATGTATGGGAATTTGTGAATTGATCCTTTTCGAAATGTAAAAGATCCAGGTTTATCTAAGGATGTCTCACTTTGTGGAAGCAGCATACTGCTTCTTGCGTTTCTTTCTTCACACTCAGCGGACCCTGCATAGAAGAGAGAGTGCTGCTCCACTACTGCATATCATAATGAAAACAGCATGCCAGACTAGCTGCATGGCTTACGATACTGCTTCTCAAAATGAGATCTGTGAACTCATATGGTAAAGAAAGATTTTTTTAAGAAAGGTCCATACCTGGGTTTGTTTATTAATGTAAGAAACAGATTTGATAAACAGTGGATGTGAATTTAGTTTACTAAATTACATGTGGACCAAACGAAATAAGAAATTGAGTTGCTGAGAGAGACAAATCACAACTGACAAGAGGATGTAAAATTATGTCTAATTTCAGTTTTTAAAAAATCTAATATTCTGTTCAATATAATCATTCCTATATACACAAAGTATAAACGGAAAAAAAGACACGTTAAGTCCACCAATCATTTCAAATCTACCTACCCGCTCCCCACCCCCCCTCCTCACACATCCCTCCTCCAATCCCTGCCATCATAAGCTATACTCCTGCTCCCTTTCAACAATCAGTCTGGTGTTGGTATCCGTACCAAATGCACTCAACTTACGAAGAACATAGGGTTGAGTCTCATATAGCCATATATATTTATCTCGATATTCTAGCTCCCCTTTTTTTTTCTCAAATATTTACTTCAAATTATTTTCTTTTCAGACATTCACTTCAAAACAAATTAAACAATAGAACAAACTGAACAATAGATCACCACTTCTGATGAAAAGGAATACCTATTCAAATTATGAATTTTCCCCTTAAAGCTACATAAGTTATTACCCATATTACTAATGAACAAACATAAATTATCAATCAAGTTGCTCATCTACACAGATAAGGATACCAACTCCCAGATCAACTCAAGAACATTGGCTGCTGTAATAACGACTAAATAGTTCGACATCAACCACAGCAGTGTGATGTGTTATTTAGTCTCAAGTTTCGGTATGTTGTTCGGACCTCATCAATGTTTTAAATTAAGACTGTAAATTGTATCATACCAGAGTGTTTATATTATTATTGGTTATATGTGTGCTTATGTCTTCCAACTGGAGCGTGGCTGAAGATGACCCAATATATATGGGGTCAAAAACTAGTCGCAGTTTTATAAGACAATATACTGTACATTCTAATGGTACTGAATAGGTGGACCCTTCCTACCCTTTGATGGTGATCAACTGTCATATGGACCATAATGAAATTCATAACTTATGAATTTTGTGTCTGTTCTCAAACCATTCAGCACTCAGAGATTCAATTATACCAGAGTAGAACTCAAGCCTAGTAATGTTCTTTCCGTTACAGTTTTCTAAATACAACAAACAACCAGTTAAGAAAATGAAAATCCACAGCCTGTTTCCAGTCATTTGACCGGGTCAGAAATGGAATGAATGAAGCCCCATTCTAGGGGCGAGGATGGGAATTGTGCCAGCTGCCGAAGCCTGTCGCACTCCTCTGGTGCAATGGTTAATGAATGATTGATCAAATGAAATGATATTGGAGAGTGTTGCCGGAATGAAAGATGACAGGGAAAACTGGAGTACCCGGAGAAAATCTGTCCCGCCTCTGCTTTGTCCAGCACAAATCTCACATGGAGTGACCAGGATTTGAACCACAGAACCCAGCAGTGAGAGGCCAGCATGCTGCTGCCTGAGCCATAGTGGCTCTAAGCATTTAAGACCATTCTTAAAATTATATTGAATGCAACTTTTTTTTCAGAATTCCAAATTTCTATGTTCATCTAAATAAAAGTAATGATAGAGAATTTATTTCTGAACAGAATTCTATAAAGTAATTACTCTGAATGAGAAAAAGTAAAAACAAAAATATAAATTCAAATATAGTATGTCACTAGTGAAAAGAAGGAAAATGACAAAATAATAATGTACTTACCAAAAATTGTTGAGATGAAGACTTATCGCAAGATATATATAATGTTGTTCAAAGTCAACAGGTTTCAGCTTCTTTTAATTTTTTTTTCATTTATTTGGCAACAGTAAGCTTTCTCCTACCATCATGTCATTTGTATCAATGCCCCCCATATAATGATTATTAGTCTAAGATTACATTAGGTTTCCTCTTGGGTTGATTACTGTTTCTAGCAGTTGCAGGCACTTCTGTGTGTACTTATAACCATCACCTGATTTTTCTGGGATTTTTTGTTTGGATCCCACTAGTAAAATTGGTCCCTGTCTGAAACATTAATACAAACTAATTTGAATGACTTTTTCACAACATCTGGTAGTCCCTTCCTGTTTCTTTGTATAGTGTCGGTAATAAATATTCCAACAGAATATATGTTTTGCAAGGGGGATTGACATAAAATAATTATCTGCATAAACGTGAAAACCTTTCATTAATACCCTAGAGACAGAAGTTTTGTCACTACAATGTAGGCCAGTACATTAATTTTAATTTTGTTTTTGTCTTCAATGGATCTTGTTCCTCGGTACATAAAAAAACCAACGCAATACTTACTAATTGCATCACACAACATCCACAATTTTATCACCCCTCTTGTGATGGTGCTTATTCAGCATATATTGGAGTAGTTGTGTATGGCATTTAGTTCCAACTAAATTTTTGTCTATGGATAGTTGCTGGTGGGAAGTATAATGATGTCCAAATAGCCTATTAACATGATCTACAAGAGGTTGAAATCGAGCTCACGGATCATAGTTTGGAGAGCCGGTAGGAGAAAGCTTACTGTTGCCAACTACATGAAAAAAAATTTAAAAGAAGCTGAAACTTATTCCTTGAGAACATTTCACCAAACCAAGGGGATAATGAAATGGTCTACAGTACTCCAGTACGAAACAGTGGCACTGTAGGCTTTCTTATCAGTCACATATTCAAGACGACAGCGATGAATGTCTTTATTTCACCAACAGTGGCGCGTCTCCAATATCAAGAGTGGAATTTGGGTTGACAGTTCATTACAAGTATGGAGTTGGTCAGCATAGCGATTGGTCTCTGCAAATTGAAGCATGATTTGGGTGGCGAATCAGATGTAGGGGCATGTTTAGGTCCAGGAAGTTCCATGAAGGAGATAGGAGGCTGAGGAACGTTGTCAGGTTCATTGGGAGAAATACGAGAATGACTTGAAAAGTTCTCGGAATCACCGCTAGATGTCAGTACTAGAGCAACGAGGTTCCCGCGCAATAATCACACATCCTTTGTGAGTGAACACGTGGCGCGTTAGTGCTCTAGCTGCAGGAATGTGGTAGTGACGACTCTTTGTTGTTGTTCCCGCGTAGTGATTTGTGACATTGGAAAGAACTGAGATTCGAGCAGTGATTAAATACTTCGTAAAGAAATGTATGAAAGCAAAGGAAATTCATGCCGACTTTCAGAACACACTGGAGGACTCTGCTCCTTCATTTTCAACTGTTGCCAAGTGGACCAGCGAGTTTAAATTTGGTCGGGAGAGCTTGGATGATGATCAGCGTAGTGGACGGCCAAAAAGTGTTACGACCCCAGAATTTATCGCAAAAGTGCATAAAATGGTCATGGAAGATCGTCAACTGAAAGTGCGGGAGATTGCTGAAGCTGTAGGGATGTCTTCTGAATGGGTATATTATATTTTAACCGAAGAATTGGGTATGAAAAAATTATCCGCAAGATGGGTACCGCGGCTCTTGACATGGGACAACAAATGCACCAGATTGGAAATGTCCGAACAAAGTCTGGCCCGTTTTCAGTGCAACCAACAAGATTTTTTGCACTGGTTTGTGATTACAGATGAAACTTGGGTCCACTACTATACCCCAGAGACAAAACAGCAGTCAAAGCAGTGGAAACATGCTGATTCACCACCACCAAAGAAAGCAAAGGCAGTGTGTTCGGCCAGGAAGGTCATGGCCTCAGTTTTCTGGGATGCAAAAGGCATTCTGCTGATAGATTATCTTCCTACTGGATAAACAATTACGGAGAAATACTATGCAAACCTCCTAGACCAACTACAGGAAAAGATACGCGAAACAAGGCCTGGTTTGGCAAGGAAAAATGTCATCTTTCATCAGGACAACGCTCCGCCGCATACAAGTGTTATTGCCATGAACTGGGCTGCGAATTGTTGCCACATCCACCTTATTCACCCGATTTGGCACCATCAGACTTCCATCTATTCCCCAAGCTGAAAATTTTCCTCGGTGGACGGAGATTTTCTACAAGGGAAGAACTGACAGCCAAATTGGAGAGGTATTTTGCAGGCCTGGAGGAATCTCATTTTCGAGATGGGATCAAGGCATTGGAACATCGCTGGACCAAATGCATTAGTCCACAGGGAGACTATGTTGAAAAATAAAAGCAGTTCTAGCGAGGTAAGATACTTAATTCTAGTACATTCTGAGAACTTTTCAAACCACCCACGTATATACACATAAGAACCTCGTTTATCTGGATTAAGTTGGACCGGAACTGATCTCTATTATTGAAAATACGGATAATCCGGAAAGACTAAAAAGCAAGTAAAGTACATGGTATATAATATATTAACATAAGTTGTACAGTAATACCTTTTTTCAATTGTACAAAAAAAGATATAAGAACACTTTTCTTTCATTTACGACTCTGTTTTATGCACTAAAATAATGCGTGAGCCTTTTCTGTTTTGTATTTGTATAGTGTTTGCGCGTAGCATGATCATGAAGACGTTTTACTAACATCAGTTCTGCCGGTGTGGTTTCAGTCTGGGATTCTAAATAGGCCATCAGTTTGTCCAGCTGCATTGTTGCATCTCCATGAGTCATTTTTTCTTCTGATGGAGCGCTGGTTTCATTTTCGAATTCACCATCACTCTTGTCATTACCTGCCGAGGAACAAGGGGCAATAATTTATTCATCTGTCATTATGCCATTGCCTGAATTACAGTCATTTTTCAACCAGTCATTTACGTCGTTCACATCTACGTCCGAGCATCCGGGAATGCGTGAAAATGTGTCAAGGAACTCAGAAGAGTCCACGGTTTCCCATTCTCAATTCCAGGCTAATGCTGGGATGGTACCTTTGATAGACTGCGGCTGACTTACTTCCAATTCTTCCTTAACTATCCTTGGCAGAAAAGACATTCAAGAAGAATCGACCCTATAAAAGAAAGGTGTCGTCCTGATTGCGAACAAGTAGGGACCTAAAGGGGATGATTTGGGTTTGACACACACTAATGAGTCCAGATCGGGAGCTAGTGGGTAACTGAAGGGGATAATTTAGGTTTGACACACATTAATGAGTCAAGATTGCGGCCAGGCATAAAGTAGAGGCGCTTAAGTGAGAATATAATGAGCAACAATATATCATTTTATATATGTCATGCTGCTTATCTAGGTGGCAACTACAGTCTTCTGAAGTTCTTTAGGAAACCGCTTTAATTATTACCAGAGAGATTTGAATTTATTCACAAACCAGCTCTGGCAATAAAGAAAGCGGGCCATCAGGCCTTGTCATTCTAAATTAACCTAACATATAACAATCCCGTCACCTAAAATAAATGATATATTTACAGTCAGTATTTACAAATCTACATTTATGACTTTCCTCAACAGCTTCAGCACTACTCCAGATTCAGTACATATTGCATTGTTTTCAAAAACTGTTTTATTTCGCCATTTTCCTCGTAGCGTTTTGTGATTTTTGTGATTCTTTCATCTAGCGCCACGTACTGGTACTTCTTCCTTTTAACCCCTTCCTTGTGGAGTTCCATTCTCATTATTTTTAGGTTGGAGTGCTCCGTTTCAGACTTTAAATTCTTGAAAAGCTCCCTAACTTTTGGGTGCGGTTTTCCAAACTGGCTATTAATTTTGTGGTTCCACCCTTCCACTGAGTTGTTCGTTCTGTGTTGACGACGATAGCAGCTCCATACCTGGGGAAAATTTTTAACATGTAATTATTTGCAAAAATATGATTGGTCTTTTTATGGTTGTTGTATGTAGTAGCAAGTTAGTCCAGTCATTATTTTTAAAAATGTTTAAATTGGTATAAAAACTCGACTCTTTTGGCACAGTTGGATTATCTAGCCACTGTTCCACGAAGTAGCTGAAGAATTCTGTCAGCTTATCGTTTGATGGAGCTGTCTCTTGGATAAAAATCCACCCTTCGTCTACATCTTCTGGCTTCAGAAAGGCCAGTGCAGCGCACAAATGAATGTAAGACTTAACTTCACTATTTTTCTTATACAAATTTGTCAAGCCAACGTCTTGAACTTGTCGCCACAAGCATTTAGTAAAATGAAAATAACACTCATTTATGTTCACTGTAGGAAACACCTCTTTGAGAGCTGAAATAGCACTTGCTTCAAAGTCAGTGTTGACTGTATCCGGAGCCCAGTTCAGCACTTCTTCTAAAATCATTCGAAACATACGAACATAAGTTTCTTTCTTCTTCCCACTTGTTTCCAAATAAACTGACTATTTCACTTCTTATGTATTATTTTGAATAATAATAATAATAATAATAATAATAATAATAATAATAATAATAATAATAATAATAATAATAATAATAATATTCTAAAGGCTAATGCCTTGTTGATGCAACCACTCACTTCTTTCATTGACATAATAATAATACCGGGTGAGTTGGCCGTGCGGTTAGGGGCTCGCAGCTGTGAGCTTGCATCCGAGAGATAGTGGGTTCGAATCGCACTGTAGGCAGCCCCGAAGATGGTTTTCCGTGGTTTCCCATTTTCACATCAGGCAAATGTTGGGGCTGTACCTTAATTAAGGCCATGGCTGCTTCCTTCCCACTCCTAGACCTTTCCTATCCCATCGTCGCCATAAGACCCATCTGTGTCGGTGCGAAGTAAAACCACTAGCAAGAAAAGAAATAATAATAATAATAATAATAATAATAATAATAATAATAATAATAATAATAATAATAATAATACAACTCTCAGTAATCCACCATAAACAGCTACCCCTCTAGTTATGTTATACAATTAAAAAGATAATCTTCTTAATGGTAAAATTACCTAAAAGTAAATTATTAAACATTTACAATAAGAAAAATATTTTTTAAAATATGGTTAGGTTATCTATAATATCCCAATGTACCAGTTAATATTAATACTACTAGAACAAAAATTACATATGAGACTGTTTTGAAAATTGTATCTGTTTTATGTATCTCACATCAACCCTAATCTCTTATTCCCAATCTGGACAGGGTATATTTAGTTGTTCGGAATCTGGACGGTTTTTGCCTTTTTCGCAGTGTGGACTGTTTGCAAACAAGACACAACCGAAAGAAATACTGTACAAGTAAAACTAAATTTTTATTATTTTCGATCCGGATAAACCGGAGATCCGGATTAATGAGGGCCGGATAAACGAGATTCTTGTGTGTGTGTATATATATATATTATAAAATATTCTCCAGAGACATCATTATCATCATCATCATCTTCGTCATCACTAATTTCATCTACTGCTATATTCACAGTAGCTTTAATGCTGTTAGAAACAAATAAACGCCTATCTTCAGCTGCGGTGATCCCGAGGGCGTGTCTGGTATAATTTCGTCACTACTGTTTGAACTAAATTCACTATTGCTATCCAATAAATCATCAACGTTAACTTTGCACATTAATTTATCAACATCAATACATGCTGAAAAAATATCACGTGAACAACTTGTCATTTCAATGTCACAAATCCACTCACTGCAAGGAGCAATCTCTTACTGAATGGTTAGCGGTATTTCTAAACTCAGGAAACGACTCTTGTGAAAGCTAAAACACCCCCTTATAACTGCCAAAGCAAGGCCAGGCACTCAATAACTTATAGCCCCTTTACCATAGGTTGTCACAAAAGTATGCACGACACTATAGATTGCCAAAAAGTTATGTACATTATAGAATTTTAAGCCGGCAGATGTAATCGGCTCTGGCAACTTCCGATTGCATTTTTAAAGGTCAACCTGATCGGCTTTGGCAATTTAAAGGGTGAGTTCTCGCAGTACCAACTGGTTCTAAGAGGGTTAAAATTATTAGTACACAGCTTTTATTTTCTGTATGGAACATGTTTCATTTTTGGCATTTTGACATGTTCTCAGCACATGTTCCCTCTCACACACTATTTCTTTCATGCTTAGTACTCATTGGACCAGTCATTTATGATGCTGATGGCATAGAAGGCTACCACTTTACAGTTTCCATGTTCAGACTTTTATATACAAAATATTAACTGCTGACATCAAGGGAGTCATGATGGCTGTTACAAGTAGGGGATTAATTTATTTGAAGATGAGTGGCTTTGGATGTATAAATATTGCATTTCAAATGAAAAAGGGTACATTTAATAATAAATTACAACATACAAGAACAAAATACCAGTTCATTAAACAAAACAAAGATGAAGATCAAACAGTGATGGGAACAAAAACATTGTCATTGAGTTGATAATTTAAAAAACTGGAATTATAGTTCTAAACTTGTTAATAAATACATAGCTGTTTCTAAGAAGCAGTGGAGGGTCTCTCCATCCACTCTCTATCCTATCCCCTGATATACTTATGGTGACATTAAATAATAAAAAATACATGTTTCTTTATTTTTAATAGAGATAAAAAATACCATTTTTTTACTCCTGTTTGACCCCCATTAATTGGATTTTCCAAAAACAGGTCTGTAATATCTTCAGTATCGAAAAACAAAAAATACGTGTTTCTTAATTTTAAAAGGAGATTCTAAATACCAATTTTTATATCTGTAAACTTCTAAAGTTTTGAGATATAGACACACTCGTTTTAAACATTTACCCCCTTTTTCACCCCGTTAGCGACAGAATATAAAAAAATCTTCCCTTAGCGAGCACCTACATTGTAATATAAATGTATCCTAAAAATTTCATTTCTTTATGTCCAGTAGTTTTGGCTCGGCGATGACGAATCAGTCAATCAGTCAGGACATGTTCTTTTATATATATAGACTAGTTTTGATTATTTTTATATATCACTCGCCGTCTCTCCCCCTACCCAAAGGAGGTTGAATTTAGACTTTAAAAAGTGCGGAGTGTCACTATTTATATCAGCGACCCCGAAAACTATGGATTCAACATTATTTTCGATTGTTTTTATAACAGCCCCCTCGCCCCCCGCCTTTAAGGGTGTTTATGGTGTCTTTCCCCCACGAGGTTTACTCCTGATACTAAGTCACAAGTGTACCAAGTTTGGTTGAAATCGCTCCGGTGGTTTAGGAGATTTAATAGACTACATACATATCCACATACAATGACATCTCTATATATAGACCTATAGATAGATTACATAGACTCGACTTTGCTCGTTGGGTACCCCCAGTTGCTTTTCGTTAGGAGTAGGTGATAAGTCATGTCATTCAATTGTTGATATTTTATATTTTTCACAGTTTCTTAAATAGTTTACACATCCGATACACAGCTACATTCTTCAAACTGGGCAGACATATCAAAGTTGGTCGTACGGTATGAAAGTACATCACGATCACGGCATGTTGGATTGCTGTTTCCAAATAAAAGGCATAAGAATGAACCTCCTTTCAAAAAAAGGTACTTTTATGGTGGCATGTTCCCATCCTCCTGTTTACAGCATTTATTACCGGATTCTATTATGATATAGCGTAAGCTGCTGTCGCCTAGCAACAATCTGTTCATCGAGTCGATCCAGTCTTGGGGCGGCTTTGCATTTTCATAAAATTACATAAAATTACTCAAAATAATAAAACTTTCTATCCGATTTTGTTCAAACCACTTTATAAACCCTTTACTATGTAATAAGAACAAATTGTGAAATTTTCAGCAAAATAGGCCCAGTAGTTTTTGAGTCTATTTAATCTTAAATATACCAACATCCAATTATATATATATATATAGATTTCACTTTGTTATGGAATTGTAAAATAGCGTTTTAAGTAATTACAATTATTAAACCTTCATTTCAGTTGAACTATGCATATTATTTCATACTGGTACCTCTGTTCTATTTGCGGAATTTTACGAAAATTGGTCTGTTATTAAAGTGCGGCCCGCGATCGTACCTAACGTTGCTAATGTGTCCCTCGACCCCTTACAAATTGGAAACCTCTCCTCTAGAAGAACCCAGAGTGGACAGGAAGACCAGAGAACTAATCCAGCAAACTCCCACGAATACGACTTCTTAAGTGAAATTCCTTGGGGAAATTTCTGAGCCTTTTGAAATATGTACGATCGTTTGTCAAGGTGACGGCATCTCCCCCATTCTGTTTAACTTAGTACTAGACAAAGTTATTAAAGAATGGGAAAGGGACGTCAACGGTGTGAACATCGGAAATTTGAGAAGCAAAGTCAAGGTGAAATGTTTGCTGGTGATTTGACAATCATTACTAAGACCAGAGATGAAACCAGATCCGCCGTACAGAGATTACACAATATAGCATCAAAGGCAGGCCTACAGACATAGTACGAAAAAACCCAGTGCATGGAAAATCTACATCAACATAGTAAAGAAACTTCGCTAGAGATGGAAAACGGCACAATTTCGCAAGTTTCCTCCTTCAAATACCTTGGAGAAATCATACCGCCATCGGGACTAGACCGTGCGGCCAACGTAGAAAGGCGTACAGACTAACGTGGAATTACTACAGCAAAAGAGTCATATCGCGTAATGCAAAATTACGACCATACAAGTTGTTTTGCCGGAAGCTTTATACGCCTCAGAAACCTTATCCTTTGGAGGCCACTCTAAAATTATAGAAATTGAAATGCAAGAAAGGAAAATTCTCCGGGAAATTTATGGTCCCACGAGAGAAAATTGAATGTGGATTAAGAGGAGAACAGCGGGTCTTTACTCATTAACTGACAGGTTCACTGATGCCGTGTGCAAAGGACCATATTTGTCATATCTATAGAATGGACAGCGACAGACTCACCAAAAGATTATTTAGAGTATCCAACTCAAAGAAAGTCAAAATAAACTGGCTAGAAGAAACTAAGGTGGACCTCCAAGAAATTTATTTATTTATTTATTTATTTATTTATTTATTTATTTATTTATTTATTTATTTATTTATTTATTTATTTATTTATTTATTTATTTATTTATTTATTTACAAGAAAGCAAGTACATTATATTTTAATATCCAAAGATGTTATCAATTCTAGAGCCTCTGTATTGGCCTCTAGAAAATCAAACCAATATCCAGGATAGGCTCTTCTGCTACACCCCTTTACAGTGTGTTCGATGGTTTGAAAATACATCACGGAAGACCGTGGAGCCTTTAGTACAATAGTAGCCAAGCGCAAATTCGAGGAGAAACCTTAAAAGACAACTGGTAGAAAGTGGTCCACAGAACACAAGATACAACTCGTGCATTCATGAAGAGATTTTGGGAGGATAAGAAGGCGAAAACCATTCGGCCAACGAACAAGTTAAACGCTTGCTTTGAATGGGCATAACGAAGGAAGAAAGAATAGTAATAATAATAATAATAATAATAATAATAATAATAATAATAATAATAATAATAATAATAATAATTGTATTGTGCTAGAGAAAGTAGTGAAATAAAAGGGGGTAATATCTGCAAGCTAGTTAAAAATAACATTCACATCAAATATTTGGCCTTCGCAGATGATCTGATAATTCTATCCAACAACAGGCAAGAAGCAATTAATTCCCTGGGAAAACTTCATGCAACTGCATCTAAAACTGGATTCCAAATCTCGTACGAGAAAACCCGATACTTGGAAGGATCTCTTCGATACTTAGACAAGAAAACTCTGGTAAATCACTTTGGCAAAATCCCTCAGGTAAATAATTTCAAATACTTCGGGTAAGAAAAACAAGGAAGAAAAATCATCAGGAAAATATTTGGGCCAGTATGCATAGAGGGAGTGTGGATGAAAATGAGGTCTTCTGAATAATACAGCATTCTGAGAAAATGAATATTTGCCTCAATTTGTCCTCTTGAATTCTATCTTTATCTTAATATTATGATCTTTCCTATTGTTAAAAGCTCCACTTATGCTTATTCTTCTGCTTATGTCATTTCGCACCAACTCACCAATGACAACTCGAAACATGCCACATAGTCGAGCATCTCGTCTCCTTACTCCAAAGTCTTCCCAGTCCAAAGCTTGCAACATTTTAGTAACACTACACTTTTGTCGGAAATAACCCAGAACAAATTGTATTGTTTCCTTTGAATTTTTCCAGTTCTCGTATCAAATAGTCCTGATGAAGGTCACATACACTGGATTCATACTCTAACTGCGGTCTTACTCTTCTTTAGATCCTTACTACAACCCCTAAATACTCTCATAACCATGTGAAGAGATATGTAACCTTTCTTAACAACGTCTTAATATGATTACGTACAACAGTCCAACTGCCACTGGGACTGTTGCTAATCAGCCTTGGGACCCCGACAACTGTGGATTCAGCACTAAACTTGGTCATTTTACATATTTCCTTTCACCCCTTCTGATGGGAGGCTACAATTGACTTAAATGGCACCCAGAATGTCACAATTCATCTCTGCAACCCCGAAAAGTATGGTATCAATATTAATATTGGCCGTTGGTTGTCACGAAAACACAGAAGAATAGTCCCTCACCTCCCAACAGTATTTTTATAGAAAATATCCAACCCCGTGGACATACTGGTACGTCCCTCTTTAGGACCAATTAGCAAGCAATACATTTTAATGCGTATTAATAGTTTATCGTCACATCCAAATTTAGGTTCTATTGGACGGTTCTCACTGATACTGGGTAAAATACTCGCTAGCCGAATCGAAATATACATTTTACAGTTTTCGAAGACGCCGACATGCCGGAAATTTGTTTCGTAGGATTTGTTTTACGTGTCTGTTATTCTACCGATGTGTAACTGTCGTTACTGAATACCTTCAAACCACTAGGCTGAGTCGGGATGGATCACTCAGTCAGCCCACCTAACGACAGCTAATATTAAAATCAATCTTCGTAATTATTTCGATTGATTGTACACTAGCAATATAATAGAACAAGTGTGGGATGGTAGTGATATTAATATTAATTAGTGAAACTATCGAGAGAGTACCATAACCTGTATTTTACAAAGCATAGCCTAAATAAAGAAGCGATGAACTATAATGTTATTCCAGTGGAATGCTTCTGGTGAAATTACTAAATATTACTGTCTGAGCTTACCTGCTGCCAGCCTTACCATAATCGATGAGAAGACTATGAAAATGCCTTCCCACCGTGACTGACAAAGTTTCGACATGATAAACATGGTTCACAGCAACGAGCTAGAATAAGAGGGGCTGGATGCTCGACATCAGCGCTCCTTGTTGAGGCAAATTCATAAAGAGCAGCCATGTGTTGAGTTGTCGACTTGGAGCGAGAACGTATGCTCAAGTGACTAGGAGATTGTGCGTGGCGATTGCACATAGTAAGTTTTAAGAAGTTGTTTTACAGCAGTTGATTTAAAATATTGTATGAAAACATGCTATAAAATATATTATAGGAGTTGGTTTCAAATATAAAATGTGCATCTTATTTCCATTGCTATAAAATCACGTGGTAACTAATGTACATGATAGTCAGTTATGTACGAGATCCCCTGACCTTAGTATGTGACATGGAATACCTAACTAACAAATGAAAATATTTAAAAAAAATATATATCTGATTGTCAGCACCACCTCTAGTTGGTTGTTAGAACCGCAGGCATATAATTAGTAAATAAACTGGCAATCAGCAGCTGGTGCTGAAGCTGGAAGATTGCGGCCGCCGCCATCTTACATCACTACACTGTTTCAAGGCATTAACGTAAAATCCGTTGCCTACGTTATAATACAACGCCGGAAGATGCTGTGCAGCGACTGAGTAATGCTGTAATTCAACGCTCTGCCACTAGAATCACTTTGTGACACCCTACATATGAGTCCACTAGCCTAATATAGAGACGAGAGAATGTACCGAATCTTTTTATGCATATTTACAACTTTCATGTTTCTAATTCATATCTACAACTTACCGGAAGATCATAAGCAAGCAGGTACTCATTAAAAAATCAGTACTTTTCTGTTGAGAGGCTTTTTGTGCAGCTGCAAACTTTCATTCCTACTAGTGCGATTTAAGACTAGGCTGTTCAGGGGTGGTTTCATGATTTTTTTCAGGAGAATAATCAGAAGTTCAGAGTCGTTGCATTTGTCACATTTAATTGTTTGAAAGAACTTATTAAAAAAAAAAATAACAGTTTGTGAGCAAGTTCTTCCGAGGCAGATACTGGACGGCATGGGACAGGAATTGCATAACTTGTAGGAATGGGATGTTCCTGTGTATCCGTTACACTGTAGTATTAGGTTTGAGCATTAGGACATCAAAGTACCGGTAACATAATACAAGTTGCAGGTCAACTTTAGGAAGGAATATTCACTATACCTGCTGTCTCTTGCAGCTCCTAACCGCACCTTACTAAGTAGCCTACTTGTAAATAGCAATACTATATTTTCATCTCGCTTTCTCCTCTTCCACTGTCCCTTTCGCCAGCTCGTCACTCACATTCTTGACTATTCCCAGAAAATGTTTGCAAAGACCCATTTGCATTCCGAAAACTAATACTTCGAAACCTTCATTTATAAAAAGCTCTGTAACTGTTTGGTAGCTCTGTATATTCCGAGATGTCCAAGTATCTGTAGTTAAACAGATACTCGGTCCCGACGTTATAAAATATGTTGATGAATGACTGTCGTATACACTTCAGATGCTGCGGGAATGAGATGAGAAAACAGTCCTTTCAGGCAAGTCGTAAGCAGAGCTTAATCCGGTACTCTTTTCTTTCTTTCTTTCTTTCTTTCTTTCTTTCTTTGTTTTGCTTTTTTACTTCGCACTGACACAGACTGATATTATGGGATTTTGCCCTAATATATTTGCTGGCGAGATGTAGTGTTTACAGTATACTATGTCTTCTGGTATGGGCTACATCAAATTTGTTACTTTCATTGACCTGTCTCAGTCTCATCCTTGGCTTTGACAATATGAAAGTGACTGAGGTATGAGTGATGCTGGTAATACCATTGCTTATGCAGCCAGTCCCTGTTATGAATGGTGTGAAAATATCGCTCATAGGGTCGGTTGGTGCATGCACTTCAGTGGACTTGGCAGACTGATATGTAATAGCAACGGCTGGCTCGGTGAGGAAAGCAACGGGAAACTACCTCACTCTTCATTTCCCTAGTACGCCTCTTCAGTGACGCCTAGGCTATTTATGACAGCTGTTGGCGGAGCTGCAGAGAATCAAACCAGCCTTCGGGCTGAATACCCAACATACAGGATAGGACAGTACTAGGACTGAAACGACCGTGGCCTCAACTTAGGAACACTCCCAGCATTTGCTTGGTCTGTACATGGGAAACTACTAAAAATTATCTTCAGGGCTGCCGTTAGTGGGGCTAGAACCCACCATCTCCCGAATACAAGCTAACAGCTACGTGACCGAACTGTGTAACCAACTTGCTCTGGAAATCCAGTGTAAAATTCTCCAAAATCTTCGTCTTCCGCCACAAGAAGAAAGTTGGGAATATGCGGTAAGCAACTGTGTAAGTGGTTTGTCCAGAGTCTATTTTTTCTATATCACTCCTTTTCCTCTGTAGTGGTAAAATTATGTTTGCAGCAGGTTGCAGTCGATGCCAAAGTTTCAGCAAGGATAGATACACGTGATGCCACTTGCGATGGCTTTTCAGGATCTGATATTTGAGTACCATGTATATTATCGAGAGCTACATTAACCGGTTGATTTTTAAAATTATATTTATTATTATTATTATTATTATTATTATTATTATTATTATTATTATTATTATTATTATTATTATTATTATTATTATTATTATTATTATTTGATACTGTACCTTCTTAAAATACGTTTCTAAGAAACAATTTCCCTGTAATCGAGTTTTTGTCCACATAAATCGTATCGGGTCTTTTGCTCATTGTCCACAACACGGCGTGAAACACGAGATTCAAAGTGGGAAGACCACGCGGAACAGTTTCAAGTTTCTATTAGGGTCTCTGGTGGAACATAATATTTCTGGAACAGCTTAGTAACGCCACAAATTAATATTGTTTTAAGGTATCGTAGCACTCCGCGATCTTGAAAACGTATGAGGCTGAGGACTGGGTCTTCACTCGTGGGAAGAGAAATAGGTTGTTAGCAACCTTCACCGCTAATATTTTCTTCTTCTACGCCCATCAGACAGTCTGTTACCAATGTTCGACCAGCCATGTTTAAACACTGCCGAAACACAGTTTAACCTGAAATTTTAGGAGTGAATCACAATCAGAGGTTGAACATCGGTTGTAGACAGTGTCTAAGTGATAAATAACGTCTTTGCAATGCGGCAGCCATTGTTTAACCTAAACATCGTCTAAACACCTTTTGTGCAATCGGTCCTATACACCATACGAACTAATAGATCTTAACAATGCGATCTAGCGGTGCATTCTTAAACAACGCCGAGTCGTTTCTCAGAACAGCCCTTTCACGGCCTATAGCCCAGAACGACATTATAGTGGGCATGAGATGGGCATGATTAAAATAATATTCCAAGAAATCTAGCACGTGACGTAGTGATAACCAATTTACTCTATTTTCGTGACTGGACGATAACACATGAGTCCAACCACACCTTTCAAGAAGAAGAAGAAGAAGAAGAAGAAGAAGAAGAAGAAGAAGAAGAACCAATTTACTCCCCAACAGATAGGGTTAGAATGATAATTTCAAGGTTTCAAGAGAATGATCTGACCAGTTAACTGCCAATGCTTACTGATACGAATTGACTTCATAGACCACATTGCAATCTGGTTCATACAGTGATCTATGTTAAAATATTTGATTCTTTTGATCTGTATGTTAAGAGTGAAAGGTAAGTTTATAGAATCAAGTGCCACTTATTAATTATTACTTATGAATCTTCATTCAGTGAGATCCAGCGGCGTATTATATGTATCCCGCTCCTAGGCCTGAGGTAAATGCCACCCCCAAATGCTTAATGAACATACCGATTTACATACATGAACTCTAAATTTCATAAATTTATACTACCGTATTTATTCATGTCTCATCCAAAATTCCCTAGAAGTTCTACGCCTTGTTGCTCGCCCAGCGAAGATATTTATTACATTCCCAGTAGTCCAGCCTTGAAATGTTCTCAGTTTGTAGAACCTCAAGATTATTTTGTCATTATTGTACTGTAGTAGTCCTTCATCATCCTCTGTGGGTGGGGGCGGTAGAATAACACCCATAGTATCCTCTGCCTGTCGTAAGAGGCAATTAAAAGCGGCCAGAGGGGCTCTCAACTTGGGATTGTGGATTGGGGACCACGGGGCCCTTAGCTGAGTACTGGCATTGCTTCCACTTACATGTGCCAAGATCCACACTTTCATCTATTCTATCAGACCTCCCTTGGTCAGCTCTTGTTATTTTCCGACCCCGACGGTATTAGGTTTGTGAGTCCTAGGGAGTCTTTCATTTTCATGCCCTTAGTAGCCTTGTTTTTCTTTGGCCGATATCTTCATTTTTCAAAGTGTCGGACCCCTTCCATTTTTTTCTCTTTGGTTAGTGTTATATAGAGAAATGTTGCCTAGTTGTACTCCTCTTAAAACAATCATCATCATCACCATCACCACCACCACCACCACCGTAGTCCTTCGGCTAGCGCTGTAGTCCCCAAATTTTCACAGGATAGGCTATACTCCAAGGCAGAGCATGACAAATCCCGGATGCAAGACCACCCTGACATTTAAAATTAGTTACAAAAAACTCCTCTCAATTTTGTATAAATCAGGCATAGGGATGCCATTGTATGATGACAAAGAAGAAATTCATATTTAATGTACTAGTTTGAAAATGTTAATTTGCTTACACGGTAGTTTTCTACTGGACCTACTTCCAGCTATTTATTAAAAAACAATCCAAGGCGCCTCTTTTCATTTGCGATCACACTTTTCACTGGAACAAACTCTTAAATTGGTGTATGTTGCAGTATGGTGGTTTAGCAGCCACGTCTTAATACATCTCTCAGGCTTAAATTGGTCAACTGGTGACACATTTGAATGTATGAACATACGGCTGGAGACGTAAGCAACGAACAGTGGTGACCTTAAATAAGTGATGGCTGATAATTTTATTCATCACAAGCTGAACCTTCGATGTCCGCGATTACGACCGTAGCTGGTTAGTTACAACTCACTGACAGAATGACGAAATTAAAAAGAAAAGAAGCCAAAGTAAAAGGAATACGCAAAAAATCAGAAGGCAGAGTAGCCTGGAGTGGAGTGGAGTTAATCAGAGGGCATATGGCGTATATCTGCGTGTAACTTCGATTACAGCCCTGTCTTCAGTTTTTCTCTCATGAATTTAACTGCCATATAAAAACGCGTTTCATGTTATAACAACGAATCTTCGCAATCTGTGCCACCATCTAAAATTTGCCGCTCTAAGCATGGGCCTATATGACCTGTTCCTAAATGCACCACGGGTGAGAAGGGGGTAGCTTTACTGTATGTTAAACTTTTAAATGCTATTTTTTCGGGGCGTCGAACTATAGAGATCTTTTGCCCCTTTTACTGTATGTACTCCACACTAATAACCACAAGTATTTTTACTAATTTGTCAGTTGTTAGACTACATTTTAATCAGTAACCACAGAATTTCAGCCATTGCATTTGGGATGAAGTTAGAGAAATCCCAATAATACGTTGCTCATTCATTCTTTCATTTTCTTTCGGCTGGAATTTTCAGAACCTGTTATATTAAATCACTTTTATAGCTGGGAAAGTAAACTCATTTGGATTCATTGACGTAGACTATGTCCAAGTCACTCACCTTATAGGGTGTTTACGGCAAGCACAGGGTCCCAGCTGAGTCTGGTGTAATTTGCACTTGCACATGACTCTTACGAATGTTTTGAAACACACTTTACGTAATTAAGAAGACGAGAAAAGTTATTTGGCTCATATTCACCACTTTTCAAACAGCAAAAACATTGAGCAATCGCCCGACTGCAATAGCAGCGCCACAAGCGGCAAGAACATAGACATCCTGAATATTAGCATGTGACTGAGAAAAAGTCGTCACACTTGTATGCTCGTTATGTTTCAGTTTAGAAGGAGAAAACATCACCGCACGGTAACTCCAAGCCGGAGTACCACAGAGTGAAACCATCTCCCCAAGCTTGTACGCTCTATATCTAAGTGACATTTCAATTCGAGAGGGAGTGCAAGTACAGCAGTACGCAGATGACATAGCTGTAGCTGTTCATACCTCTAAGAGGAGATACAGAGATGCCATCTTGGATCTTATTGTTCTGGAAGTAGTGCCTTCAGAGCAAAAATTAAGACTAATGCCACTAACAAGGGAGGGGCGCGTACTGGGGAATCACGGATCTTACGTAAATTTTGCACACACGTTAAATGACCTAAGAGCAAGACAACGGCTAAAACATTTCTTTCGGAAATGGACTTATGCGACCTACGGAAAGCATTAAAGTTCGCATGTTTGAATTGGCACGCTTAACTACGCAGGACTGCGGCGCGTGCTGGGTTCACTCGCTGAGGGACTGCGCCACTGATCTTGCTTATTCCGTTAATAATAGCGTAGCACGTCGCGAAGGGGACGTAGCAGCATGAAAAGAAATAATTTAATTCCTGCATTGATTGTGGGTCAATAAAGTCAATAGAATAAGACTGTTATAGTGAAAATAAAGGTTAATCAATATAACAAGGGACATTGCACACGAAAGCAAGTTAGTCCTTACAGTTTCTGCAACAATGATGCTTGTGCTAGAAATGTTCAACGCACAAAGCGGTTCTACACCAACCACGCCTAACGAAGCGAGGATATGGGCAAGTGGAACATTTTAAGTCATCGCAGTCGAAACAATATTGCACAGGATGCTCAAATGCTCCCAAGTTTTTGGACCAAGTTCTGACTTCGGTACCAGGCGTATTGCCACATGCAACGAAAACGAAGTGACAACAGTAGGTGGCAAGTAAGAGACTGAATTTTCAAGATGGTGTTCCTCTGCGCCAATACAGTATCCAAATTAAATAATTGAACAATGTCAGATAATATACGTACAGCGCCTTTCCATACTCTAAACCCGTATACATTTCATGGTTGACAGTAAGCTGTGGCACCAGAAGGGATCATCATCAGCTGTACGGTATCTTCATTTTGTGAAGATTTATGTCCAGAAAAGGAATACAGAATGAGTGCAACTTTACCGGACGGTGTATTTTGCTTGAATACGCCATTAAACCATTCGTTCACTTGTATAAATCCCATTTTTTCGAATTTAGTGCAACCAACATGAATATTTTCATGCGAAAACATGTTCTTATTCACAATCTTACGAAATACACCTTTTGACTTCCTTAAGGGGTACCAACACCTTTGACCGACCAAAAATGCGTTTTTTCAATTTATTTTTTCATTTAAAATGGAACTTTTCTCATTATAACAGTTATAAATGTTTTGTTAATATCTCCAATACTTTCGAAGTTATGATCAAAAATATGAACTTCTCTAACTTTACCGGCATGTTTGTTGTTTGTTTCCCGTAACTTTTGTTTTTTCAGAACCGTTTCCCTGATAATTCCGAGCATTTTTAAGATATTAAGATGAAATTTTGCATGCATGCATGTTATATCATAAAGAAGAAGAAATTGTACTAGAATTATTGAGCTAGCTTCATTAGTTAGGTTTTAAAAAAGATTTTCAAATGAAAAGTAAGGAAAAATTGGCTACTTGAAAATAACTTGTTGAAAAAAATATTTATACGTGATGGACTTCAACTGATTCAACTTCATATTGTAGCTATAACATTACTAATCATAATAAAAACATAATCGTAGAAAAATATTCATGTGTTTGGCAATTATCAGGGAAACGGCAAAATAGTGGCCATAATACACCGCCGTTTTGAATAATTAATTATATAATGGCATAGGTTTACATGATTTATAAATATGTAGACATATGTGTTGTATGTCCGTCGCGCCCTTCTTGATCCGCCAGCCAGCTACACGCGTGCCAGTGTGTTATTCTTCGAGCCTCGACGCGCAGCCCTCAGTGCGCGTGCCTGGAACGTCGTGTGTGCTATAAAAAGGAGCTCCTAGTCTGTCCAGACACACTGACCCCGGTGTCCAGCTCCAGAATACACCCTACGTCGAGCACGGAGGCTACTCCTCTTGAAAATGTGCTTCGGCCAGGTGGACTGAATTTCTGGCAGTAAGAGGTCTCACCTCGGGTCACCGCTCCTCTTGCCTGTTCCACTGTCCATGTCCATGTCCAGTCGTACCATTATATGCCACTATCATTCCCTAGCTAATGCAAGCTCCCATTATCAACTTAGTTTCGCTAAGTAGGAACTCTTCAGTCATTGAACTTACGTTAATGAACTCAGACACTTCAACAAGGAAGGACTCTCTGAGATATTAACGTCAGTGCTTCTGATAGTTTTCGACTATCAAGAACTTTTCATGTCACAAGGACTATCTTTCCGAAATAGTAGTGAACGTGAATACTCCAACGTGTATATAGTGTGCAAAGACAGACTCTTTCTCCAAATTCATAGTTCATTTTGCTTCGAGATAACTTTCAGTTTTGTTAGTGTAAATATTGTAATTTTACATGTGAAACAAATAAAGAAGTTGTGTTTTTGTAAACCCCAACCTTGTTTACAACAATATCATACTAAGTTTCCTTTTAGTATTCATTTCCATTGGAGTGGAATAGAAAGTTTAACACACCCCATTTTTCTCTGTTCGAAGGTGTAGGTCCCCCCTTAAAGTGATGCATAAAGGCCTCTTAAGTTGGCCACTTACGTCAATTCTCGGCATTATAGTGTAACTGTGGCTGGTGGATACCACAGACTGCATTGCGGCGTTAACTGATTTTCCCCTGTTAAAGTCAATGCTCTTACCGTACACATCTCCAGGCTGAACCCATGCTGATCACTGTTACACACGTTTTCGAGGCCGTAGACCTCTATAACATTAAACTTCTTCTACGAATATTTCTGCTGCTGTCTTGGTTTCTGCTTTTTCGTCGTTACAGATGTTATTTTCCGTGACACAGGACTATTGCGCTTCTTAAAGTTAAGTACCCATGTGTGGCAAGCTTTAAACACCGCGCGTTGTTCTTCATGAACAACTTGCATTAGCCCACTGCTGGATCGTGAATTATTTCATTATTTTGAGGGACAAAATAGATTTTTTCTGACAGTACGTTCTATTTCCCTCAATTTGTCGCGGTGCGCCCCACTGTTCTTTACATGTTTTTCCCACAAGTGTAAACTTTTTTTTTTATTTGACATGATGGAACTTTTGTTTCATCGACGAAAACGAAAGCGGGCCCCGCTTATCACTTCTCCAATATCGAACAGCCTTCCTCTCAGTGGAGAAGTGTGCTAGTATCCACTGTTACCACTGGTAACAGTTTTGAAAATATTAACATCGAATATTCTTTATTGTTGTTGTTGTAGTCATCAGTCCATAGACTGGTTTGATGCAGCTCTCCATGCCACCCTATCCTGTGCTAACCTTTTCATTTCTACATAACTATTGCATCCTACATCTGCTCTAATCTGCTTGTCATATTCATACCTTGGTCTAGCCCTACCGTTCTTACCACCTACACTTCCTTCAGAAACCAACTGAACAAGTCCTGGGTGTCTTAAGATGTGTCCTATCATTCTATCTCTTCTTCTCGTCAAATTTAGCCAAATCGATCTCCTCTCGCCAATTCGATTCAGTATCTCTTCATTTGTGATTCGATCTATCCATCTCACCTTCAGCATTCTTCTGTAACACCACATTTCAAAAGCTTCTATTCTCTTTCTTTCTGAGCTAGTTATCGTCCATGTTTCACTTCCATACAATGCCACGCTCCACACGAAAGTCTTCAAAAACCTCTTTCTAATTCCTATATCAATGCTTGAAGTGAGCAAATTTCTTTTCTTAAGAAAGCTCTTCCTTGCTTGTGCTAGTCTGCATTTTATGTCCTCCTTACTTCTGCCATCGTTAGTTATTTTACTACCCAAGTAACAATATTCATCTACTTCCTTTAAGACTTAATTTCCTAATTTAATATTTCCTGCATCACCTGCCTTCGTTCGACTGCACTCCATTACTTTTGTTTTGGACTTATTTATTTTCATCTTGTACTCCTTACCCAAGACTTCGTCCATACCGTTCAGTAGCTTCTCGAGATCTTCTGCAGTACAATATCATCGGCAAATCTCAAGGTTTTGATTTCCTCTCCGTCGATTGTGATTCCCTTTCCAAATTCCTCTTTGATTTCCTTTACTGCCTGTTCTATGTAAACATTGAAAAGGAGGGGGGACAGACTGCAGCCTTGCCTCACTCCTTTCTGATTTGCTGCTTCTTTTTCAAAGCCCTCGATTTTTATCACTGCAGACTGATTTTTATACAGATTGTAGATAATTCTTCGTTCTCGGTGTCTGATCCCAATCACCTTCAGAATCATAAATAGCTTGGTCCAATCAACATTATCGAATGCCTTTTCTAGATCTGCGAATGCCATGTACGTGGGCTTGTCCTTCTTGATTCGATCCTCTCAGACGTGAAGTCAGGATTGCTTCACGTTCCTACATTTCTTCTGAAGCCAAATTGATCTTCTCCCAACTCAGCTTCAACTTGTTTTTCCATTCTTCTGTAAATAATACGTGTTAAAATTTTGCAGGCATGAGATACTAAACTAATGGTGCGATAGTTTTCACACCTGTCAGCACCGGCTTTCTTGGGAATAGGTATAACAACATTCTGCCGAAAATCGGATGGGACTTCTCCTGTCTCATACATCTTACACACTAAATGGAATAGCCTTGCCATGCTGGTTTCTCCTAAGGCAGATTCTTTATTATTAATATTTTTGTTTCTTCGCCTGGGCGTGTCGCGAGAACTCTATTGCAGCAGTTTGCCACCGTCAAAGCTGAGCGAGAGGCTGTTACCACTCCATGCAGTGGTTACGTTTTGAATCTCCTCTAACAGCTAGGCGAGTATTACTGCGCCTGCGCCAAGCAAGTCCCCTTTCCCCTCGACACTGAGATGTATCCTGCTACGTTCTCCGGCCGTGTTTCCACAGTGGAAAGAGGAAACAAAATCTTATAACTTTGGTGCTGAGCTGTTCTGTCAGTTCTTTCCGCCGTGCTCAACAGTGCACTGTTATATTATTGTGTTATGGTTTTCTATTATAACATGATATGATTTCTCTTGTTAAAGTGTGAATTTATATTCATGTTAGGTAAGGATAGTCTATAGGATTGCACAACGTATTAAACATTAACATGATTGCTGTCGTTTCCACCTCGAAAATAAGTGAGTTGGCGGGCCCAGAATGTTCATGTATAATAGAAAGCCTAATGAACACGTCATTTTCGTTGAGAACTTTTGAAGAAAAGAAATACATAATTTAAAAAAAAGTATACTCACTCCTTCTTTTAAAAAATTAGTCAAGGAATCGAAAAGAACAGTGCGATATTTTCATGACTCGTGATACATAAATCTGGACTGTTCATGTGGTTGTGCAAAAATGAATAAACTGTACTGTTGGCCACGTATTCTATTTTCCTCAGAAAATAATGTTTGGAATAAAGACGGTGTGGACAATTTGGATAGTTACAAAGTTTTAAAGAGACGCCACGAGGTGTCTTAAGGTAATCGCCCACTGCAGGGAACCGCGCCGCGCCGCGCGGAACAAGCTTGTGGAACATTCCACGGGCCATTTTCCGAGACTTCGCCCATACAGCACACCTCACCGCGCCGCCTCTCTCCAGTTGGGGAAGTGCAGCTCACACAGAAATGTGAGTTCCAGTTCCGAGGAGGACTTATTATTTGCGGTTGCGATACTTGCAAATGAGGAAGAAGAAAAACGCGAAAGAAAAGTTTGGGTCCACAACATTTATGAGAAAAGGGAAACGTACGGAGAGTTTCACTATTTATTTCCTGATCTACTAAAGGACCGAAGTAAATTTTCCCACTGCTTTCGTATGTCCCAAGAAAAATTATATGAACTATTGAACCTAGTTAAGCCGTGTGTACCGAGTTCGATAGCTGCAGTCGCTTAAGTGCGGCCAGTATCTAGTGTTCGGGAGATAGTAGGTTCGAACCCCACTGTCGGCAGCCCTGAAAATGGTTTTCCGTGGTTTCCCATTTTCACACTAGGCAAATGCTGGGGCTGTGCCTTAATTAAGGCCACGGCCGCTTCCTTCCCACTCCTAGCCCTTTCCTGTCCCATCGTCGCCATAAGACCTATCTGTGTCGGTGCGACGTGAAGCAACTAGCAAATAAAAAGCCGTGTGTAGAGTGAGAAAATAATATCACCTTTCGCCGAAAAAGGCGTACAGTGCACAATAACATAAACCGCGTGAAGGTACGAGCATGCTGGCACTAGTCGAGGACTCACGAAGAGAAACGCCACGAAACCACATTCTTTCCCTTATTCCTTCCTTCTACCCTCGCCCATACAAGCGCGCCGAAAGGAAAAAGTTCTGTTCCAGAAACCTGGGGGCTTCTGGTGCGGAAATTCCACAAGCTAGTTCCGCGCGGCTCCCTGCAGTGGGCGTTAAGCCATTTCATTTCACAAGAAGCAGACCACGGAAATTTCTTCTCGGCTGCGCTGCGCTGCGCGGCGCGGTGTAGTGGGCGATTACCTTTAAGCACACATCAACGTTGTTGCCGGTATGATTCTGTTCGGAAAGTCGAATAAAGTTGTGTTTGAGTACAGCTTACAGAAAGAAAATTGACGAGCATAATGGGCTAGTAAAAATTAACAGATATATTGTCAGCACTTTAATAGATAGTGTGTATTTTCTTTAAAAGCAAGGATTACCTTTCAGGGGCCATCGAGAAACTGAAGAATCTGATGACAGAGGTAATTACAGAGAGTTATTAGCATTAATTGCTAAGAAAGATGACGTATTTTGGCACCACATAGAAACATCTACAGTTTCTTCAGGACTTAGACTTTCACCTGATATTAAAAATGCTATTATTGAAGCGATAGCTACTTTTATGACCAGCGAAATTAAAGACTAGGTTAAGAAAGCAAACTTAATTTCCGTTTTTTTTTTTTTTGGATGAAAGTACAGACTTTTCTAACAGAGCACAACTCCCTACTGTATTTAGATACGTTAATTCCGAAGGCGAAATTCAATAGAGATTTTTGAGATTCAGTGATGTAAGCGGTAACTGTTCTGCTGTTTCTTTCTCTAACATCTCCTTGGAGTGTTATAAGAATGGTGGTGAAAAGTTAGTAGCAGAAACATTTGATGGCGCAGCAGTGATGGCAGGACAGCACAATGGGTTGCAGAAATTGGTCAGGGATAAATATGACCAGACTATATTTGTTCACTGCTATAGTCATAGGCTCAACTTGGTAATACAGCAATCTGTTAACCACATCAAGGAATCCAAAGTATTTTTCCAGACCTTGGCCGGGTTAGCAGGTTTTTTTCATCGTCCCCTAAAAGGGCCGCTGCTCTTGACAAAGTAATAGAGAGACGATTACCAACAGCAGCGCTTGCGCGATGGATATATGCTGGCAGGCTCGTTGAAGTTGTGTCCTCTCTCTATAGAGATCTGCTTGAATTCTTCAGAGAAATGAAAGATAACGTAGACGAATGGGACGGTGGAACGAGAATTCAAGCTAAGGGTTACTGTGTTGGTCAGTAACCCTTTGATTTCTATTTCCTATTAAATTTATTTTCTGAAGTGCTCCCTCAATCTGACGTTCTGTATGAGATCCTTCAGAAGGAAATATGTGATATTGCCTTCTGCTCCAAAGAGATCCAGCAGTTTAAGCAGTTTTTTACAGACAACCAGAAATAATTTTGAAACTATGTGGTCAAAATGGCAAGACAATGAAGGGAGGCAAGATTACCCTCAAAAGCGCCAGAGAATTGATTTTATAGGAACTAAGAAAACATCGTGCCTCCGATTGTATTTGGAAATAATTGACATCATATCCGTGCAACTATCAGATAGATTTCCTGATATTAACGAGCTGGAGTTCTTTCAATCAATTGATATTGACCAGTTTAACAATTTCGCGAAGAAGTTCCCGAACAGTACCTGTCAGTCGTTAGTGAAGACCTATTGACGAAATTTCAACTGTTTAAAACTTAAAAGTGAACTGTCTGTCCTCTACACCTTATGAAAAATAATGCATATGACCTCTACCAATATTTGCACACCAGTAGTCTTAAAAAAGCATATCCAGAAGCAACGAAATTGATTGACCTCATTCTCACCATTCCGGCAAGAGCGCTTCCGCTGAGAGAAGCTTCCCGGCCTTAAAAAGGATACACACCTTCCAAAGAAATTCAGAAGTACAGGACACCCGTTGCACTTTCTTTGATTGCGATTGAGAAGAAATTTCTGAGTGACTTAATGAAGAGGCCTAATTTCTACGATGCTGTGATAGACATTTTTGATGCCACAACATGCCGTCGTATCAACCTGAAGTACAAATAGGAAATACTGAGGTAAGCCTTATAGCTACGTTATAAATTAATTTTAAACTCTACGTTTATGAGTGCATGAGTAGTCTGCCATACGTTTTGCATGATGTGAGCCATTTTCAATTAGTGCATGATCGAGACTGCTAGTTTCTATGATGTTGATGCTCACTAGTGTTCAATATATTATGTGCCATTTAATCATTTTCAAATGATGTTATCTTATACAAGAGCAATATCAATTCGCAAGTCTTTCAATTTTATGAAATAACATCTGTACTGCTCATAAAAATGGTGCGGTGCGAGCGACAATTTACTCTCAGAAAGGGTGGTAACACTTTTCAGAACATCAATCAATCAATCAATCAATCAATCAATCAATCAATCATTTGCATTTAGGGAGGTCGCCCAGGTGCAGATTCCCTATCAATTATTTACCTAGATTCTTCTTAAATATTTTCAACGAACTTGGAAATTTATCGAACATTTCCCTTCATAATTTATTCCAATCTCTTACTCCTCGTCCTATAAATGAATATTTTCCCCAATATGTCCTCTTGAATTCCAACTTTATTTTCATATTATGATCTTTCCTAATTTGTAATGCTCCTCTCAGGCTTGTTCTTCTGCTTATGTAATTCCACGCCAACTGACCACTGAGAGCTCGAAACACACCACATAGTCGAGCATCTCGTCTCCTTACTCTTAAGTCTTCCCAGCCCAAAGTTTGCAACATTTTAGTAACAATAATCCTTTGTTGGAAATCACCCAGAACAAATCGTGCTGCTTTCCTTTGAATTTTTTCCATCCCTCGTATCAGGTAGTCCTGGTGAGGATCCCGTACTCTGGAGCCATACTCTAAATGCGGTCGTACCATATACGCTCTCTCCTATACATCCTTACTACAACCCCTAAATATTCTCATAACTAGAGAAGGGAATTTGCCTATTGCCTATTTTATTCCTGTGTTCAGAAAAGTAGGCTTTTGAGTTTTAAATCCGTTTTAGGTTATTTTTTAGCTAGATTTCATTGGTTATCTCGTGCCTATAAATGTCTATATAAGGGGTTTGTGCCTTTTCGAATATAATTTGCCTATTTTATTCCTTTTGACTGTATTTTAAAGAAGCCGGTTTTCTTCCAATGCATTATTTTGCAGCTGGTGTACTCGACAGAATTATCTTCTCATTTCTCAATATCTGTTTACCCCACGAACACAAATAGGAATTCTCGGAAGTCACCAGAAATAGTTAATTTAGCAAGGTTATTATGGGTCTACCTCAGTGTACAGCGAATATAGGGGCGTTGCTATTATGCGGAGAATACATAGAACTAGACAGCGCCAGAAGAGTGTTGAACTACTGGATGAGACTGAAACGGGGAAGGTGGCAGAGTGGTACAGGAGGCATATAAACAGCAAGAAAAATATATGTACTGGTATATAGAAAGTTGGCTGGCAAAAGTAAAAAAAAACTATCTTGAAAAATGTAGGAATGGGTTATATCTGGTTTGAGATATAACTAGCTAGTTGCTTTACGTCGCACAGACATAGATAGGTCTTATGGCGACGATGGGACAGGGAAGGGCTAGGAGTGGGAAGGAAGCAGCCGTGGCCTTGATTAAGGTACAGCCTCAGCATTTGCCTGGTGTGAAAATGGGAAACCACGGAAAACCATCTTCAGGGCTGCCGACAGTGGGGTTCGAACCTACTATCTCCCGAATACTGGATACTGGCCGTACTTAAGCGACTGCAGCTATCGAACTCGGTTTTGAGATATGGAAAGGGAAAGGAAGCAGAAGTCAGAGAGCGCTGATAGCTAGAATAAAGGGTAAACAAAAACAAAGATGGTTGGAAGAATGTAGGAAAAGAGGTAGACCAGGTCTCCAATATTGGCATAAGATTTGGAGATAGGAGGCGGAGAAGGGGTTTAATTTGGTGGCTCTTGGGGTTACACAACACTAAGGGATAGACCAGGAGGAAATACAATGCACTGTGCATTCTGTGTGGGAACAGGTCGGATGACTTACACTTAGTAAGAGAGTGTGTAGAGACAGGGAGGCTAAACAACAAGAAATGTGTAGAATTGGAGATAAACTTAAAATTATTGCGTGGAACTCGAAAGAATGGAACATCAATGGTAATCTGAATTTATTCCTAAGTGCCGTGAAGAAACTATGTGAAAGAAAAGTGAGATCAGCATGTGGTGGTGAAGTAAGAAATGAGTATGTAAACACACAAGTGGAAAGGAATTTAAATGGTAATGAGGACGGTCCTGAGACAGGAGAAAAGTCAGTGCACTCAGCGAAAAGTGTGATGTTGTCAGAGTTCGCTAGGGGTGGTATCGTAATACCAGACTAGCCAACTCAGGCAAGGAAAATGTGGGTCAATGCTATAGTAATCGCCGCGTAAGGAAATACCCCAGAAAGTAAATATCGCCGCCCGATGCTCTTCTTTTCTCTTTTTTGTAATGGCTGATCATTGCTGCCAACCTGCCTGGTTACATATTAAAATCACCAGACATAACCATAACAAACTAACCTCAATGTAAACACCGATAATGAATGTGTCCCTACCCTAGTAAATGCTAAAAGTTAAGATGAAATAAATCAAGATATTCATAATTAAGTCGGTTTCAATGAGGAATTAAGGAAATAAACACACTTTCTCACTCAAATTAATGTTACATGTATCTGTCTTTATTTTGACATACAGTAGGCGTACTAACCATATTCTTGAAAAGAGGGGCGTGTTAAACGATACAATTTATTTAATAAATCTTTGCAGTGTGATATTCGAAAGTTCCAGACATCCAATGACTTCCCTTTCTTTTGCGCGAACATTTCCTTCTCTCTTCAATTCCGGTAACCAGTAAGGAGAGAGATTACTGGGCATATTTTCAGCCTGCAGGCTGGTTATATCTTCAAGCTTACCAGGAAACATATAGGAATACTAATGTGCCAAGCTCCGTGAACGGAAATTAGGTCAGCTTTCAAGTTCACTGCGGATTTGAAAATAATAATGTAATAAGTTCTACTGCCAAAAAATTTCGTCGCGCAAGAGTTATTTCATGTACCGGTAGATCTAGACATGACACTGGCGTATTTGAGCACTTTCAAATACCGCCGGACTCGAACCCACCATATAAGAACACTAATGTGCCAAGCTACGTGAACGGAAATTAGGTCAGCTTTCAAGCTCACTGCAGAATTGAATATTACTTCTACTATCTACTTCTATCGTTTTCATATACGCCGAGGTGCCAGTATTTCGTCCCGCAAGAGTTCTTTATGTACCGGTAGATCTAGACATGAGGCTGGCGCATTTGAGCACTTTCAAATACCGCCTAACTCGAATCCGCCAACCTGAGCTAGTCATACATTCTCTCCTTCACTTGCTTAAATTAATTTAAGAAAATCCTGCCTTTATTCTGATGTACGCATTACTATAACTGCATTCTTAAAGGAAGGGGGGTCGTCGCCATAAGACCTAGCTGTGTCGGAGCGACGTAAAGCAAAAAAAAAAAAAAAAAAAGGAAGGGGGGAGGGAATATAGATTGTATAATTCATTGCGATTTCTGCAGGTTCAAGGACTTACCCCATAAGACATATCTGTCCTTCCTTTTAATAATAATGCTAACAGCTTTACATCCCACTAAGTACTTTTACGGCAATTTGGCATTTGGTATTTGAAAAATATTTTCAGCTTACAAGTTGGTGTATCTCAAGCTTACAACATTACAGAAACCAATGTACAGGAGCACTATGAGTCAAACAACATTACCAGATTTTTACATATACATTGCCTTAAATCACATGAAGACAGGTTGTGAGGCAAGAATGGGATAGGAAAGAGGGCTAAGATTTCAAACGTTTAAAATGTACATAAGCGTACAGACACAGCACTAGCCTGAAATGAAAATGACGGGCGAAAAAAAAAACTTCAGACCTGCCGAGTGTGGGGTTCAAATCCATCACCATCTCCTGATACCAAGCTCACAGCAATGTGATCAAACTGCACAGCCAGTTCACTCAGTTTCCTATGACGCGTAATAGGCCTACCACATGGGCGACCCACTTACCTGTATATGGATCTTCAGTTCTTCAATTATACATGTATGCAAAAACATTATGCACCTTAGTAAAAGGTACTTCCCTAGTTGGTTCTCTGATTGGTGCACGTATAACAAATATGTTTGGGAAGAAATACTTTTATTTTATATTTATTTATATCATAAAGAAGTAATGTTGTCATAGCAAAAAGAATATGCAACGAAAAAATGAATCCAAAGAGATAAACATTATTTACTGTATTAAATATTAGTTTATTTACATGTTAAGCGATATGTAGCAGTAATAATAATAACAACAAACATGTGCAATATGGAAAAAGGAAATAAATACAAGTAAATATAAATATAATTTACAACATTTAGAGCCATTCCATGGTCACTGAATTACAAAGCAGGGGTATGAATAAACAAACATAATAAACATGAATACTAATATTTAAAAAGCAAAAAGCAAAGTCATCTCCGTACAAACCATGAAAGCCATTGGAAGGGTGGAAGGTGAAGGCTTCCACTATCCATAACGTTGGCACTTGGTGGAGTGGAGTGGTTAGCTCTACGCATGCCGCCCTTGCCCCCGAGTAGTTAACCTGGTACTCGTTTATCATACGCAAAACATTCCTTCCAAATTACGTTAAACCCCTGTCACTCATTATTATTATTATTAAATTGCAAATGGGAAATATCCAGGTGGCAACGGTCACTTACAGTAATGTAATAATAAAGTAAAGTTAACATAATTACCCAACAACAACAAACAAAAAAACAAACAAACAAGCAAAGAACAAGAGTACAAGAAGCAGATATATGGAAGGAAAATATTGCAAGCATTACTGCTAGTTTAATATTCTAAATCGAGCAACATCATATACAAATTCTCACACAACTTAAGTATTTATAGTGCTTAACAATATGGCTTACAATATTATAGGTTGACCTTACTACTAGCTTACCATTATAAGTGATAATAAAGTGAAGTTAAACCGTAATTATCCTACAACAACAACATTACAATAAGCAAGAAATACTAGTAATTTAACTTTCTAAATCCAGTGTCATTATATACATATTCGCACACAACTTAAGTATTTCCAGTACTTAACACTACAAATTACAATACTACAGACTGAACTTGCTACTAGCTTAACACTACAAGTGATGATAAAGTTAAAACCTACTACCCAACAACTACAACAACTCAAGTATCGGTACAAAAAGGAATTCCATAAAAAATATTACAAGAAATACTACTAGTCGTTTTAAATCCAGCATCATGTACAGTTTCACACACAATTTAATTATTTCCACTATGGCTTACAAAACTATAGATTGAGCTTACTACTAGCTTAACGTTACAAGTGATAAAAAATAAAGTTAAAAACATTGTTAATTAACCAAGAACAACAACAATTACAAAAATATGAGTACAGCAAGCAATTTCCTGGAAAGAGAATACCACAAGTAAAAACCTCCCAGTTTCACAATCGAATCCAAGCAGAAAATCACAAATTCAGTGCCCATAATTTACAACTTTTACTTTTCACTTTTCTTAAATGACTTGATACCAGAAGGGAATCTATCAAAGACTGCTGCAGGTAATTTATTCCAATCCCTTACGATCCTGTTGACGAAGGAAAACTTGCCCACATCCGTATGCTGGTTTTTATGCTTATGATAATTTCTCGATAAGTATGAGGGAGGTTCCAAATTATTCCTAATACAACTCCAAGCAGCCCTTTCCGTATAGCTCTTATAAAGACCACACAGGCGAGCTCTAGTTCTTCTAGATTCAAGACTTTCCCAATTAATGGTATTCCTCCTATTCCCAGTTACGAAACGCATCGCTCTTCTTTGAACTTTCTCTAGGGAATTTATTAAACCCATCCTGTACGCATCCCAGCATGCAGATCCATATTCGAGAATGGGCCTTACGAAGCATTTATAAGGTTTATTTAAACCTACTAGGGTGGTGAACACATAAATAAGAATTCCAATGAAAGTATTTTCCTTCTGGACCTTCATGTCAGATTTTTTTTAAACAAATTTTTTTCACTATAATATGATTTATCTATAGAGCGAAACCGCTATGCAGTGTGCGTCTCATAGCTATCGAGATGGAATTGGTAATGTACTATGTATCTGTAGAGCCTATATACAAGACTTTTTACAATTACCTCTAAAGTGACATTTCATCTGTGTGACAACGCTAAAAAGACTATGGACTTTGAGATTGGCATTCCTGAAGAGGGTTTTCTGCACTTTCCCATTTTCACACATTGATTCAAGAGTCTGTATTGGCTTGTGACAAAACCACAGTATTCTTCCGAAAACCACTGATAGGGACAGGTTTGGTTGTGATCCACCGAAAACAAATTATAATGACCGGTTAGGTTGTGATCCACCGAAAACCACTGATTGTCACAGGGTTAGGTTAGGTTCGACAGGAATTGTACTCGAGCGACTGTTGTCATTGAAAGTACTGCCGTGATGACTGAAGGCAATAAACATAAAACTGAATCCATTGATCTACAAAGTTTTCATTCAGTAGATACGCTAGGAACTGGCGAACCAACACCGTACCGGTACATACAAAGTTTACAGGAATCAACAAAACAGGATATTAATTCGTGGTACTCACTGTTCTTTAAAGAGAAGAAATATCCAGTCAACAATAGCTGCAGTGAACGTGGTTTTTCACTATTATTGTCTGACCCCATGGCTAAATGATTAGCGTGCTGGCCTTTGGTCACAGGATGCGGGTTCGATTCCCGACAGGGTCACGAATTTGAACCACCGTTGGTTAATATCTCTGGCACGGGGGCTGGGTGTATGTCGTCTTCATCAACATTTCACTATTATTGTGTAAAATAGAAACTTACTAGTTTTGACAAGTACAGTATGTTCAACAGCGACTCATGAATGATGACGGGCAGGATGTCCAACCTCACTAATCTATGTTGACGATGTATTTCATGGTAAAGACAGCTGCCTCTGTGGATCAGTGGTAGGGTGACGGCCTCCGGATCCCAAGATAGCGGGTTCAAACCCGGCAGAGGTAGTCGGATTTTTGAAGGGCGGAAAAAAGTCCATTCGACACTCCATGCCGTACGATATCGGCATGTAAAAGATCTCTGGCGACACATTTGGTGTTTACCTGACAAAATTAATTAAATCTCAGCCAGAGACGCCCAAGAGAGTTTCGGTATACTCGGTCTGCCATCTAGTGGGCCTAGAATAAAACGGAACGTCAAAATTGACGAGCAGACAGCCAGATGGCGTCAACTTGAAATGTCTACACACGGTAACTGAGGCCATAGATTATTATTATTATTATTATTATTATTATTATTATTATTATTATTATTATTATTATTGTAAAGACGAATTACTTTGCAATGCTATCTGTCTTAATGGTAATGTACTATGTACCTGTACTAATGTTGGCTACTGAGTGCATGATTCGAAGCAGTGTATCGATTCATTCAAGTGTCCGAGTGAATCGATTCACAGGAACGGCAAGCTCACGGCACACAAATCATGCACAATCACGGCTAAGTGAGCCACATGACACACACGGCTCCTTATCGGCATAATGGACACTGGCGGGGAGCCGAGCTTCCGTTGCAGCGAGACACAGTGAATCATGGCACACTGAAAGAATCGTGCGTAGTCACGGATCAGCGAGACACAACACACACACACGGCTCATTATCGGTACACTGGACATTGGCGGGGAGCCAAACTTCCTCTGAAGCAATACATACAGAGTCATGGTACACTGGAAAAATCATATGCTACAATGGACTCTCGAGCTCAGCTCATTTGAAAATAATACCCACTCGCATTCACTGTCCTCTTCTTACAGGGAGTTTTAAATAATAGATGGATTTATTTGCAGTGTTAAAAAGATAGTCAGAACATAATTCCAAAGTACCTAGCTTGTAAGTAGGTAGGCAATTAGGTTATTCTAATTACCGTATTAGTTTAATCAATCAGTATTTTTATAACTAGTTGACGTTCGACAATTACTTAAACTCAGCTCTCTAGCCTCCACGCCTATCTGAATGGCTCAGACGGATGAGGCGCTGGCCTTCTGAACCCAACTTGGCAGGGCCGAGCTCAGTGCGATGGCATTTGAAGGTGCTCAGCCTCGTGTCAGTAGATTTACTGGAACATAAGAGCTCCTGCAGGACTAAATTCCAGCACGTCGACATCTCAAAAAAATCATAAAAGTTGTTAGTGGGGCATAAAGCCAATAACATTATTATTTAGCCTACCCTATGACTATGAGTTATGCTCATGAACACTCGAAATTGTCTCAGTTTGTATGTCGCATCATTGCACAATGCTTCAATAATCAAATCACCAGGTTACCGGTATACGTGGACAGTGAGTATGTAAGTAGACTGATGCAATAGCTTAAATAAATTATGTTTAATCAGAAAACCAGTGGGCTACTGTCCATCTCGCGTAGCCTATACAAAATATGACGATTTAAAAAAAGCCTCTGCCGATAGAAAAAGACATTTTCAAAGATGATCCAGTTAGTTGGCCGACTCGACAATCTTCTTCTCAGTGTGTTTCACTTCATTTCTCCACATCTCTGCTGTCACCTGTAGAATATATTTAAGTATCACAACCTGACAAGTATATTATAAACTCCACTTGCCTATATCAAATAAATAACATTTCCACTTGGCCTACCTGATCAAGAGATTCTTTCCACATAGCTGTAGCTCTGTCCAATCCATGACCAGGTCTTGAAGCCACTGTTTTGTTATAATACTGTTTTGCCACAGACCATGCAAATTCGATGGCATTGAAAAATGAGTGGTATGGAGGAAATCGTAGGACAGTATGGCCTTCACTGTGCAGCATCTCGTCAACAATGTACCTGGTTTTAAAGAAACAGAGAAATATTATTATGCATACATGAAAGTCAACAACATGAATGTAAACAACATTATCTAAACTTATGTTTAGGTGCTTCTGTACCTCTTTAAGTGACTTCGATTCATATTACACAACCTTTGCAGCTCATCTTTTGTAGCATAATCTTGATTTCTCTTCAAGTTTGTAGCATCAAATCAGCACCTGTAAGAATTTTAAGTTTTAGTTTGAAGTTATTTCTTCTAAAAAAAAAGTATTCCCTAAAAATATGAGATCCTCTTCAAGGATAGGCCTATTAATTGATAAAAAATGTGATTTCTGTTGAATGATACAAAAAGATGTCTGATTTTAAGTGAAACCAACTACTGTGTAGCAAAGTCACCTGATGATGAAGTCAATGAATTACTACTTACACTACTTTATCCTAACATCTCTCATGAATGTATTTCCATTAGTAGGCCTATATCTGGATTAGAAGTCCACGATCACTTGCATTAAAGATATAAGTATATAAACACCCATTTCAATACCTTAGAACAAATGTAATTGCTGCGAACACTGAACCTATATCAGGCAGTAAGAAATAAGAAGTTTGGAAGGTGTTCAACAGTCAGGTATCAAGCACCGATTCAGGTGGAGATTGTCGAATGCAGAATAAACATAATAAATAGGCCTGCAATACAAGTAATTTACTGATACAAATATCCAGTAATATTATATGAAAATACACTGGGGAAGTTTTGATTGAAGTACCTCTCTAAGGTTAATCATTGGCCTAAAGTGAATACCTGCAAGTCTTTTTAATAACCAAGAGATCCCTTGACAGTGGAGAAGTCAAAATCAAAAACCACGTACAGAACCCAATGAGCGGTAAGTTATAATGCCACTACCGATCTCGTGCCAGTCAATTTCAATCAATCGGGCACCACTCACCTGCACTTAGATCAGTCGCCCAGGTGGAAGATGTAGTTTCAGGGATAGGCCTAGTCTTTTCTTCAATAATTGCAAAGAATTTGGAAATTTATTGAACATCTCCCTTGGTAAATTACTCCAATCCCTAACTCCCTTCTTAAAAAAAACAAAAACAAATATTTGCCCCCCCCCCTTTTTTATCCTCAACTTTATAATTGTACTATGATCTTACCTACTTTTAAAATACCACTGAAACGTATTCGTCTACCAATGTCATTCCACACCACCTCTCCACCGACAGCTCGGAACACACCACTTAGTCCAGCCACTCGTCTCCTTTCACCCAAATCTTCCCAGCCCAAACTCGACAAAATTTTTGTAACGCTACTCTTTTGTCAGAAATCACCCACAACAAATCGTGCTTCTTTCTTTTGAACTTTTCCAGTTCTCAAATCAAGTAATCCTAGTGAGGGTCTCATACACAGGAACTGTACTCAAGTTGGGGTTTTATCAGAGACTTACGTGCCCTCCCCCTTTACATCCGTACTACAAACCCTAAATACCCTCATAACTATGAAAAGAGAGATCACCTCACTATAATAAAATGAAGTAAAATAAAGTAAGAACATACCAGGTGCAAAGCCATCTTTCTTTCCAGCATGAACAATAACCAGTCTTCCTCCCTCAGACACAGGTCGACGAATTACTCCTTGAACATCATGTCCAGATTTGTGTGGTTTATTCCAGGAGTATGTGGGCGACCCTGAAAGAGAAATGCACATTTGAAACCAAAGACACCTGATGAAGATAAATTATTCTAAGATTTTTAAATAAAATATAACATATAACATATATATTCACCACTACCCTGTAAGAATACACACACAGAAATATATTACATACACATACACCGTACGTCAACAGGAATACACAAAGGTTAAGTCTACAAACCGTATCGAAGTCGACACAAGACATGGTATAGGCCTACATGATTAGGTTAGGTTAGGTTCAGAATGAAATACTGCTCCATTTGAACTGATTGTCATTATGTCAGAAACTTATCATAGAAACAAGATAAAAACGAACACTCACCCCAGTTAATAATGAAACTCTTGCCATTAGCTTCGTATCACTGCGACTGATACCTTCTTCGTCGTAGTTCGTGTTTCAATTGCTCGTAGCAATGTACAAGCATTTCTTGACCTGATGTTTGTAAAGGACGTAACCTTGCTTTCCTTTTCGGAGGAGTTCTTGCAGATTTTTCTTCCTTCTTCCTTCTTAGACATCCCAATCGAATTCTGTTCGTATAAGTATGGGACGAAATAGGAACGTAATTAATAAAATGTTGTGCTCATCATTTCACACAAACTATGTTATTAAATGCATTATCCGAACATGCCACAATTCTACTTACCTGGTATTAGCCAAATAGATTTACAATCCCACAGAAAAAGAAAATATTCTTTAAATATTCTCGCAAATGTATCATTAGTGACTTTAATACCAATGCGGTGGCAACACGCAATTCACGCTAGAACAGTGATTGAACGTTGCCAACGTGCCAGATTAACGGTAAATGTAAGACGTCGTATCGGCAAGTAGGGTCCCTAAACTGTATGGTTACCGACACTGAAAAAGACCCAACAGCAAGAAAAGTTACTATAAATCAATACTTTAATATTACAGGGGAGAAAGGGTAAGGTTGCACCCTTAGGGTACGTCCTTACACGGGGACGACTATAGGTGTCGCTTGCAGTAGCCGTTCGCCTTAGTTTAACTTTACCTCTACATGTTATGTAATCTAAGAAGGATGCGTAACATTTCCTAGTCATCTGGTTAGCACCAGACTCCACTCAGCAGTTAGCACTACTGGTGGGAGCTATTATTATTATTATTATTATTATTATTATTATTATTATTATTATTAAAACAATTCACTTGACTCTCTACTGTCCCGTAGTGCCCTCAATATTTGTCCGTTCCCAGACATGCATGGCCTTCTATAATATCGCACTACATATATATTCCTTGTATCTCATAGATCGGATGGGCCATACCTTCATTCGGCGCCATTTTGAAAGCTGTCTACGAGATGTAAACGGGCACATTTTGTCCCCCGTCACGGACAAAATATATTGGTCACAATATATTTTCTCTTTTATAACTCGAATCGTAAATGTGAGTTTGCATCTCGTATAGATTCTTTGTCATTCCTAGACTGGCTATTCGATTCATATCAATCGTCATCCGCGAACTTAACATGAAGTCTATTCCGAATATAACGTTATATTTGATTTTCTTCATCACCATAAACGGGTGCTCGAATTCATGTCTACCGATCCTTATGTTTAGGTATGCTTGAATCTTGCACTCAACCGACTTATCTGGTATGATACCTCTGATTTTTACCCCAGATACGGGTATTATCGGTATTTCTATTTTCTTGCTAAACTCTTGAAATAACATGTTTGACATCACACTTATACTGGCCCCAGAATCTACTAAACAATATATCCTGATGTCGGCCACTCTCACTACTATCACTGGTAATTTAAATGTTGGTTCTTTGTTGTCGCGTGTATCATCTTGATTTAAATCTTCCGGCTGGATGTCCCAATGATCGATTTGAGCTACTACCCAACTGCGAATTTTGACAATATTTTCCTTTCCCAGATTATTTACACTCTCCTGATCTTAATGAGTTACCAGAATTTGAAGGAAGTGTCTCAAACTGGGTTGGGATGTACCGCTCCCTAGTTTGTCCCGTAGTGCCTTCAATATTTGTCCGTTTCCAGACATGCATGACTTTCTATAATATCGCACTACATATATATTCCTTGTATCTCATAGATCGAATGGGCCATACCTTCATTCGGCGCCATTTTCAAAGCTGTCTACGAGATGTAAACGGGCACATTATTATTATTATTATTATTATTATTATTTTTATTATTATTATTATTAATATTATTATTATTATTATTAATAATAATAATATTATTATTATTAATATTATTATTAGTTCAAAATCCTTATAGTCTCGTAAGTAGCCTCTCGATTCCTGGAAATCACCGTACATCTGGTAAACACCAGATTCCTACGCGCGATGATCATTGCGTGGTGGGCCCACTATCCCTATTGCAAATTCTTATTATTATCGTGAGTAGCCTCGCGATTCTAGGGCAATCGCCGAATCCAACAGGCTCCACTGGGCAGTGATCGCTGCGTGGAAGGCCCACTATACTTACCATAGCTTGTTCATTACTAATAACTGTACATTAGATTTATTCCCAGGGCTAACGGCTCTCCGGAAGTGAGTTGACCGTGGGCCATTTGTTCACAAATACTATATTGTTTTGTTTAATCGAATTATTACTTTGACATTTTCTTAAGCAGGGGAGTTTATATATTCTGTATTTACTTAGGCTATTATGGATTAGAACACTTTATTGGGCGAAGGCCTGTAAGGTTCAATAAATCCTAAATCACTAAATCACTAGAAATAGTTCTTGGTAAATTTATCTTCAGGAGAAACAGGAACAATGTGACCTGGTAGCCTTAAGCCCCTCTAACCACCTAAGACATACGCGAGAACCAATCAACATCAAGTTGTGTTGCATATCCCATATTCCCTATACCCCCCCCCCCCCTCCCGCCTCGATGCGAACTGTTGCACGCGTACGCTTTATCTTCAGAACGTATTGTGATTTATTGTGAAGAAGAAAAAATGAGTCTGCGGTAATGCCCAAAGAAAAAGTCGTCCAAGTCCTACTGGCTGAAGCAATGGATCACAGGGGATCCCAATTTCACTACGGATGGAAGGGTAGTCTTCCGCCAAGCTTGCTGTAAGGAGGTAAGTTCGTTTGTTCCTTTTATCTTTTTCGTGATTGAAACTACGATCGTATTTCACTGTAGCATTTATAGCCCTACTAATTTGACATACAACAAGGCACGGCCCAGATAATATCACAGCGTATTTTTCAGGACTGCCTAGACTATCTTTACAAGACCAGGCCTGTGGAAAGACCGCTGGTCTGGATTGGTAATAAAATGGCGTACGGCTTTTAGTGCCGGGAGATCCCAGGACGGGTTCGGCTCGCCAGGTGCAGGTCTTTTTATTTGACGTCCGTAGGTGACCTGCGCGTCACGATGAGGATGCGATGATGATGAAGACAACATATACACCCAGCCCTCGTGCCAGGGAAATTAACCAATGATGGTTAAAATTCCCGACCCTGTCGGGAATCGACCCCGGGACCCCTGTGACCAATGGCCAGCACGCTAACCATTTAGCAATGGAGCCGGACGTTTGGATTGGCGAGGTCCGGTTGGTAACCGTTGTGCTGGTGGGCAAGCAAAGAGAGTTTGAGGGGCGTAAGCTCCCAGGTTAGGGCCGCGAAGCTGCCAACAAGACTCTAGCATCCCTTAGAGTCTTGCTAAATTGTGACAAAATGTAAGGTTATAGGCGCGTGCCACGACAATTTCAAATTAGGCGGTTTTCTAATTTTCAATGAGGGTGGCACACACGATGCAGGATCTATTACAGGCAACAGAAAATACAGTAGTCTTCATGACAGCTGACCCGGCTGAATAAAGTCGGCGAATAGCAACAAATAAAATATTCAGAAATCTGAGAGTTTAGTGCCTTCGTTTTAATTCTTCTTTATAAGAATACTGCTAGGGGCAGCTTGGTGGGTCCCTAGCAAAAAATAAAGGAAGGATCTCTCCTCTACGCTACTCAGGTATCGTTTCACGTCATTTTTATTATTTTATTCACCCGGTGAATTCGACACAATACTGCTAAATTGTAATTGAAAAATCTTTGAGGACATATTTCCATGTGATTACGAATCCCCTTGTTCCTACTTTAAAGTTTTGTACTTCTGGACACATCATATCTAACAAATGCATGATATATACTAAGCATTATTGCCAATTAGCCCAACTGTAGAAATTTAAGATATAGGAACATTGTAACTTAAGTCAATTTTATTAATTTTCAGATAAAATGTGAAAAAAATACCATATAGATCAACATAGAAATACTGCGATGCATCTGATACGAGTATAGAAAGCTGTATCAACACAGCCTTTCTACCAGTCCACTGTGAACAGCGACCAACAACAATTGACTTCAGATCTATGCACTGCAATGGTGGAAGCTAATATACCCCTGCATAAACAGGAGCATCTTCAAACTTTAACAAGGTTCCGGGAGCAATCACCGAGTTGAAAGAAAGTGACATGCCCCTGGTGGAGTCATTCAGGATTGTAGAAGAAGTCGGGAAGTTTTGGCTGAACCTCTGGGAAGGTAGCTGCTGTCAGCGAAAAGTTCGATAGGATCCTGCAGCGGAATCCAGGATGGAAAACGATGGTAAAATTAGCCAGAGTGCTACGAGGTGAGGCAGAAGAAACAATGAACTAAAACCAAATGAAGTAGCTTCGTTGAAGTTTTGTCCAATCACTTCACGTCATGTTGAGAGATCTTTCTCTCAGTACGAAAACATTCTATATTATTATTGGAAAACATTGAAAAGTTGCTTGTTGTAAATTCCTTTTATGGTAACTGAGAGTGTTATTAAATTATATGTAAATTTTTTCCTGCCCATTTTGTTGCCTATTTTACACGTTGGTGCCTATTTACATTCCTATTTAGGCTAATTTAAGAGCCTATATGCCTGCCTATTTTAACTGTTTTAGTGCCTGTAATTCTCATCTCTACTCATAACCATGTGATGAGATCTGTAACCTTCCTTAACTACCTCGTTGATATGATTACCCCAATGAAGATCATTCATTATGTTAACACCTAGGTACTTACTTTGTTCCCCATGAGGTACTTTCACTCCTTCAACACAATAGTAAAAACTGAGAGGACCTTTCCTCTTCGTGAAACTTACAACTTGACTTTTCATCCCATTTACATTCATACCACTGTCTGCTGTCCATCTCACTACATTGTTTAAGTCTCCCTGCATTCACTCACAATCCTGCAACTCATTTACTACTCTATACAGATTAACATCATCCGCAAATATCTTTATCTGTGATTCTAGATCTTTACTCATATCATTTATATACTGCATATCTATATAAATAAAATTGTTCGTGTCTGTTTGTTTGTCTGTCTGTTTGTCTGTTCCACCATCACGTCGAAACGGCTGGATAGATCTCAACCAAACTTCATATTTAGAGTATACTCATCCCGGGGAAGGTTTCGATATGCATATCATTTTAAAATCTTTGAATACACGGGGGGTTTATAGGAAAACCAGAATGGTTTTTCGACCATCACGTCGAAACGGCTGGATAGATCTCAACCAAACTTCCTATTTAAAATATACTCCTCCCGGGGAAGGTTTCGATATGCATATCATTTTAAAATCTTTGAATACACGGGGGGTTTATAGGAAAACCAGAATGGTTTTTCCACCATCACGTCGAAACGGCTGGATAGATCTCAACCAAACTTCATATTTAGAGTATACTCCTCCCGGGGAAGGTTTCGATATGCATATCATTTTAAAATCTTTGAATACACGGGGGGTTTATAGGAAAACCAGAATGGTTTTTCCACCATCACGTCGAAACGGCTGGATAGATCTCAACTAAACTTCATATTTAGAGTATACTCATCCCGGGGAAGGTTTCGATATGCATATCATTTTCAAATCTTTGAATACACGGGGTGTTTATAGGAAAACCAGAATGGTTTTTCCACCATCACGTCGAAACGGCTGGATAGATCTCAACCAAACTTCATATTTAGAGTATACTCCTCCCGGGGAACGTTTCGTTATGCATATCATTTTAAAATCTTTGAATACACGGGGTGTTTATAGGAAAACCAGAATGGTTTTTCCACCATCACGTCGAAACGGCTGGATACATCTCAACCAAACTTCATATTTAGAGTATACTCCTCCCGGGGAAGATTTCGATATGCATATCATTTTAAAATCTTTGAATACATGGGGGGTTTATAGGAAAACCAGAATGGTTTTTCCACCATCACGTCGAAACGGCTGGATAGATCTCAACCAAATTTCATATTTAGAGTATACTCATCCCGGGGAAGGTTTCGATATGCATATCATTTTAAAATCTTTGAATAGACAGGGGTTTATAGGAAAACCAGAATGGTTTTTCCACCATCACGTCGAAACGGCTCGATAGATCTAAACTAAACTTCATATTTAGAGTATACTCCTCCCGGGGAAGGTTTAGATATGCATATCATTTTAAAATCTTTGAATACACGGGGGGTTTATAGGAAAACCAGAATGGTTCTTCCACCATCACGTCGAAACGGCTGGATAGATCTCAACCAAATTTCATATTTAGAGTATACTCATCCCGGGGAACGTTTCGTTATGCATATCATTTTAAAATCTTTGAATAGACGGGGGTTTATAGGAAAACCAGAATGGTTTTTCCACCATCACGTCGAAACGGCTCGATAGATCTAAACTAAACTTCATATTTAGAGTATACACCTCCCGGGGAAGGTTTAGATATGCATATCATTTTAAAATCTTTGAATACACGGGGGGTTTATAGGAAAACCAGAATGGTTTTTCCACCATCACGTCGAAACGGCTGGATAGATCTCAACCAAATTTCATATTTAGAGTATACTCATCCCGGGGAAGGTTTCGATATGCATATCATTTTAAAATCTTTGAATAGACGGGGGTTTATAGGAAAACCAGAATGGTTTTTCCACCATCACGTCGAAACGGCTCGATAGATCTCAACTAAACTTCATATTTAGAGTATACTCATCCCGGGGAAGGTTTAGATATGCATATCATTTTAAAATCTTTGAATAGACGGGAGCTTTATAGGAAAACCATTCTGGTTTTCCTCCATTTTCTCTTATACTATTGATTTTCTGTAAACTTCGTTTACCGTACGTGAAACGTCTCTTCATTATAAACAACTTTCGTTATGTTCATAATTTACCTTACTCTTTACATGACGGAGAAATTTACAATTTTCTGCTGGTACCATGCTCTGCATTGAGTGACCGACAGACCGACAACGAACCTACGGGTTACCATGGCAACGTCTCTGATTGCATGCCAGCAGGGAAGTAACGTATTGCCATTTTCCTCATCATGCTTTTAAATTCGTGGTTGTTCCTTGGGTAGAAGGCAAGAAAGGCGTCAATCGGCCTATCTGCGGGATATTGGCGGAATATCGTTGGATGTTACAACCGCCCTCGAATAGATTAAGTAATAACACCATTAGTCATCTTCTTATTATTTGTTTACCTAGGAATCAATGGACCTAAATTTCTCCTCTGTTACCGCTTTATTATATCCATAACTCACACTAGCATAATTTATTGAGGGGCATTTGTTTTTCCAATACATTAACTTGGCATTTACATATTTGTCGTTATCCGGCTGTCCTCAGTTATAATCCATTTTCTATTACTTTCAAATTTCTTAACTGTATTATTTTCTTCCTTAATTACGCCGTATGTACGCGAGTGCTACAAACTACTGGATGTATTTCCACCAATACTCATATTTAGAATACACCTGTCCTTGATAGCTTTTAGGGCAAATATTGTTTCTAAATCCCTGAACTGACTGGGGGTTTATACGAAACCGAAACAATGATTTTGCACTTCCACAAAATATACACAACCAACGTTAATTTAAATCTACCTGCCTTGGTAGAAATTCATTTCTAAACCTTTTTTCTCATGCGCATCATTTCGATACGAGGATTAATAAGGGAGATATCATTAACGGTCCGTTTTTTTGTACAAGTCCCATCGGACTTAACTCACGAGCGGGTGCGTGTAAAGCGTATTCCTTACAACTTGAAAACTACTGACGACATTCGAACCAAAATTCATATTTAGCATCCACCTGTCCAAAGGTAGGTTTTAAACGTAAATAACATTTCATGTTCCGGAATGGACTGGCGGTTTATAGGGAACCGAAATGGTGATTTTACTCTTCCACAATATATACAGAACAAGACCAACCTGACTGGAAATCGACCAAACGTGATGGAATTCCACCTCTAAAACTTTTTTCATGTGCATTTTTTCGTCAGGAGGATTAATAAGGGAGATATCATGAATGGTCAGTTTTGCAGGTTAAGTCCAGCGGACATAGCCAAAAAGGTGTTTTACATGGAGCAGATTCCTTATCTATATAAATCAAATCGTAACGACTGTGTGCCTCTACACTGACTATTTTGGCGAAATTTTCGTACAGCTTTCCGTTTAAGGGGTAATAATGACCATCTGCATAATTTTTGGTTTAGTTTCCTGAAAGTATTAATTTTTACCCGCCTCGCCCAAAATCCAGATTGCGGCATAATCTGCCAGAAGAAAAAGAAGATAATTGAAATTTGACAAAATTAAACGTTTTAGCCTGTAACGAACGGAAAACATCCAAGATCATTAAATTTTTCACTTTTTATCCCCGAAGAACAGAATATCGAAATATGCAGGCAATTTTAATGATGGTGCAGACCTTCGGAAATTCCTATCACATAACAGATTGCAAAATCTCCGTTCAATTTGGAATGGTCTACAACCTTGGTCTTATGACTTTTTGCCGTATCTGTATCCCTTTTTCGTTTGATTTTTCTCTATTAATGGATGTTAAGTCAATTTGGAATTTTCACATGCATAATTCATACCTTCGATTACTTATATGAAATACAGAATCATCAAACTCTTCACGAAAATTGGCCCACCCAGTAGCCATATATGAGCCAAATGCTATGTATGTAGCTGTCACATAATTATCCGAAAAGTAATGTAATGTGAGATAATCTTACAAGACCGTTACCCTGTTCCACGTTTCTAACTCAATCTGACCCAAGAATAGATGACATATCATAGGACCAGCCATTTAGGCCACTAAATCCGGCGTGTCTTATGGTATAATCCTTTGTCGATATGACGTACGTTTAGTAGCAGTTAATCTGTAAATGAAGGTCTTCAATATTGTAAACACGCATATACTTTCGTATGTCGATCTATATATATTCACTGATGTCGATTTGTAGCGATCGAGAAAGGGTGGGTCTGCTATTGTAATCAGTACTCCCCACACCGATTTTGACTGGCAGTATGAAAGGGTTCCTTCTCCAACTCCTGTGTAACTGTCATTAGTAAGGAAGGTCTACAAGTAATGAATAGTTCACTTCTCGATTTGACTTGCAGAAGGCAAGTGAGCATGCAGTTTTGTTTAAAACTCCCCTACCCGATTGTGTTTGGCAGTAGGCAAGGGTGCCCGCCATTATAAAGAAATGTCCTCATCTAAAATGTGACTGGCATTAGGCATAGTGGCCTGCTATTTTGATGGAAACTCACCAACTTGGTGTGACTGGCAGTAAGCTGGCTGGAAGTAGGAAAATGGGCCTGGCATTATAATGATAACTGCACAACTCAATTTCGAGTGATAGTAGGGTAATTGCCTGCCATTATAATAAAAACTGTAATCTGTCTGGAAGTAGGAAAGGGGGCTGCCATTTTAACGAAAACTCCCCAAATCGATTCTGTCCGCATAGTAGGCAATGGGGCCTGCAATTATAATGTAAACTTCCCAACTCGATTGTGAATGTCAGTAGGCAAGTGAGCCTGCCGTTATATCACAAATCCATAACAAACACTTTACATTGGAAACAACGTACGGGGACCTCTCCATGCTCTTTCTCGGATAACGCTAAGAGACATGCAATTTTAAAACAATCTTATTTACTGCATGCACACTATTTACTTCGATATTCGAATACAATGTAGAATACCGTAGCGAAGCACGGGTACATTCGCTAGTAAGAAAATATGTCCGCCTCTGTGGTGTAGTGGTTAGCGTGATTAGCTGCCACCCCCGGAGGTCCCGGTTCGATTCCCGGCTCTGCCACGAAATTTGAAAAGTGGTACGAGGGCTGGAACGGGGGCCACTCAGCCTCGGGAGGTCAACTGAGTAGAGATGGGTTCGATTCCCACCTCAGCCATCCTGGAAGTGGTTTTCCGTGGTTTCCCACTTCTCCTCCAGGCAAATGCCGGGATGGTACCTAACTTAAGGCCACGGCCGCTTCCTTCCCCCTTCCTTGCCTGTCCAATCCGATCTTCCCATCCCTCCACAAGGCCCCTGTTCAGCATAGCAGGTGAGGCCGCCTGGGCGAGTAACTGGCCATTCTCCCCAGTTGTATCCCCCGACCCAAAGTCTGAAGCTCCAGGACACTGCCCTTGTGGCGGTAGAGGTGGGATCCCTCGCTGAGTCCGAGGGAAAAACAGAACCTGGAGGGTAAACAGATTAAGAAGAAGATATAAGAAAATATAGAGGTCCAATAGCACTGCCCTGCGGGACCCCTTTCTTAATCGTTACAGGGTCAGATAACGCTTCATCTACTCTAATTCTCTGAGTTGTATTTTTTGGAAATGTAGCTGCCCATTCAACAACTCTTTTGTCCACAATTGTTCTCTTTTTTGTCAGTAATCTCCCATGACCTGCGCTATCAAAAGCCTTGGATAGGTCAATAGCGATACAGTCCATTTGACCTCCTGAATCTGAAATATCTGCTATATCTTGCTGGAATCCTACAAGTTGAGCTTAACTCGAATAACCTTTCCTAAACTCGAACTTCCTTCTATCAAACTAGTTAGTAATTTCGCAGACGTGTCTAATATAATCAGAAATGATGCTTTCCGAGAACTTACAAAATACACATGTCAAGCTGACTGGCCTGTAATTTTCTGCTTAATGTTTGTCACGATTTCCCTTGTACACTGGGGCTACTATTGCACATCTCTATTCATTTGGTATAGCTCCTTCATGCATACATTAATCAAATAAGTTAAGTATTTTAAATATGACACTATATTTCAACCCATAGACTTTTAATATATCCCCAGAAACCTTATCAACTCCAGCTACCTCTCTAGCTTTTAAATTGTGTATACTTTTATACTTAAATGTCTTTTACACTGAAGAAAATGGAAATTGCAACACCCAGAAGGAGTGATGCTACATTGCTGCAATTAAACATGCAGGATGAGTGTTCGGTTGTGAGTCGATGATTACACTTTCAGGTCCCTCTGATCGCAAGTTTGGACAACAATCAATACAGGATGTACCCACACGAGCTGCAATACATTGATGAATGCGTCGAGGCATGGGGTCAGAAAGGCCCTGGATCGCTTCCTGAGGAATTGTGGCCCAAGCTTGCTGCACTGCACGGGTCAGTTGTTCCAGAGTTGTGGGTAGCTGAGGACGGTTGGCCAATTGTCGACCCATCATGTCCCACACATGCTCAATAGGACTGAGGTCCGGGGATCTGGTGGGCCATTCTAAGGTTGTGATGTCGTGGAGAGCTTCTCTGGAGATGCGTGCAGTGTGAACCCGGGCATTGTCCTGCTGAAACATCCCATTAGCAATGTTCGCCATCATAGGGACAACAACTGGATGAGTACCCTATCAACGTACTGTCGAGCAGTCATAGTGCCCTCAACAAGCACTAATTGTGATTTCACATTAAAGCCAATAGCTCCTCAGACCATAATGCTTGGAGTTGGCCCTGTGTGCCTCTCGACAATAAGATCTGGGCGGTCCCTCTCCCCGGCACACGATTCCGGCAATCACTGCGGGCAGGACAGAAGCGCGACTCATCACTAAAGACGACCCTATGCCATTCGTCGGTCCACGTCGATCTTTTTCGACATCAGGCCAGACTTACACGTCGCTGTTGTGGGGTCAATGGAACACCTTCTGCAGGGACACGGGCTCGTAAGCCAGCTGCACGAAGGCGATTACCAACTGTTTGTTGTGTAACGTGGGGTGCCACAGCTGCTCGAATTTGCGCTGCTGTTGCATGGGGTTCCATCCGGGCCATCCTAACGATGCGGCGATCCTCTCTCACAGTTGTATGTCTACGCCGCAATGGGCGGCTACTAACGCAATTTGACCTTTGAAATTGACTTTTAAGTAGGGCATTGAACTTGATGTAGGTCAGGTGTTGGGGTAGGCCTAGACGGCATGTACCTATTAAAGCCATCTTGCCACGTGCCAGTTGCGTCCATCTTGCCTGGCAACCATGTGGTGCCAATCTGGGTAGCGGGTAGGTCTACGAGTGTGGGTACCTTCATTTGACCACTGCTGCCATACACGTTGTACCGTAGATGTCTGTCGGGCAACACGTGCAGCGACAGTCCTTAGCGATAATCCAGCCTCACACAGCCCAATTATCCGAGCCCTCTCAAACGGCGACAGTTGTTGATAGCGTGCTCTTCTCTGTCGTCAAGGCATGTTTAACGGGGAACACTTCACTGCACAGACTGCAAGTCAACTACTCTACACCAGAGTCCGTATACTGGAGTTGATTCCTCCGCGACCAATCACGTGGGGAGACCTGTAGCAACAATCCAATTGGCCTGAAATTTTGATAGGTTGCATACCTACATGGCATCGTTCCATATCTTGAAAATCAACACAAACGATCAATGCCTTCATGGTGTTGCAATTCCCATTTTTTAAAGTGTTTCACAACAGCATACATGTCGATCGGCATTTGAAAAGTATGATTTAGTGTGGTGTTGAATGAATAAATTTAATCTTATTAATATTATGGCTATAAGAATGTCATCTTAATGCTGTTTAAACATGTTGAGATCCATTAATTCCCCTTGAACTGAAATTGAAACATTTGTAGGTATTGATGCCGATGAAAGCACCGCGACCCCACAGCTGGTGGACAAAACAACAGTAGAGGAAGGGGAAGAAGAAGATTACGATGCAAGCAATTTTACCCGTTCACGAAACGTCACCATTATACCCCATATTGTTGGAGGTCAACCAACAACAATAAGTAAATATCCATTTCTGGTAAGTCGAATTTATATTTTTGCGTCTTCATTTATATAAGTATCTGTAGATGAAATGGTTTAAAGGAATATGCTTGTTAAAATGTGGAAATTTCCAGTGTTTGTAAATGCAATATACTTATTGAATTTTACCGCAACATTTGAATACTGAAAAGCTTGCACGATTTAATACTTTAGGTATTCAAATGTTTATGACGATAGTAGTAAAAGTTACGTTACAATATCGTAGTCATACTAATGACAGAATACATGACACTAAATATGTATATACCTAATATCCGACTATATATTTAGAACACATAAAGGTAGAGCTTTGATCAAAGCTACAGCAAATTATAATCCACAGGGAAAGCAGGAATTGCCATTGGCGATTTCTCATTGATTCACCTGTGACTGAATTGTTACTAGTAGGGGCAATGGGCGGCTACTAACGCAATTTGACCTTTGAAATTGACTTTTAAGTAGGGCATTGAACTTGATGTAGATCAGGTGTTGAATAAGTCAGGTGTTGGGGTAGGCCTAGACGGCATGTACCTATTATAGCCATCTTGCCACGTGCCAGTTGCGTCCATCTTGCCTGGCAACCATGTGGTGCCAGTCTGGGTAGCGGGCATATATGGCTTTATTGTCGGCTGCTCTTTCATGGCAGAACACTGCCCTGGGGGTATAGGCTTGATGCAGTGGCGTAAGCCTGGGTTGGGAACCTTTAGCCAGCTACCCTTCCCTATGCAACAGCAGCGAAAGCCTGGTTCGGAGGGGGAGGGAGTGTATTAGTACAGCCAGCTGCCTTTCTCTGCTGCAGTAAGAATCTAGTTCAGGATTTAGGTGCATGGCGGCCACGCGTGGCATTAGCCACGTCGGCTATCTTGCGCGACAGCCATCTTGCCCTACAAAAATACCAGACGTACCTGTTGCAGGTGGTGGAAGAACTTCAAGTACCCATTCACTATCCACACGTCCGGCTCCAAGGCTAAATGGTTAGCGTGCTGGCCTTTGGTCACAGGGGTCCCGGGTTCGATTCCCGGCAGGGTCGGAAATTTTAACCATAATTGGTTAATTTCGCTGGCGCGGGCGCTCGGTGTATGTGCCGTCTTCATCATCATTTCATTCTCATCGCGACACGCAGGTTGTCTACGGGCGTCGAATCAATAGACCTGCATCTGGCGAGCCAATTTGTCCTCGGACACTCCCGGCACTAAAAGTCAGACGCCATTTCATTTCATTTTTACTGTCCACATGAATACAAATAAAGTGAGACCAAATTCGTAGACAGATACATATGAATACTGTGTGGTGAAATGCTTTGTTTTGTCAGTATACTTACACGATACGTTTTTGAAGAAGCGTGTGATATTCAAAAACACACAGGCAAGTTCTTTACACGAAATAGAACACTGTGCGAAAATATTACTCAGATATTCACCTACCCATTGTAGAATAACTCAAAATAATTTGCTGAAAATGACTGTATGGCACTAAAAAGTGTACGTGTTTTTAAATACTATGCTTATTTTTTATGATGATGTGAGAGATTATGATGCGATGGTTCATCTAGGAGAAGGATTTGTTGGTAAAATTTTCTGTCTGTGTACTGATGTTGTAAACATAAACGTGTGCGATACGACTGAATAAATATTAACGCGGTAAGAAAGCACACTGAGTTGGGAAGATATCTTTTCACATGGCATCAAAAGAAAACGACACTCATTAGTGTGAAGTAAAAAATAATATGCGCACGTACACAAACTATTTGAGGCGATATTCATAGACAGATTCACATCAGTTCTGTGCATGAAAAGAGTTGTATCAGTAAAGTAATATGATATATTTTGAAGAAGCACATGATATTTTGAAAATCAAACTGGCTAGTTTTTAACACGAAAATAATACCGTTTTTACACGGTATGAAACATTCATGAACAGTGGTCTTGCGAGAGTTCATCAAGGAGAAGAAGAACTTATTGGTAACATATTGTCTGTCTGTGTACCAGTATGGTAAACACAAACACATGTGTGTCATATATCTGGAAAAAAAAATTAACATGGTAGAATAGCACACTACGTTGAGAGAAGAACTGTTTGTAGGTCATAGATGGAAACGTCATTAGCGTGACGACGCATTTTAGAGTGATGAGGAACAGAAATCCTAGTGTTGAGAGAATTTCTTTGGCATGACATAAAAAAGAAGGCCACTAATTACCACACGCATTTCAGGGAGCTGAAGAACAGAAACCCTGAATATTGCCCTGACACAAATTTTTGTTTGTACACTAGGTGCGTGGACAGTTCTCGTCGTCGTTGTTGTTGTTGTTGTTGATTCTGAAGAAATCGTCGGCTCCTGGTGTTTCATGGTCGTGCACGAGAAGTGGACTGTGACCAACAGCGTTGTTGGGCAACTAATATCCTAGAGGTCCGGCCCCGCGGTGTAAGGGGCAACGCGTCCGCCTGTCGCCCGGCGGCCCCCGGGTTCGATTCCCGGCCGGGTCAGGGGTTTTTAATTGTAAATGATTAATATCCCTGTCCTGAGGATTGGGTGTTTGTGTCGTCCTTAACGTTTCTTTCCTCACTTTCAACACTCGACACTTCCGCAATTCCCATTACACGCAGGTTCATATCATATGCTGCAAGTAAGGGCAAAAATCTCTATAGATCGACGCCCCGAACAAATAGCATTTAAATCTTTTAATTTTATGACATGGCTTGTTACAACCAGAACTTGAGGATAACTTTTCTGTGAGTCAACTAGAATGTTATAATGGCTATAACCGTCTTACTGAAGTGTATGCAGCCAAAGTAATAATGTATGATTGATTATACTAATTAAGAGCAATAAACCGTCTCTACTCAAGAGGATCGCCACTTCAATAATAGATTAAATGGAATTATCACATGGCAACATCCGTCGTAATAACTCAAAGCCAAAATGAATAATGTTTTACGTACTACATGGCCACGTCCGTTCCTCATCTACTTCACTAACTGATTCTATTATATTATATTATTATGGAAGTATCACGTGGCAATGTTTATCTTCATAACTCAGAGCCGAAACTAATCATAATACTAATCAGATGGTCACAAGCCGTCTCACATCAAGTGTAGAACAGCGATGTGGAGAGGAAATTTTCATGAGCGATGGTCTCAGGTCCTGGGTGCCTGGCACAAGTGGTAGCCAAACCACATTCAGATAGACGGAGTCCGGACAAAAACTCCCTAGGGAGTTTGAGAAGCTTGAGGGGGTGATTTTGGAAAATGGCCTCAAAACGTTAGAAAGTGTATGTTTAAATATCAGAATCATATTTAGATTCGATTTTTTATGATTTTTATCAATAGCATATTTTCTAACCTTAACACAAAACTATTCATAACTCTTAAAGCATTCAACATACTGACATGATACTTTCACCAAAAATTAAGTCTTGAGAAGCTCTTTCATATGAAGTGGGTAGGGAGAGGGGGGATGTGTGTGTGAAAATCCGTCAATTTGGAAAAGGATTAGAAATTATGTATAAATTTCAAAATTGAATTAGGAACCGAAATCTTATTATTTTAGGGAATAGCACATCTTTTACCCTTAACACAAAAATATTCATATCCGTTAAACCATTCAACAAACTGACATGATTCTTTCACCTAAAATTAAGAGCTGGGAAAACTCTTTCGGATAAGAGGGTATGAGGGGTGAAATTGTATCATTATTTGAAAAATAATATCAAAACATAGGAAAGTGAATGCTTAAATATCAGAATTGTATTTAAAACGGGGTTCGAACCCCACTGTCGGCAGCCCTGAAAAATGGTTTTCCGTGGTTTCCCATTTTCACACCAGGCAAATGCTGGGGCTGTACCTTAATCAAGGCCACGGCCGCTTCCTTCCCACTCCTAGCCCTTCCTTGTCCCATCGTCGCCATAAGACCTATCTGTGTCGGTGCGACGTAAAGCAACTAGCAAAAAAAAAAAAGTATTTGAAACGGAAATTTTTATTATTTTAAACTATAGCCCATTTTCGACTTTTAATACAAAAAAAGTGTTCATGTCCTTAAACCATTCAACATACTGACATGATTCTATCACCTAAAATTATGTGCTGGAAAGCTGAGAGATGAGAGGATGTGAGGGGATGAAAAGTATCATTATTTGAAAACACATCAAAACATTAGAAATTGTATGATTAATGTCAGAAAAGGGTATAGAACCCTTAACACAAACCCGCGATGTAACGTTGCTGGTCTAAGATGAGGTGCAAGTGGAACTGGAATCCGAGAGTACCCCATACCATAACTCCAGGTGCCGGGCCAGATGACAGTTCATGATGTCGAACTCGGCCAGGCGTGCGCTACTGTACTGCAAGACACGGATGAGACCATGTGGTGCTAGAAGCAGAAGCGGGATTCTACGAAGAATCCCATTCATCCCTCCAGGCCAGACGTTCCACACACCATCGAAGCCTCAGTGACGAGTCGGTGGCAGCCGCAGTAATGAACGCCTGGACAAGAGGGCCTGCTGTTTCAGACAGCAACAAACCGTTCATGCGGATGCAGATTGATGTGCTACATAGCTGCAGTAGGTTACTGAGCGAGAGTGTTTGATGCGGTGCGACTGACTCATTACCTTCATTAACGTAGTTCAATCTATCCCTCCTCGATCTAATGATCCGATATCCCCTTCAGTGTGGTTGCAATTCTTTCAATATTGAGAGTCAGTTTCGCGGTAGGATAATCCACAATCTCGATAAGCCGCGATTCTCCGCGGTCAAAAGCGGAGACCGGTTATATGAGCGCTACTGATCCACGAAATATCACTGTAATATTTGTCACATGTGAAAGGTAATCATTGATTTACTCAAATAAAGTCTCGAATCCCAGGTAGATTAAGAAATACCGTCGTTACTAGCAAGAAATATGAATACGTACTTATGAGCTGTAAACAGGAGTCCATCATGTTGCATTCCGCTGCTCGCGCCGTCTTTTGTTTGTTTCTTGAGGTCCAGGGCTGGCACCGATGAATGGGAGTGCCATGTCTGTGAATTCTTATTATCTTTGTGCATTTGTCTAGCGCGGACAGTTCAAAAAGCAAAATGGAGGTGAACAACATTAAGGATGTTATCGCTTTTTTTTGACGACGAAAATCACCATGTAATAAGGAAATTACAAGACCTAACTCTCGTGCCGAAGCAACCGGAAAATAGCATGATCCCTGGACCAATAGATATATTACTTTATTAAAGGAACAGCACTATTAGACAATTGACAGATGAAGTGACACGACACCAAAGCATTACCGTGAGCAAAGACATGACACACGAAAGTGTTGTGTTACACACAAACAAAACACGGAAGCCCTGCGACGCAGAAAAAATAGTATATAGCTGTAATGCAGTAAAGTATGTATTCTGTAAAATTAAATATTTCCATTATTTCTTAATCTACCTGGGATTTTAGACTTTATTTGAGTAAATCAATGATTAGCTTTCATATGTGACAAATATTACAGTGATATTTCGTGGATCAGTAGCGTTCACGTAACCGCGGAGACCTATTCTTTTGGTTGTCATGTTGTTTGGTGCGACATACTAACTCGGTCTGTGCACACGAACGGCGGGATAACACAGTGCCAACGCCTCTCAGTGGTTTTACGACCTCCACTTTACTACTTGTCAGTGTCGCTATTGAAGCATGTGCTGCACCACTCGGTCGAACAACTAATTTCGTCGTTGTCCTATCCTGTTTTACGTACTCCTCCCTTTAGGTACGTCTTTGTTGATGTTGAAATATTAATGACCATCAGCTTAGTTTCACCCTCGCGTGAGTGTTCTGACGGCTAATACCTAAGAATATAGCACTGTTTAAAGAATTTCCTCCATCTATTAAATAGATATGTGAGTCAACTAGATATAACAATATATTTCGCAAAATGTATCCAACATGAAATTTTTAGAATTCTGAAACTCGAATTCATAATATATTTCAGAAAAGATTGTATTCAGTATTATTTTCTTTACATTTTGTTACCTGATAAGGATGTATACTGAGAGTTGCACATTTGTAGAAAGCCCTGCAAGTATATCAAAAACGTTTAGCGCTGATGTAGGTGCACTCTAGGGTTCAACTTTGAGTCCTCTGTAATTCAACAAAGTCACTAACTACTTGACGGCTCTCATTTGAAAGCCAGCACCTTCGAATATGCTCTATGCAGGTGACATTGTGTTCATGGCAAAAATCTTTGACAGAATCCAAGAAAATCTGATTTATAGGAAGAATGCTCTTGAGGAAAATGGCCTGCGCATAAGCCGAGCTATGACAGCATATACGCCATGCAATTTCAGTACCTCTTCACAGATGAGAACATCCGGTGTTACCCTAGATGGTGCAAAACTGCCAACAGTAAATACATGCACTTAACTAGGTCAGTAAACAGTAATCTCCCATGACCTACCCTATCAAAAGCCTTGGATAGGTCAATAGTGATACAGTCCATTTGACCTCCTGAATCTGAAATATCTGATATATCTTGATGGCATCCTACAAGTTGAGCTTCACTCGAATAACCTTTCCTAAACTCGCACTTCCTTCTATCAAACCAGTTAGTAATTTCGCAGACGTATCTAATATAACCAGAAAGGATGCTTTCCGACTGCTTACAAACTACACATGTCAAGCTGACTGGTCTGTAATTTTCAGCTTTAAGTTTATCACCCTTTCCGTTGTACACTGGGGCTTCTATTGCACACATCCATTCCTTTGGTATAGCTCCTTCATGCAAACAGTAATCAAATATTTCATATTTGGTACTTTATTACAACCTATATACTTTAATATACCCACGAAATCTTATCAACTCCATCTACCTTTCTAGCTTTCAAATTTTGTATACAATTATAAATGTCTTTATTATCATAGGTAAATTTCAGTATTTCGCCATTATTGGTCGCCTCCTCTATCAGGAAATTGTCTTTGTACCAAACTAACTTTACATATTGTTGATAAATGATACTTAGATTAGAGCAACTAATTTTGTAGTGACTTTCGTCAGCTTTCAGAAGGCACGTGGCTCGATAGACAGAAACAGGTTCCAAGAAGGACACTCCCGGCACTAAAAGCCATACGCCATTTCATTCCATTTACATATTGCTGATTGAATACTTCTGCCTTCTGGAAGTCCTCGCATATACACTCCCCTTGTCCATTATCATTGATTTGAAGTTGTGAATCTGTTTTGGACTAGATCTAAACTTTCTGAGTTCAGCTTGACATTTCCCTGTAAGTTGGTCTAACTGGGCTTCTACTGTTGTTAGTAGAAATTTGGAGAGCATTTTGTATGTTACAGAAAGTGAATAGATGTTTGTATATTTGTTAAGGCCTAATTTGTTAAATTTATTGTGTAGGGGATGGTTAATGACTAGTGTCCAAACTTCTGAAAGGGACCCTGTTAGTCATGTTACGAATGTCGAACTAATATAACTGAGGATGACCCAATTGACTTTCTCTCTCTCTCTCTCTCTCTCTCACACACACACACACACACAGTTATACTTGGCAATGAATGACAGCACTTCGTTAATTAGTGACTGTTTACACAAGCCTCTTGTCCTCAGAGCGGGTCTTCGGCTCGCAGTCTTTACCTGCAACCACAGACTTCCATAATCTTGACTGCCAGGTTTCAACTTTCACTTCCAGTTCGCTGCGCACACACCGCAGTCACTTTACTCAGCATTTCCCTGTAATCTAGTTCGAAATCACGTCCGTTGGCTATCACAATGCATGATTTACACTTGGCTCGACTCCAGACAAGACCGATAACTTCCACAATCAAGTCACGTGATCGCTCCACACACTGAACTCTCAGCTTACGACTTGTAACTGACTTACTCTACACAACACAACACAACACAACACAACACAACACAAAACACAACCCAACACCAACTCTACGAGGCGAGCCTGCTTTTATATATACTTGGCGATGAAGTTCTAATATCTTCGTGCTACGGCCAGAATACGAGTGAACTAGTTTCACCTTTCAGTTAATTCAAGGAGATATGGACATGTCCACGTAACGGCCAAATATGTTGAAAGGTTGGAAGCCTTGTATGGTATCTTCGTACGCATTTATCAAACTTCAACTACTATACGATATCTCTTAGTTTTGTAAGTATTCCCTTTTTACATGTAATTCAGTTTTGCAATTCTTATTTTAATACATGTATCATCTTTCACGTGCCATTTAAGGATGATATGCAATTATCTTTACATTTTCTAGTGGAAAATCCCTCCTGCGTTATGTATATACCGGCCACCATTGGAAAATACCAATGTGGCTAAAAAAAGGCTTTATTTCATAATCATGCATAACTTTCCTCTATAGGTTTCCATACAAAGACTCTACAACCATATATGTGGTGGAACTATTGTAAATGACCGCTGGATTCTTACGGCAGCGCACTGTCTTTTCTTCCTTGGGTGAGTGTTAAGGAAATCTGATTGACATACCGCACGACATGCATCGTGTAACCAACGACTTTACGTATAGAATGACCCACCTAAGTTTTCAGTTCACATGAAGGATGTGTTTCATGCTTCAATAAACACTGAATTTGCGGTACAGTCTTTTTTTACGGAACTGTACCCATTTTCATCACGTATAGAGTATACAGTGACTATATTAATACAGTGTGGCCAAGGCAGTGTGGCCGCCATGTTTGTACAACCACTGCAATAGCTTATTGTATCACTGCAATTTATTCAGCATATAGTGCGTAATTCAGTGATACCAGCTTCTTCTCGTTCTCCTTCATCTTATCCCGCTTCAAGCGGGGTCGATGTTTCTGGCAAGTCTATTCCACTGTATCCCACTGTATCCTATCCCACACATCATCTTCCCCTAATTTCTTCTCCTTCAGATCTTCTCGTACATTGTCTGTCCACCTCCTTCTTGGTTTTCCCCTATGTATTTGTATGTATTGAAGAAGATGAACAATACAGGCTTTTCGCCCAAATTCATGTTCTCATTACAAAAACAAAAAAATAAAAAATTAAACTAAGTCTGCTATGTGGTCACTCATATGGGCGGAAAACCGAGCCACAAGTAAGCGCCACCTCTATAACTACCTTAACTCTAAAATCTTCACTTAATTTTGTAACCCCATCTACTATGTGATCACTCACATGGACGGAAAACCGGACCACATGTAAGTGCAACCCCTATAACTCGTATTAGTATTTTGAACATAAAAGCAAGAAATAAAGTTAATAACAATCAAAGAATGATAAGCTAACAACCTACTACTACTGTCCGGCCGTGCCATCACGCCTGGTGAGAATAAGGACGCCGTCACAGTGATGACACGACCGGCCCTATCCGTGGGGCCCAAAAGAAAACCCCCAACAACCCTCCCAGATGAGAGTGCAGCTTTCTCACCATTCCATTGCGGCCGGCCACGTGAGGCTGAAACCACTCTACTCCCGTATCCCGCCTCTCCAGTATCTCTATTCTTTTACATATTTGGGGTAGGCCCGCCCTACCCCGTCCTCTTACGGGCATGTCCTGCTCTCCCTTACCAATCACTCCTTACCATCACCTACTATGTGTAAATAGTGAGAAAACAGCGCATGCCCAAATATATACAACTAAGTACCATGATGCTAACTTACTACGAACAATAATAAAGTTAAAATACTCGTAATCTGCTGAGGCTACGTAACAAACCAGTATAAATGTTAGAGTAAAGTTAGAACAAAAGATGGTAAAAGAGCAAGATGGTGCAACCATGTGAGACCTACTTCTGCATCCTACCCTGTCAGCATGTCTAGCAGAATTACCACTAGACGTTGAAGTTATCATAACATTTAGAGTGCTGAGTGCCAATCGCCTACTGACCGACTTATGTTGGCTACTCCACTATTTACATTCCAGGTTATTACATCATATACTACCTCGCACTTTCCTTAGACATTGTTTTTTCACTGCGCATATGAACTTATTCAGGCCACTGTCGTTTCTCAACTGGTTCTCTATCCATACAGTAATTCCTGCTCATCTTTTTGCCTACACATTTTTTGCTGCTTCACATTTAGAAACTTTGTCCTTAGTTTCTCTGTCCCTATACAATCATAAAGTAGATGTAGATCATCATAACCTCACATAGTATGCACTGAGAGGTCGCTTTGCTCCCGATCTATCCCCTATTTCTATGCAACCCCATCAGCCACTATAATATACCATCCTTTAATCTTCCATCTCACAATCTTATACTTAAGTTGGAGATCTGGTAGATCTTATAGAATAGGATGAGCGAAGGCCTTTATCTACTTCCTTCCAAACATTTCTGCATCTGGATGTCCTTAATTCTCATTGTCAGGGCCCTCTGCATTCTTCTATTTTTCCCCTTCCATCCCTCCCGCCAAATATATCCCATACCCAATTTCTCAACATAACTTTTAATTTTTGCTAGCCAACACTCATACATTCCTTCCAGTTCATATCTATATTCTTCCTGCAGCAAAATATCGCCTCCACCCCGTCTTAATCTAGACCAATAATTTAATACCCTTTTAACGCAATCTATCTCGATAAACTCTCCACATAGGTTTAATACCCCCTCATTGGCTGTACTTTGTGGTAATCTCATAACAGCCTTAATAAATTTATATATTATTTGGTTCAGGTTGACCCTTTTCTTTTCTAATCCCCATAATTCAACTGCTTAGGACCAGAGTTTTTAGCACTAGCATCAGTATTTCATAGCTTACCCCTGGGTACTTGGCGACTGGAATTTTTATTGCAGCGAGAGCTGCATTCCCTCTCAATTTGCATCTCTTGATGTGGTCATCCCATCCTCCTTTGCTATTTAGTATCACTCCTAGATATTCTAATCTATCTACTTCCTCTATTCTTGCCCCCTGGACCCTCCATTCCCTTACTTTTTACCCCCTTCCTTTTACATATAATCATCACCTTCGATTTGTTATAGTTAATTTTCAGCGACCACTGTTTCGCGTAATCTGCTAATTTATCCAAACTTTTCTGCAATCCACCCCTAGCCAGCGTCATTAACAGAATATCATCAGCGAATATCAGGCCTGAGATCTCTGTATTGCCCACCGCCGGTACATTCAAGCTAGCCCCTCCGTGCCTGTCCAGTATATCATTTATAAATAGTACAAATAATATGGGCGATAATTTGCAGCCTTGTTTAAGACCCAGCCTTCATTCTATCGGTTTGCTTATTACATTGTCCTCTCGTTTGACGCTACTATATACTCTCTGATACAGCGCCTCTAGCGCATTTATCATTTTCCTAGAGACTCCCAGACTCACTAATTTTTCTATTAACGCTCTTCTACTCGCGGTGTCGAACGCTTTCTCAAAATCCACCGCTACAAATGATATGATGGCTCTTTCCCGCTCCATGCATTTCTCCATTATCAATTTCACAATCATGATATTATCTATTGTTTGCCTCCCTTTCCTGAATCCTCCCTGATATTTGGAGATTATACCGTTATTTTCAGCCCAATCCCTTAGTCTATTAGCTATGACTCCTGTGCAAATTTTGCTCAATGAATCTAAATTTCTATTCCCTTTCTTTTTATATTTTGGGCATATTATCCCATATTCCCATTCCTTCAGTACCTTCGCCCCATTGAAAATCCTGTTGAATAGCTTTACAATTCCTTCTACCACCTGGCTGTATTTACTTATTTGTTTCCAGCCTACATTACTAATACCATTCCTCCCCCCACCGATGATTTCATCTTCCCTTTCCTAATCACCCCCTGTACTTCTTCTAGCGTGAAGTTTCTATCTAGTTTGTGTATAATTACTTCCACATTCGACCACAAGGCCTGCTTTCTTTCCTTATACTCCCAACCGTCCCTTCCTCCTAATAACTCGCTAAAATATGTCACCCACTGTATGTATGTTCAGTTCGTCAACGATGGCGCTGGTGGGATCCTCAACAGCTCTGCCATTAGCTGTCATAGATGGCCTAGGCATCACTGAAGAGGCGTACTGTGCATAATCAATATTCATTTTCTTCAGTCCCTTCCCTCCTTTATTAATCATATTTATTCTCTCCCTTACATTTTCAATTAGATTCATTCTGCATTCGTTGCTTATTAGCTCTGATTTGTCCTTCAACCACTGCTTCTTCCTCTCCGCAATTTTGCTTTTGTACTCTTTCCTCAGCTTGAAAAATGCTTCACGATCTTTGCTCCCTCCTTTTGCTCTATACTCTTTTAATGCTCTTAACGCTGCTTTTCTGCGGACCTCAAATTCCCTGTCATACCAACCATTATCTACTATTTTTTTCCTTCTGTTGTACTCGACTCCCCGTGCCACTCTCCTTACAGGGTATTCTAATAACTCCAGTGCTCTATCTAAATTACTTTCCTCCAGTGCCCTTTCCCAGCCAATTCTAATTAATTGTAGCTCTTTATCCATAAGTGCGTCTAGCTCTCCTTTTGAGTTCTCTGTCCATATATATTTAATATAACCACTACCACACTCTACCGGACTTTTTCCTCTTTTCCTCTTTGCTTTCCTCTCCAGTCCTCCACCCCTATGGTAGCAAGTCCTCTGAACTCATTAGTAAGTCAATAACGCTCCCCCCTTGTTCTGGAATGTAGGTCATTTTGCCTTCTCTGTGCCCCTCCCAACAGCCGTTCAGAATGAAGAAATTTCCGACTTCGCATAATTCTAAAAGTTTTCTACCGTAGTTATCAATTACCTTATCATTACTACTTCTCCCTGATCCTACTATCAACTCTCCTTCTTTACTATACCTCAGACTTTGTTCGCCCATTGTGGCATTCCAGTCTCCAAGTAACAATATTCCGTCCTCCTCGTACCTCCCTCTAATGATACTAGTTTCTAATAATAATTCCTCAAAGAACTTATCATTTGCATATGGAGATTCCTTGGGATGACAGTAGGCAAAAGCCAAGCACACATATTTCTTTCTCCCTGCCTCTCTCATCATGTTCAATCTTATCCACATAACCCCTTCAGTGTCACTCTCAGTATACTCTATACATTCATTCAACTCTTCTTTGACTAGCACCGCTATTCCTCCGGGCGAACGGCCCATTTTACCTAACCTTTTCTTGACTTGTGCCTCACCGTAAATCCCCTCAAGTTATCTCCCTGCCTACTTCTAGCCATGTTTCCAAAAGTGCTACATTATCAAAATTTTCTATTAAAAATATATCACTTTTATGTTTGAAAGGAATTATGGATCAGGTTTTCGAGTACAAAATGTTTGATTTGGTGTTATAACGTTTTATTAATAACGAGATAAGGCAAGAAAAGTGACAACTAGGTCTATTTAAATTCAAAAATAATTTAGCCCACTGTAAATATATTCCTTTCTGCAAATTTATGTTTAGACCTGAAAAATTACTGGAAGAATTTACAATATGCAACTATATTTACATTCAACTCATTTAGGCACACATTCTATTTTTTTGTAATTGGAGATTAGGTATTATATTATGTAGATCCACATGTACCTTAACATGAAATCACATATGTGTTACTTTCTGTAATTTGGCATATTTCTTTTTCTGTTGAGCTTTATAAGAATCATTTGTTTTCAGTAGCGGTAACTGCCCCCTCACCCCAGCCCACTTTGTGGAGAAAACATTACATTTTTATTCCATTTTAGCCGCCTGAAACTAGGAATCATTCTAATAAGCAATTTGTGCGAGCCCTGTTGTATTATCAGATAATTCTTTCCTTTATTGTATTTAATTACTAACAAAACTTTTAATCTGTTTACCCTCCAGGATTGGTTTTTCCCTCGGATCCCAACTCTACCGCCTCAAGGGCAGTGTCTTGTAGCGTGAGGCATTGGGTTGGGGATACAACTGGGGAGAATGGCCAGTACCTCCCCCAGGCGGCCTCACCTGCTGTGCTGAACAGGGGCCTTGGTGGGGGATGGGAAGGTTGGAAGGGATAGACAAGGAAGAGGGAAGGAAGCGGCCATGGCAATAAGTTAGGTACCATCCCGGCATTTTCCTTGAGGAGAAGTAGGAAACCACGGAAAACCACTTCCAGGATGGCTGAGGTGGAAATCGAACCCACCTCTACTCAGTTGACCTCCCGAGCCTTAGTGGACCCCGTTCCAGCCCTCGTACCACTTTTCAAATTTCGTGGCAGAGCCGAAAATCGAACCCGGGCCTCCGGGGGTGGCAGCTAATCATACTAACCACTACACCACAGAGGCGGACAATAACAAAATTACTAGCGGAAATACGCAAAAAATATCGTTCGTCGCGGTAAACCGATTTGTATAGCGTCGCAGCATGTGCTGTGAGGAAGGGTAACAGGGGTATATTTCTTTTGCCAAGGTCATGGACAATGTGGTATGATTCATCCGCTTCCCACGTGCATTCATCAGTCTGGCAGTCTCTTTAGTGTCTGTTAGTTTCTTAGTGTGAAGCCAAATACTAAATGATTTTTAACTGTATAATCATGACGTACTTCTGTTTAATTGTAATACATCTGTAATATTGTTCCTTTGGTGAAAGTTTTACTATGTAGTATTGAATCAAAATCTCAGAAACCTATTATTACCGTACTTAAGTTGGTAAAGTGTCAACCTTTACCTCTCTGCCGAAATTCGCTCAGAGAGCATCAAAAGGCTAACCACTTTGTAGCTTTCTTTTTGTCTCGGTTTTGATGTATGTACCCCCCTCCCTTCCCGCTACTGTTGTTTTATTTACGAAGGATTTATTGAGGACTGCGAATTACATATGCGCCAACAGGAAGTGACAGTTGCCACACAGGCCATCTTCACTAACATATTCACTCATTAAGGATTTCACTAACTTCACATCAGAACACTTCTAAACTCATACGGTACTTATATTTCTTTATTTTTCGGAAATCTGTAGAAAGACTTTGGCGCACTTTGCTGTCTATAATTATTAAAGCCATATATAGCGCAAGTAAAATGCATCTTCCAGGCATTTTTTCCTTCAAATAATTAAATATTCTTCACGTTTGGCATTGTATTACTCTACATCTCAGTTGTTAGTGTGCACTTCCAGCCACCAGAGTGAATCACAGCCGCTGTGTCAAGTTTTCACGCCAGGTTTCCAATATTATCTCTGTAACCTACTTGGTTTAATATAATTTTGCCCAGAATACAAATACGACCAACGGAAGGTGAACAGTAGTTGATTCCAGTTGCACCCCATTAATATAAAAATGTCTCATAGCCGTATGAATCTCTCTTGTTTCAGATCCAAAATTCCTTTACCTTGTGATTATGTCACTGTGGTTGCTGGAACTACTAACGTCCTTCTTCCACCAGAGAAATTTCGTAGACATGCAAAGAAACTGATTCCTCACGAAAAATATGATTTCGAGACTTTAACTAATGACATCGGACTCGTGCAGGTATTTGAAAATATAATATGATTTTTTAATATTCATATTTCTCCCTTATTCTTCATAGTTTACATGGATCCTTTGCTGAAAGGTATAAAATGGCAGGGAGAGATTCTGCTGGGTGGAAATGTAGTAAGCAGCATGGACTATGCCAAAGACTTGGCCTAATGGCAGATTATGCTGAAAACCTACAATCTGTCAGTATCATTTTCAATGGTGAAACATTAAAATTTAATAAGTACCACCTTTATCCAAATGACCTACAGATATATCATCCTTTTAGTCCAAGAGACATATACAGCCTTTGACCAAATTAACTCTCAATGACTATGCTCTCATAAACATCGAAATCGACTTTCGATCCATTAGGTCGTGATACATACATTTGGTACGTGTTGAAGAGATGTTAAGAACAGAATAAAACTGGCCAACAACGGACGACTAGCACGCACTCTACAGTGTGATGGCAGAAGTGCCAGACCTGTAGCTTAGATCTTTTCCAACAGAACAAAGGTGACCTGGGCCATCATAGCTCAATTTGTAGAGCAACAGACGCGAAATCGGGAAGTTGTAGGTTCGGATGCCACTGGTGGCCGGTTGGCCATTTTTGTTCTGTACTTAATATCTATTTAACACGTACTAAATGTACGTAACACGACTTAATAGGTTGAAAGTCGGTTTCGATTACAATGCGGTCGTGAAAATTCAATATTCACTCTCATAAACAGTTTTTTTAATATGTCGTAATACATCTCACTTTACGCGGCTGGCTATTAAAATTGCTGCAACAGAAAGGTAAGGAGAGAGCATTATCATAGTGCTGCGTGCGTGACGACGTACGTTCGCGGCCAGCGCACGACGTCACCATTTGACCCGCCCACCCCTTCAAGCCACACCAGTCAAGCTTCAGGCTTAGGTGCTAGGCCAGTCTCCTCTCTCTTCTACCCGTAGTGGCGCGGCGTAAGGACTATAGAAATTATGAGACGATTAACCTGGACCCTTCCACCTCGAGAGGTTTCTGGATACATCCATCATCCGGACTGTTCTGGAATGACAGGCCCAGGTATATAAGATAGTAGTAACTTACCAGGAGTTGGAGACCCGGACAAAACCCAGGGCATTATTTTCACCCGTCGTATCCCGAGATTTCGTCCCCTCCAAATTAGCTGAAAGGCTGTCCCCGTGGTGTTGTGCGATTCAATACCTTCGGAATGCGACTTGACCGCACCCTCACCTGGCGCTCGAATATTGACCAGGATCTACAGCGTTCCAGTGCTCGTGTTGCGGCATTACACCCTCTCCTGTACAATACATAATTGTGCAGCAGCATTAAGAGAACGCTTTATTTGACCTGTGTTCGCCCCATCCTCCTGTACGGCTGTGAGGCCTGGTGCGATATTCCAAAATCTCCGCTTCGCCGCCTTCACGTCTTTCAGAACAAGGTTCTGAGGTGCATGACCCGTTCACCATGGCATACTCCTAACCTGACCATTCATCGCGAACTCCGTGTACCACCGTCCCATTCGGCATCAAGTACTGAAATTTGTTCGCCGGACGGAATCTCGTTGTGTCACCCGCACTCAGTCGAAAGACGACGACATTGCCCTCCTCAAACTGGTTCTGCGCACCAAGAAGCCTAACTGTAGTTTTAATCATCGAACTCTTTGCTCCTTTACCAGTTACCCTAGCCTTTGGCATTTTCACCCATCTTTCTTTTTTTCCCCACATTTTTTTCCAAAATGGGTCTGACCCGCTTTCTGCCCATCACTGATCCATAATGAGGGGTCTTCGATTCTGACCTACGCTCTGTAGAAGAGAGCAGTTTACCCCACTAGCGCAGACCCCCCGTGCGCTTCCTCTGGTCGTCAGATACACCCTGGATACTGATGAGTAGGACGGCTTTGTTTGCCCTGGGGCTCCCATCTCTTTGCCACCATTAAAAAAAAGAGTTGGAGTTGTCGGTTCAGTCAGTCAGTGGACGCAGTAAGTGAGCGAAAAGTTCAGCCAGTCTGCGTGTGCCAGCCTGTGAGAGTGTTAGCCTGTTGGAGCTGAGGACCCTTTCTGTTGCCTGACGTCGTGTGTGTGTCTTTTGGGGCCAGCTGCTGTCAGCGAGTGTGTTCCGCGGCAGCATGGAAGAAAGCATTGGGTGCCGACATGAAGCTGTGAACTGAGTTCTGCTCGAGTGTGGGCAGCGAACATCTTCCTAAACTGCGAGACTGTCGTGTGAGGGCTGCGAAATGTGGACTGTGCCAACGCCAACGAGTGTAACTGTGAGACTGTAGTACTGATGGCCGTAGTATGTGTGTGAATTAGTGTAAATAAACCGTGAGTACGAAGCGAGAGTAATTGTGTGTCATGAGACTCACGAGTGTAAGTTGTGAGCTTGGTAATCCCGTGTGTTAATGTGTAGTTTTATTTATTATACACATACAATATGATGGGCGGAAGACGTATTTCAGTGTACAGGTAATTTTGAAATATGGAGCATGCACACATTAGTATCCAGACTGTTACCTTTGGCAGCAATAGTAGCTGTATTCCGTCTGGGAATCGAGTCGAAATGATATTGGATAACAGATGCAAGTATATCTTCCATGCAGTTTCAATTATATGCCAGAGTTCATCAATCGTGGTGACTACCGAGTGATGGCGTGCCAATCTCTCGGTAATCAATGACCAGATGTTCTAAAAGGGTGACAAATCTGGAGAACGTTCTGGCCATGGCAACAGTCGAACACCTTCTGGATCGAACACGTCAGAAATATAACGGCGGCTGTCCAAAATTATAGACTATGCGAACATGGACGTGGACTCTGACCACAACCTGTCGGTCATGAAATGCCATCTGAAGCTGAAGAAATTGAAGAAAGAAAGGAATGCAAGGAGATGGGATCTAGACAAGTTGAAAGAGAAGAGTGTTGGGGGATTGTTTCAAGGAACATTTAACACAAGGACTAAATGAAAAGGCGACAGGAGTAGAGAGAGAATGGACAGATTTGAAGAGTGAGATCAGTAAGGGTGCTGAAGAAAAGTTAAGAAGGAAGAAAAGATCAACTAAGAATCATTGATTAACTCAGGAGGTAATAGACTAGATTGACGAAGGACGAAAGTACAAGAATGCAAACAAATGAGGAGGGCAGAAAAGAATAAAGGCGAATAAAGAATGACGTAGATGGAAAGTGCAGGACATCTGAAGAATAGCTGTGAGAGAAGTGGAAGGGTGTAGAAGGTTGTATGGTCTCGGAAAGGTAGATGCTGCGTACAGGAAAATCAAGGAAACGTTTGGAGGAAGGAATAAATAATTGTATTGGCTTTACGTCTTCATAACTACATATTTACTGTTTGGGGGACGCCAAGGTGCCGTAATTTTGTCCTGCTGGAGCTCTTTAACGTGCCAGTAAATCTACTGACACGAGGCTGACGTATTTGAGCACCTTCAAATACCACCGGACTGATCCAGGATCAAAACTGCCAAGTTGGGTTCAGAAGGCCAGCGCCTCAACCGTATGAGCCACACAGCCCGGCTTGAAGAAAGGAAGACTAGGTCTTTTAATATTAAGAGCTCAGATGAAAAACCACTCCTAGGGACAAAAGGCAAGTCAGAAAGATGGCAGGAATATATCCAACGGTTGTATCAAGGTAAAGAAATAGGTGATAGGGTTCTGAAACAAGAAGTGGCTGTTGATGCCGATGACATGGGAGACCCAATTTTGAGATCAGAATTACACAGAGCTTTGAGAGACCTAAGTAGGAACAAAGCACCGGGAATTGATGGTATACCCTCTTAATCACTGAATGCCTTAGGAGAAAACCATCATGGGTTGGTTATTCCGTTTAGTGTGTAAGATGTATGATACAGGAGAAGTGCCATCCGATTATCGGCAGAAAGTTGTTATACCTGTTTCCAAGAAAGCCGGTGCTGACAAGTGTGAAATCTACCGTATCATTAGTTTAGTATCCCGCGCATGCAAAATGTTAACACATATTATTTACAGAAGATTGGAAAGACAACTTGAAACTGAGTTAAAAGAAGATCAATTTGGCTTCAGAAGAAATGTGGGAACACGTGGAGTAAACCTGACTTTAGGTCTGATCTAGAGGAACGAATGGCGTTCGTAGATCTAGAAAAGGCATTCGATAATGTTAATTGGACCAAGCTGTCTTGAGATTTTGAAAGTGATCGGGATCAGATACTGAGAACGAAGAATCGTTTACAATCTGTACAAAAATTTGTCTGCAGTGATAAGAATCGACGGCTTTGAAAAAGAGGCAGCAATCTAGAAAGGAGTGAGGAAACGCTGCAGTTTGTCCCCTCTCCTTTTCAATGTTTATAGAGTAGGCGATAAAGGAAATCAAAAAATAATTTGGAAAGGGAATCAGAGCCCGAGGAGAGGAAATCAAAACCCTGAGATTTGTCGATGATACTGTTATTTGATCTGACTCTGCAAAAGATCTGGAGAAATTGCTGAATGGTATGGACAGAGTCTTGGGTAAGGAGTACAAGATGAAAATTAATAAGTCCAAAAGAAAAGTAATGGAGTGAGGTCGAACAAAGTCAGGTGATGCAGAAAATATTACATTAAGAAATGAAGTCTTAAAGGAAGTAGATGAATATTGTTACTTGTGTAGTAAAATAACTAATGATGGTAGAAGTAAGGAGGACATAAAATGCAGACTAGCACAAGCGAGGAAGGCCTTTCTTAAGAAAGAAATTTGTTCACTTCGAACAGTGATATAGGAATTAGAAGGATGTTTTGAAAACCTTTTTCTGGAGCGTGGCATTGTATGGAAGTGAAAAATAGACGGTAAATAGCTCAGAAAGAAAGAGAATAGAAGCTTCTGAAATGTGGTGTTAAAGAAGAATGCTGAAAGTAAGATGTGTAGATAGAATCACGAATGAAGTGATACTGAATCAAATTGGTGAGAGGAGATCGATTAGGTTAAATTTGACGAGAAGGTAGGACGTATCTTAAGACACCTAGATTTAGTACAGCTGGTTTTTGAGTTACGTGTAGGTGGTAAGAACGGTAGGGGTAGACCAAGGTACGAATATGACGAGCAGATTTGAGCAGATATAGGATGAAGTAGTTATGTAGAAATGAAGAGGTTGGCACAGGGTAGGGTGTTATGAAGGGCTGCATCAAACCAGTCTATGGACTGATGACTCAAGCAACAATGCAAACATGACGGGACGGGAGTTGTGTCCAATAGGACCCTATTCCATCACTCCTGGTGCTGGGACCGTACGGCGACGACGAATGCAATCTGGCAACGTTCGTTCTCCTCGGTGTGTCCACACACGGATGCGTCCATCATGATACTATACGCAGGACCGTGATTCGTCCGTAAAGACGACATGATATCACTTCTGTGTCCATTGTTGCCATTCAATGTATCACTGTAGGCGCGTCTGTCTCTGCTGCGGCGTCAAAGGAAGGCGGAACAATGGTCGTCGTGCTGACAGTCCGTCGTTCAGGCGTCGTTACACCGTCCATGTAGATACTTGTTGTCCTTTAAATGAACCAAGTTCCTGACTGGGGGTATGTGACGTGCCTGTACGATTTCGAAAGGCCGCGCGGACAACATGTCTGTCCTCTCGGGCTTTAGCGGTTGGGGGCCGCTGAGATCATGCATGTCGTTCTGTATAGCCTTCCTGGACCCATCGAATCCATATTCGCATAATATTCAAGGGATCCTGATAAACGCGAGCAGCAATATCATGGAAAGATAAACCGCAGTCCGGATAGGTCAAGACTCTGCTGTGGTCAAATTCCGACACGTGCTGGTAGGCGTTCATCCTTCTTACACGAGGCATAACAGCGCCTTTACACAAACAAGCAACGTTCGAATGCGACTTCCGATTGAGAAACCCGCTGTGAAACCTTCCCTTTTATACGACCGTAGACGGCGTTACTCCAACCTGCTACGTGCGCATACTCAGAAATGCTAATTATTTGCATATCGCAGCATGTTGTACCATTCCTGCAAATTTGACATTTGTTGCATGTCTCCTTCATGGTGTAGCAATTTTAATGGCCAGCAGTGTATTTTAGTACCATGAGGAATTAGATTTGCTAAAATGTCCCAACGTGCCTCCAGTTGCCGTAAATACCGACGTCATACCGTACTGCGTGTCAGTGACTAACTTGCGCGTTGTTCTATACGAAATCTTAAATTGTACTAAAATGTAGCATGTGCCTGAAAAAAGAATTCATAGATCCCTCTGCCTACTGAAAAGTTACTCAAATATTTTACCAATACTCCTTAAAATACAACTTGCACGTCATAAAACTCCAAAAAACTATAAATGACATGGATGAGTGGTGCTGCAAGCACAAGTTCGAAATTAACATTTCTAAGACGGAAATTAAAGTGTTTAGACAGGAGGGAAGATCCAAGTTTCGGCAGAACTCTTCGTCAATAGGATGAAAATAACCATCATAAAATATTTTAAATACCTACCCATCACTCTGAAAACAATCTCTAAATTTTTCACAAAGCATGTGACGGAAAAGACAATGCAAGCGGTATGAGCGATGCATGAAATAAGCTACATCAGAACCCTCAGCTTAGAGATAGCAATGGCGCTATTCAGAACTTAAATCATGACTATACTAACGTATGGGATAGAAATCATATAGTTATACCAATACCTCACAGAAAAGAACCTATCAGTACCAGGAAACGTAAAAATAAAAGAGCCGTACGTCAAAAGAGCGGTTGGAGTATCAAAGACTACAAGATCACGACTTGTCTACCTTCTCCCACAAGAATCATTCCTGACTGAAGACCTCAGAACACTTTTGCCTCTACCCAACACTAGAGAAATACTGCTAACGTCATTCACACACACACACACACACACACACACACACACACACACACACACACACACACACACACACACACACACACACACACACACACACACACACACACACACGAGACCTTCATTGGAGTAATCACATAAATATGATAGTTAATAAAGGGTACAGATCTCTGCACATGGTTATGAGGGTATTTAGGGGTTGTAGTAAGGATGTAAAGGAGAGGGCGTATAAGTCTCTGGTAAGACCGCAACTAGAGTATATGGTTGCAGTGTATGGGACCCTCACCAGGATTACTTGATTCAAGAACTGGAAAAAAATCGAATAAAAAAGCAGCTCGATTTGTTCTGGGTGATTTCCGACAAAAGAGTAGCGTTACAAAAATGTTGCAAAGTTTGGGCTGGGAAGACGTGGGAGAAAGGAGACGAGCTGCCCGATTAAGTAGTATGTTCCGAGCTGTCAGTGGAGAGATGGCGTGGGAGGACATCAGTAGACGAATAAGTATGAGTAGTGTCTTTAAAAGTAGGAAAGATCACAATATGAAGATATAGTTGGAATTCAATAGGACAAATTTGGGCAAATATTCGTTTATAGGAAGGGGAGTTAGGGATTGGAATAACTTACCAAGGGAGATGTTCCATAATTTTCCAATTTCTTTGCGATCATTTAAGAAAAGGCTAGGAAAACAACAGATAGGGAATCTGCCACCTGGGCTACTGCCCTAAATGCAGATCAGTGGTGATTGATTGATTTTATTGTATTATTTATAAAGAGAGCAATCTTGTCACCGACCGAAAGAATGTAGCAGAGCGCTGGAGGCAGAGCTTTGATGAAATTTGCAATGCAGAGTTTCCGCACGCTCCTGTTCCACAGTCCACACCAGTACAAGGCCCCGTTAGCCCAATCAGCAAGGCATAAGTCGCTGAAACGATGAGCAGGATGAAGTCTGAGAAAGCAACATGATCATATGTTATTCCTGCAGAACTCTGGAAATCAAAGCAGTGGGACAGAGCTCAGTGGCTCACAGTTTCTTGAGTAAGATAGTAAAGAGAGATGGATACCAGCCAAGTGGATGTCTAGTACAACAGTCCCAATTTGAAAGCAGAAAGGTGTACAGCTGAATGTTCCAATTATCTTCCAGTCCTGTCTCACAAAATAAAGCTTTTCGAGGAAATTATTGATCAAAGAATTAGGAAAATTACCCACCGCATCACAAACAATGCGTTTTCGTCAAATAATGTGATACAATAGACCTAGCCATACTGCTCGCTTGCTCATCGTAAAGCACCCTGAGAAATCGAGGCACCTACTCGTTGCTTTCCTCGACCTGGAAAAGGCGTTTGATCATGTGCCACATGATTGATCTGGCATGCCTTCCATGGTCATGGTGTCTCTGAAGAGCTGACAGATCAGGTCAGACTACAACAACCCAAAGGGCCAAGTAAATTATCTGGTGATTTTCCTGTTTCTGTTGATGTCCATCAGGATCTGTACTCTCACCTCTCCTTTCCATTACAATCATGGATGCTGTTGCAAGAGATCTATAGAATTCTGTACCTTGGCCCTTGCTCTATGCTGACGATGTATTTTTAATTTGTTTTGCCGATACTGGCGATAGTGGGAAGGAAGCGTTCGTGGACTTGATTAACGTACAGCCCAAATATTTGCCTGGCGTGAAAATGGGAAACCACGGAAAACCATCTTCAGGGCTGCCGACAGTGAGTTTCGAGCCAAGTATGTCCCGAATGCAAGCTCACAGCTGCGCGCCCCTAACCGCTCGGTCAGCTTGAGCTGACGATGTTCTTTAGCCCTCTGAGAATAAGATTGACCTACAATTACAAGCCCAGGCATGGACCAACCGCCTCGAAGAATTTGGACTGCGACTCAACTTTAAGAAAACTGAATATTTGACAACAGATCTAAATGATCTGAATACGATTCAAATTAATGGCGTTGACTCCCGAAAACAACGTCATTTAAATACCTTGGGTCAACAATTACGGCAGATGGAACCCTCAGTCCTGAAATATAAAATCGGGTGAGCAGCGCATGACTGAGGTGGCACTCAGTGGCTAGTGTCCTATGTGATAAGAAGATTCCAGACCGGCTAAAGTCTAAAGTTTATCGATTTGTGGTATTCTAGTGTTCATTTAAATCCCGGGCAGGGAAGGAAATCAGTACAGCCCTCTGAACCGCCAAGATCAGCTTACACAATCTCTTTCATCCGTCAGATTCATGCGGAATGACACACATGAAGAGTGAGGGGAGATGGAGAGTGAATGATGGGAGACCTAACAAGAACCAAACACCCACAGGGAAGAAGATACTTGCTTCTCCGCCTGCCTACACGCCCCATGTCTCGACCTTGAATATGCGGTAGAGAGCGGATTGAAGGTAGGAACCACACGAGTTCGTATGCCAATTCATGGAGGGTCAAATTCATCTATTTCTTTGTAATTATTTTGTTCACGCCTGGCTGAAATGTTAGCGGTCTCGACCATGACCTTGTTGTCAAATGGCATCGCGCCCGACCATTGTAAGAAAGAATGACCCTTATTTTCGCCAGTGTAGGACCTACCTATTAAATTACTCTACATTAATAACTTTGCAAGCACTGTCAAGTGAAGAATTGACATATTTTGCAGTAAAATATGCACGGATATCAAATTTAGATGCAAGAAATTAAGTTGAAGGAAGGTATCCGTCACTAAGAACATAGTATGTGATTCGTTTTTCATATAAAGACATACTCTTTTACAGAAATATCCTACCATGCTTTTTATTACTATGATTGTGGGAAATGGGAGAGAAATTAAATGGGATAAAATGACGTATAAGAATAAAAGACAGAGACAATGCGTACATTAAAGAAATATGTAAATGAAGAATATTGTTCACAATCCAAGAAAATAATAATGATAGGTGAGTTGTAATAAATAAAAATAAGATGTTGGCATAATACTACAATATCATAAAGAAACAAAGGAGAGGTAAGAGTAAATAAATAAAATGAACCCTTCCTGCATTCGAAAATAATTTGATTTGTATGAAATGAAAAATAGAGAATAAACTGTGCATTAGTTTTCACAAAAATAATAACTTTACAGCCATTCAAATCATTGGAGGACACTATTCAGGGAAAAAACGGAAACTGAATGGTTCTTCACTGCTTTGTTAATAGGAAAGGATATTCATTTCTGGCTTCTAAAAGTGCTGTCTTGCCCTCTACTTGTCTTCTCAAGTTTCCCGATTTTCTGCAAGTTTTAAGGCCATTCGTGCCCTCTTCCTGGTATCTTCTCGTCTAAAACCAACCGTCCGTCCTATTGTTAGAATCATGAACAGGGAATGGAGAAGACTAGGGAAACTATCGAAATTATTGAAAATAATTGTAAAATGCTTATGGGAGAAAACAATGAAGGATATGAATAACGGAACTGTGCATGCAAACGAAGGTGCGATAATTTGGGATCTAGGGATCTTTGTAAACAGTGGAATCAGCAAGAGTACTGATGGTCAAATATATCAGTGTATGGTTATACGTACTTCACACACAGAAATGGATACTAACGTTACAAGTTTAACCAAGTCTCGTCTCTCCTGCCTCGGTTAACCGAAGTTAAAAGAGAGATAATCCGAAAATTGATCATTTGCCTGTAAAAATCCAGTAAAATATTGACCAAGTATAGGTAGAAAATAATATGCGAAACTAACTTCTTGGTATCATGTCTGTAAAAGGAAGAAAATTTGGTTTTGTAACCATGCATGTACTCAGCACAAAATTCTGCCTCAAAAGTATGAACCGGTGCTGTATATTGCCAGGGTTTAACGACTTAGACTAAAAAGATTATGGTTGATAGTAAATAATGTTATATTTAGTATCTTGTTCTGTATTAATATTTTCCCAATCGTTGTTACTTTTATATTTTTCTAGCTGGTAATATTTTCTTTCTTGCTAGCTTTCTTTCTTAATCCGTTTACCCTCCAGGGCTGACTTATCCCTCGGACTCAGCGAGGGGTCCCACCTCTACCACCTCAAGGGCAGTATATGGAGTGTGAGATTTGGGCCGTGGATACAACTGGGGAGGAAGACCAGTACATCGCCCAGACGGTCTCACCTGCTATGCTGAACAGGGTCCTTGTGGGGGATGGGAAGATTAGAAGGGATAGCAAGGAAGAAGGAAGAAAGGCATCATGGCCTTCAGTTAGGTATCATCCCGGCATTTGTCTGGAGAAGTGAGAAGCCACAGAATGACTGTGGTGGGAATCGAACTTTCTCTACTCAGTTGACCTCCCGAGGCTGAGTGGATCCGTTCCAGTCCTCGTAACACATTTCAAATTTCGTGGCAGAATAAGGAATCGAACCCAGTTCTCCGGGGGGTAGCAGCTAATCACAGTAACCTTTACTCCACAGAAGCGGGCGCTGGTAATATTTCAGTTCATTAATATATACTCCATAGTGTATTTCTTTCAAATTATGTTTGTTTGTTTCGGCTGTAATAGGTATATGCCTAATTGCCACTACTCTAATATATAAGCCGGGCTGAGTGGCTCAGACAGTTGAGGCGCTGGCCTTCTGAACCCAATTTGGCAGGTTCGATCGTGGCTCAGTCCGGTGGTATTTAGAGGAGCTCAAATACGACAGCCTCGTGTCGCTACATTTACTGGTACGTAAAGATCTCTTGCGGGACAAAATTGCGGCACCTCAAAGTCTTCGAAAACTGTTAAAATGTAGTTTGTGGGATGTAAAAATAATAACATTCTCTAAAATATAAATGGCCACATAGTTAATATTGTCGCGGGCGAAAGCTAGTTTGGAATAAAAATATAAAATGGTCTGGTTTAGAAAGAATATTTCTCATACATTTTTACAATGAATAGGAATCAAAATATATTATGTCTCCCAGTTCTTTTTGTTCTTTGTCTCGCAGATTGAAAAAACTTTATCCTCAATAACTGGAGTAGAGAAAGTAGTACTGATAGAAGCCATCGGCAGTGAAGGACATCGTGCCGTGCGTGACGAGGATCTCTGTGAAGTCGTGGGCTGGGGACGTACCACACCCCTATCTTTCCGTCGAACTTCTGGGCCGCAACTCAATATGGTGAGAATGTATCGATATCATTGTGTTTTTCAGTTGTTTGTTGTGCCAAGAAAATGGTGGATATATTTGTTATTTTGGTGTCACCGTGTTGTCTCAAGTGGAAGTAGATAGATGAACTATTCACTTTACAATGTATTAAGGAGCTTCTAGGTCCCTCTAACATAAGATTAAGTAGCTGTCGGGCAAGACAAGTTGAGAGGGTTGGGGTTACGGTAGCAGACCGCACACAAAATCCTCGTTAGACTGAAATCCTTTTTTTAAGAGATAATCATGCAGTAAGGAGCTAACCAGAAGACAATTTTAAGACGAGGAAAAAGAACAGGAAATGCTGTCATTTGCCATCGTGAACGGGTAGAACGTGCCACCTATTAGAAGATGGTAACCCTCTCTCTGCAGAGGAGGAGTGCAGGTGTTAAAGTAAGACGGTTTTAGGAGATGATACATGGGTGTTATCAAGTTTTGAGTTTATCAATGGCTTCTTGGTTAAGTATTTATGATTTTATTATACAAGGTCATCGAAAAAGAATACCCATATTTAAGAAAGTGCTGCTTCAAGTAGGATTAACTTGTTTAGGCGATTAAGATCATAAACTGAAGAGGAAAGAAGGGAGATTTTTTTCTGAAATCGCTGCTAGTAGCCATTGCACTAGTTACTTGGTCTTGATCTTGACCGCGTGATATAGCGCGTCCGCGCGAGTGCTGTGCAGCCAGGCCAGATCACTACGATGTGCACCGTCCAGTACAAAGCTCAGTACGTGGTTTGGGTTGCGGAATTCAAATCAAATGTTCTTGTTCAATGTAACTTTAGAACAACTTATCAGTGTTGCGATGTGCCGGACAGCTCAGATTGCTCAGATTGGTAGAGGTGGCCCTTTTTCCTGGCCGCCTAGAAGTCCTGATCACGCTCCAATGGACTTTCTCTTCTTGAGATACATTAAGAACATTGCCTCCGAGTGAGTTGGCCTGCGGTTCGAACCCAACTGTCGGCATTCCTGAACGTGGTTTTCCATGATCTCTCATTTTCACACCAGGAAAATGCCGGGGCTGTAATTTAATTAAGGCCACGGCCACTTCTTTCCCACTCCCAGCCCTCTCCTATCCGATCCTCGCCATAAAATCTATCTACGCCGGTGCTACGTAAAAGAAAATTGTATACACAAAGACCAAGACGAAGTCACCGGCCATGAAGGCCCTTGGAGGAGTGGAAGATAAAGGCTTCCACCATTGTTAACCGCGGCACTTGATGGGGTAGGGTGGTTAGCTCTACGCCCGGCCGCCTTTGCCCCCAGGAATTAACCTGGTACTCATTTTTTTGTGTAGGCTGAGTGAACCTCAGGGCCATATGCACCTCCGGAAGTGGAAATCTCGTTTCTTAAATTTTACGACTTCCTGACGGGGATTCGAACCCACGTCCTTCCGGGCGAACCGAGCACGCCTTTACCGCCTCGGCCAGGCAGCCCCGGTATACACACTAAAAATATAAACGAAAGCTGCACGATTCTCCCTGAATACAACAAAATGATGCTGTTATAAAATCAATGGGAAAATACAGTGAGAGCTGAACTACGATTTGTAGTGGAATTATTACACATGGTTATGAGCCCTTTCATGGTTTTGTGTACAAACACAAGTTTCAGTATCTAAACGCTGACACATTGTATTCTTAAGTGAACTCACTTACTGTAATACTGTGTCCTTTTATATTCACTGAAAAGAGCTTAACACACGCTGGTTATCTATGGCTTGGAGCCGGGCTTTAGATTATACGGAGTTATGGCTGTCCATAGACGATATATTATCAAGGTAGATCAGCCTGTTGTAGAAAGTCTGAAATATATCACATAATCTTCGACATAAGATATGTGACGAAATACAGAAACACAAGAGTACAAGTAATAACTATGGTATGTAACAACGACGATAAATACTGACAAGTGACTCAATCATTGCACAAGAAGAGAGTAAGAAGCAGTAAGACTGCAATAAGAATTGTATACTGTAATATAGCATTGTATAGTAGAAAATAGTCACTGGACCAGCCGCTGTCATGCGTTTATATACACCACGTTTTCCCCCACTCCTATTCGCCTTGTCTTGGTCTGTCCAGTCAGGAACGAAGATGTGTGTTGTTGGTCTCCAACATAGCCGTTCCGCTTGACACACCTTACACTATAACTTTTGGGTCCGTAGTTACCACGTTGTCGTTATCCTTCTGGCCGCGTTGTTGATACGCGACTCTATTACCATCTCTGTAAATAGCTCTGTATTCCCCAACCACTGTACAAAATAAATCACCAAAATCCAATATGGAGACCTTCCAGCCCTTAAAGTACACTAATGCACACATAACAACTATAAACATCTAGAGGCACCTCTCGATCTCAACAATCGAGTTGTATTTTCGTGATCTTTCCCTAAAAGTTCACCACTAATTGTATTTTCAACTTGTAACCCTAGTATGATGGAACACACGCTACCAATGCAACTACCCCAGGCCCCGGACGCAGGTCTGGTTTCTCCCAATCGTCGGTTTATGGGGGATCTGGAACATCATGCTTCAGAGAAGGATCGGAGCTTCTCAAAATCTCTTCGCCCCCCAAAAAAGGAACTTCCTTGGTACTATTAACATCAACACACTGCTGAAAACTGGAAAGCTTAAACAACTGATTGATACCCTGGACAAATTTGATATTCAAATCCTAGCGATCCAAGAAACCAGATTTCAAGATGAGAACCACTTTGACTCTGAAAACTTCAGGATATTTAAGGGTAAACCAGCCAGAATTTATCAATACTTGGGACGGCCTTTGCAGTAAGGAAAACCATCTTAGATTCAGTCATCGAATTTACATCACCATGTGAAATAATCTCAGTGCTTACAGTGAAATCAAGCAACAAAGCATATGCCTTGATAAATGCCCACGGCCCCACTAACACAGACAATAAGAAAACTCCTCAGAAAGTAGAAGACTTTTGGGAACTGCTTGAAGAAACTACTAGCAAGATCCCTAAACATCAAGTTAAAATCTTATAAGGGGATTTCAATGCACAGGTTGGCAGAGAGAAGAAATACAGATCAATCGTAGGACTTCATTTTGCACATCGGCGGACTAATAAGAATAGCGAACGTCTAATAAGCTTTTGTACATCATTCATACTGAGACTCGTGTCCACGCACTTTATGATACCTTTACATAAAAAGAAAACTTGGAGATCACCTAACCCATTACTAGGGGAATTCCAGATTGATCATGTTGCTATTTCCGTAAATAATATGCTTGAGATTCAGAATGTTTAAAGTGCGGAAGGGAGTTGTCGATTCGGATCACTACATTACGCAAAATCAAGGTTAGGTTCCAACCAAACAGATCCAGACCAAAAGGCAACCGATTTCCAAGAGTGGATCCGGACTGCCTGAGGAAGAACGCTGACGTTTTCGTACGTGACATACACGATCAAGATCCTAAGGTGTGGTCAGACATTCGCAACACATTACAGTCATCAGCAATGAAATTCGGACAGCCACCCAGGAAACGTAAACACAGATGGTGGAACACAACCTGTGATGAAGCTATCAATGACAGAATCAAAGCATGGAATCATTGGAATGGATACCGAACAGTCGACAGATGGCAGAATTTCCTTAAGACACAAAAACTGACCTCAAAAACAATCCGCCGCTAAAAACGTACATACGAGAAAAACAGACTCACAGAGATAGAATTTAATTTGGAATGGCAACAGACCACCAGAGAATTGGCAAAAAGCTATAGTTATTCCTCTTCATAAGGAGGGCAGTGTGAAAGATTGTGGAAATTACAGAGGGATAAGTATACTCAACTCAGGTTACAAAATTTACTCAAATATTGTCAGAGAAAAATTATTCAGGTATTATGAAAATGTGATTGGAAATGAACAACATGGATTTCGAAAGGGACGCTCATGTGCTGATGCTTACTTTACCTTGAAAATCTTAGTCGAAAAACGCAGGGAATTTAACTTGGAAACTCACATAGCATTTGTTGATTTTAAGAAAGCCTTTGACCTAGTTAATAGGAACAGACTTCTTAATATCTTAGCAGAAGATAATGTCCCACAACAGTTAATAGATAACATATACAACATGTACAGTGACAACCTTATTGCAATAAAGTTAGGTAATCATCAGACTGAATGGAAACCGAGCAGCAGAGGTGTGAGACAAGGTTGTGGACTTTCTCCTTTGTTGTTCATGATCTATATGAACAACGTAATACAGGAATGGAGGCATGAAAGGCATGGATCAATCCCAGTCAGCAGATATCTCACACATCTAGATGCCATACTCTTTGCTGATGATGTTGCATTGGTAGCATCATCAGAAGATGATCTTCAGTGGTCAGTATTTAATCACCAGAAAGTCTCTTCAAAATTTGACATGATCATTTCACCACAAAAGAGCAAAATAATGGCCTTTAAGGGGAAGGACCCTATCCTGAGTAAAATCTATTTAGATAATAAAATTTTGGAAAGAGTCAACGAATTCAATTAACTGGGATACAATTTATCTTACCAAGGGGAAATTGATATCTCTGAAAAAATAACCAAATTTACCAGAACAACAGGAATCATAAATCATATCATGAAGCCATATCTTGTCCAAAAACACACTCGCTTACGTCTTTATAACACTTTAGCCAGACCAACGCTTTGCTACGGCAGTGAGGCATGGACAATAAGAACTTAAGACATTTCCAGAATTACAGCACGTGAAATGACATTCATGCGCAGAACAGCAGGCTATACGGTACGAATTGGGATCGTATAAGAAATGAAGATGTGCTTAAGGGACTGAATGGGAAATCAGTAATCAATTACATCTATGATTACCAAGAAAACTGGAAACGTCATGTTCAAAGGATGGAATCTGGAAGACTACCAAAGGAGATCCTACGCTATCAACCAAGAGGACAGAGATCTATAGGACGTCCAATGAAGCGATGGAAAGAAAATGCAAGACCGTAACAGGCCACATGGCCCAGTACTTGGAAGGATGATGATGATGATTATGACATAACCTCTCCTGCCCAAAGGCCAACCTCACCTTCCCGATATGAAAAACCTGTTCCCAGCCCTGTTGACAGAGTCACGGCGGTATAACCGTTACATCCATTATGGAGGAAATGCTGTGATTTCAGCTAGTCCATTAGCTGAGAGGTGGCAGCCCCACCAATGGTCTTACTTCCTTCAGGCTAGCAACCCGTCGGAATGACATTTGATTGCTTTCAAGTCTTGCAGAAGTAAAATGCAAGACCGCAACGGGTCACATGGCCCAATACTTGGAAGGAAGATGATGATGATTATGATTTGTTCAAATAAAACCACAAACTAGACCACAAGGAAACAAATGTGAAAATCAAATTAACTAAAATCCACAAACGCGAGGAAATGCAAATTCTGGCAGCGAACTGTTCTGACACTATTTACTGCTGCAGTATTTTATCATCTCGTGAAGAATGAGTATTAATCCCATATATACGCACATCGTAGTGAGATCCTATCCACAGCCTGCGTATATGTTTAGGGGGAAGTTTCCGTCTACTCGATCATTAATCTAAACACAATACTTACATATCAAAACAAACATATAATCACAGCATAAATAAACACACAACCTGCAAAATATGTCAACTCTTGTACATACAATCATAAATGGTACAATTTCTCTCATCATTCATCAACTCTTTGACACATGCTGACCGCGACGCAAATAACTTCGAACCTAACATCCGTTCTCCTCATGATCCCAAATAAATGATTTTTAAGCTGACTGACGATTCTATGTTTTATTTAACTATAGACTCCACTACCGTCCATTAATGATATGTAGAGGATAAAGAAATGTTCAACTCTGATGACTAGCGGTAGGTGCGGCTGTTAATAACTAATTTAGGCTTCTAATTCACAACAGCGCGCCTTGTGGGCTTACAACACGGCCTCGGCGGAATTACCTACGTTGACGGACAAGCAACATATCTGGCCACTATCCTCGTCGGAATTTCATTACATCGACGAATCAATTAACTAGATCACATGTTCCTCAAATCGCTCAAATCGCTCCACTATATAAATGACCCTGACAGCTCTGAAGTGTACATGCCGAAGAAAGCGCTACTACAAGTATTCCCTATGGCGTGACAACATAACTCTCAGTAATTGCACTGGCGCCCTTTATCGATGTTCCCTGCGTCCCATACAACACTCTTAAAAACAATAATTTCCTGTGGATATTTCCAGCCGGGTGCAGCCCTCGTAGGGCAGACCGTCCGAAGAGGGCGGGCGTCATCTGCCATGTGTAGGTAAGTAACGTCGTGTTATTATGGTGAAGGATAGTGTTATATGTGTTGTGTGAGTTGCAGGGATGTTGGAGACAGCACAAACACCCAGTCCCCGAGCCAAGGGAATTAACCATTTAAGGTAAAATCTCCAACCCGGCCGGAAATTGAACCCGGGACCCTCTGGACCAAAGGCCAGCACGCTGACCATTCAGCTGAACAACACTTTTAATAATCCGCACGCTTATCCATAATCTTTAGTCTTACAATAAACGCATTCACATTGTGATAGTACATATATCACACCCTCGCACTATATTTAGAAGTGGGAGACATTATTGTCAGTATTAGATTGTTATCATTGAACCGTATCGTTCATGGTAAGTGAAATTGATATTTAACACAGCAGTAATGTAGCGTCAGAGCATTGAATTCACAAAAGGTGCGAAATCGAGCTGTTTTAGGGGTGGGGGGCGGAGCTCGAAGCGACGGGCGTGGCGTAGGGGGTGAGCGAGAAAGAATATAGCAGATAAAGGATGGCGATACTCGGATGCTGATTGGGGAACTACATCTGCCACCCTGCTAAGAATTAAAGCGACAAGACTCAGGCTTGACCAGGCCCCGATTTACAAATGAGCGGACTGGGCATTTGCCCAGGGCGCCAGTTTTTGAGAGGCGACGGCCGGCGGATCGAGTAATTATGGCCTGCGTGAATTAGGTCTTAAATTCATTACACTCAAATTACTTTTACATTCCACAAATTATTCCAATTATTTTATGAGACTATATAAAACACTTTAAACTATTCTAACTTTAAAACCAGAATTCAACCTATATATTTCAATTTTATGAAGAAAATGTGTCTTATTTCTATAATTATTTACTTACATACAAACTATCACACTGAACTAACGGCTTCTTAAATAAAAAGAAAATCAGCCTCATTCTTATTTGTCTTTATAAGTTTAATTATGAGAATTAACTGTGTTTGCATAATGTGCTGTTTCAAAACTTGTAATCTTGAAAACTGTAATATTTAATTTGTAAATATTTATTTTCTAGAGGAACAGGAAAACAAGCAGAGGGGCGGGCGGCTAAATATTGTTTGCCCAGGGCGCTCACTACTTGAAATCGGGGCATGGGCTTGACACGTTTGTAAATCAGGGCCATATCTACTCTCCTGAAGGGATATCTGAGAAATTAAAACCACAGTTATATTCCTCATAATTTACTGAATGATATGATGTGTCTTGAGACGTTAATGAGCAGTGTTTTTCGTAATACAACATTCGCGCGAACACTGTGGGAACCAAACGACTCGCTACACAGATAACTCAAGTGTGTATCTGGGTGAAGTCCCTGGCGTGACGTCACCGGATGTTCCTAATAAATAGAGAGAGATGTGTGGAGTGGGTCTCATTCCATTCTAACATTTTCTTCAGTGCGGTCGCGTGTGTGTCAGTCCGGCAGATGACTGCGCTGTGAGCTTACCAATAGAACAAAGACTTCGTCGTACAAGATGAATGGGCGAACAATGTGCAATTCGAGATAGGGGTGTAGCTAGAATCTGAACTAGACCGAGAAGAATTACAGACGTGTAACATAAGTTCGTGTGCGGTTAAGCAATAGGCATACCGGTACACTAAGTGCATTTTGGCTAGCTAGGCCGTAACTTTAGCCTTAACGTAAAGATGGGCATTCTGATAAATTTCGTGTGCGGTTGAGCACGAGCATTTGCTATGTACATTTTGGCTAGCTAGGCCGCAAATCTTTGCCTTGACGTAAAAGTCAGATTTTTCACATAAGTTCGCGTGCGGTTGAGCACTAGGCATTCACTAAGTACATTTAGCTTGATACACCCCAAATTTCTGCCCTAACGTAAATAAGAAGGAGTAGGAGAGTCCGGAGTGCGTTACAGACGATTGACTGGGTGTTTAATTGCAGTTAGCACGGTGGAAAACCACGACAAGAGTTACGCATAGCACGAGACATTCCAACACTCATATTCAAGAAGACGGCATCGTAATGTGGCCATTCCCAGAGCTGAGACCAGGACTGTCAACCCAGGATGACGACGGCCTGATGATGGGCTAGACTCAAGAACCGAGTCCGGCATGGAGGGACCATGAGGTTTTCAGCATTAAGCTAAGTTGAACAGGTGTTTTGGCATGAGTTAGAGACAGCGATTTTCGCAGATATTTTCCTTTCAATTTAATTAAATCTTTATTTAAGCCCTTCTGGCAACCAAGTATCGATATCAGGATTAATGCATATATATAAATATAAATATGTAAATATTTTATTCCTTTGTGTTTGATAACGTAGTTAGTTGCAGCACCAGGGTCTTTAAAACATAAGGATATGCCGTCTTATATTGTTGGGTGTAAACTCATTATGATGCACTGGGCTACTTAAAGTCAGAGTTTGCGTGTTTATCTGTGTGCATGAATTTCACAGGAAGTGGCGAAGCAGAGGAGTATGTGTCCTTAACGTCGAAACAGTGAGGGTTCTCAAAATTTTTCGACGAGGTTTTCCCACATCTGTCCACTCGATTTTAACTGGGGACTCAGGGATAAAGAAATATAATGCGCGGACGACACTCTGTGGATTTTGATAGAGATATGATATACGGAAGAGTTTCCATTGGATGAAACTGACCTGATGAGATCCAGCACGTATGCCTTGATGTGAATCAGAAGGGAATGATCCCCATGTGTATTATAAAGAGGCCCAGAGAGCCAAAAGAATACCCGCTTTGAGGGAAACAAAATGTTTGAAGGTTCCATTATCCCGAGACAGTTGCCAGCCGTGTGTGTAAACCAAGCCGAGCTGAGAGTGTAGGTGTCAGCTGACGTTTGTTTTGAATGGCTGGAAGTATAGACGGCCTTGTCCCAACCCCTCGCCACGAGCGGTCAATGCCGCAGCCCAACATGCAGTTCAGGGGAAGAGATCCATCCCTTACGAAGTCTGCAAGATAAGTGAAGTGTTTTGTTTCCTTTGGTCTGTAAATTATTTTCAGGTGCTGCAGTGTTTGTTGCTTTATTGTGTGCTATTTTGTGTTGTTCTTACTTGTTGACTTGTCATGTGTTTTTGTTAGAATGTACAGTAGCGCGTACGCTACCTAGGAGTCATGGGTTCAAGTCCCATCCTTGCCAGTGAGTTCGGGCTCACCGTGAACTTAAGTGTTATTTTGGGGGCCCTGCATTTATGTTTATGTGTAGTTACATCCCGTATGTGAGGGAATTGTTGTTAGCTTTAATTTACAAGATGTGCGAAGAATTTCTGTTCCTAACATCATAAGTTTCAAACGTTGTGCCAAGGCGTTTCTCGTGAGAAACCTGTTCAAACTTATCGCCAATTTAATTAAAATACTAAAGCAATTACCACGCGGACTTCATAAAGATTAATTGTTTCGTTGCCACCTCATGGCCAATGACTTGAATTTGTATTTACCATATGTACTGTGCGTATTTGTGTTATCTGTGTTTCTTTTCATTTTTCGTTTATTGTTTCGTTTACTAAAATCTAGCTTATTTAATCTCGTTCCTCATTTACTCACACAACAACGTTTCCTGCCCTGTCAGATCTTTAAGATCCTCAATAGTTATACTTGATCTAGACACCGAACTGTACACGCGCTCGCCGATGACCTAGCCGAGTGAAGAAAGAACAGGAACGATAGGTAAGTTTGTCACTCTCTGTGCACACCCATCTTGATTTTATTTTCCCACGTGTAATTAAGGTATATTATTATTATTATTATTATTATTATTATTATTATTATTATTATTTCATTTGTAGGCTACATGTATTATTGATATCGTATGCTGGGAGGTATCCATATGTGGTATGAGTAATTTGTTTTGTACAACGCCGGGGAAAATTATTGCTATCTTAACTTGAAAAATTTGGATGAGCCATGTATGTAGCCCAGAGTTTGATGAGGCGGACTTGTTGTAGTAGTCGCAAAAAGTTCCGATGGCTCATGTGAAACACCTCAGAGTCTGTTGATCTTGTGATTGTCTTGAGATCCGTAAGAAGTTCAGGGCGTGGTCTTGACAAGTAGATATACTCATGATTGGCTGACAGGATCAATCTAGGCGTATCATGTGAGAGGAAGGCGGAAGCTAATGTCTATATATGCATGTGACGATACGGGAGTGAAACTTGACAATACGGCATGGAAGTGACACTGTTGCACTATACGGTACTGGACTTGACTTCAAACGTTTGTGAAGGGTAGTCTTATTATGTTTGAGGAACGTGACTGACCTACAGTTATGGAGTGGTTAGGCACTGGGTATTGTATCACTTGTGACGGCTTGGTATTGTATGTTGTTGAAAGCTGTGAGGTGCTGTATCTCAGACTTTCCAGAATTTACGTTTTAGAACGACAAGCGTGTGTTGCTTAAGTGAATATATCTTTAAAACAAGTGAGTCAGTGAACACAGTATTATGAGGTACAGTATCTGTGTGATATAATAAGTGCCAATTATGAGAACCTACAAGTCGTGTTGATACACAGAGACAGTGAAGGGTACCTATCTACATATATGTGCATTGTTCAACGGACTAACTGCAAATGGTAACTTTGTCCTCGCTTTTGTTTCCCACAGTTTCCATTGTTGTTGTCATTGTAAATATGGAATCTTCCAGCAATATTTTGTGTGTGTATTATATTTTGGTGTGTTGATAAGGTGCTCATACACGGATTTTATTGAGAATATAATGAGTTATTTTAGAATCAGTGGAGTTATTGATGAACCTAGGTGCAGTTCTTACCTATTTAGTCGTTTTCATAAGGTTAGGTAAGGCCTGAAGCAGATGTACCAGTACGCAACTTTTATGTACACGCCCTGGGAGAGAAAGAATTATTATCATGCCCTATCAAAATTCGAGGGGTCCATTCTGGTGAACTCTGGCGCCAATATTACGGACATTTCAATTAATTATTTTTATTAATTTAATTTATTTCAATTACTTTATTAAGTAATTTTACTTATTCAGATATTTTCATTTATTATATTTTTAAGAAAGTTACAACATTCCAACGATATCTAAATTTGATCACATCTGACTCTAGCTGTCAATTTAACATTGAACTCACTCGACGATTTCATTACGAATAATCTACAGTTTTATTCGACGAACACTCTGCATTAAATTACTTTTCATGACTGTAAAACGCACAATAAACTCAGCTAAATTCAATACTATCTCCTCACTGCATTATATTCAACTGCCGGAATTCTTAAGATGACACCACACAAAATCAGCATATCAGCATGCATAAATTTCGTCTCTCTATGCCTCTCAAAACCTGACCCCGAATCAACAATACCCTAATTCAAAATGACGTTGTCTCCATCAATTTGAATTCCAACACACACACTAATGACGACCATATATTTAATATTATACAATTCATGTTCGCTATCCTGACACAAGACATGCAATTTATTTCATTTGTCTCTTCAAGACTTGACATTATATTTCCGGCTTGTCCACACTTCTGGCTAACACAACCCCATTTAAATGGCTACACAATTATCTTGACCTACCATCTCATCTCTCGTCACAGAGCTAAAAAGTGTTTCGAGCATGGGATGCACAAACATGTACTGTTTCCACAAGTTATAAATGAAATGGAATGAAATGATTATGAATTCACTCAATTAATCTATGTATTAAAAGAGTTTAATAAAAACAGCTTTGGCAGATCCGTCCGAGGACAATTTGCTTCACTTTTTGTTTCATTCTCTCCGAAATTACCTGCCGGTTGATCACGAGACATTGGTAGGTCTCTAAGTTTAACCAACTTTGAGTACTCATAAAATCAAATCATTGAATAAACACTCCAATAATTGCAGGTGAAGACTTACCCTAACCCGCAATACACTTTATACTTAGCAGGTTGCTAAGCGACTAACACTTCATTAATGTTCTGGTATGAGTTTCGTCCTTAGTAATGTCAGTGCATGGAGTCATGTTTGATTACTACCTGCCAAGCCAGAGAGTATGCACTTCCTCTGATTACGGAAAATAATACTATTACCTGGTGGATGTTCTTTGATTTTCTAACTTTTCCCAGCTTCCAAATATTTTCAACAGATGGCAGAGCGTTCCTAAGAACTTGCATTACATGCAGCTAAGAGAAAAAATGTCTCCGTACAAATAGACTCGATCATGATATACACTACCGCTCATTAATTTCAATACACCCTGATATTTCAGATTTAAAACACAAATCAAACGTTATTTCTCACAAAAGATAATTATATTAACTTACACATATATAATACAATCACAAACATTATATTTTACTTTCATCGAAGTCTCCTCCTTTGGATTTAATGACTGTCTCACAAACTCGAGGCATACGGTCAATCAGTTTTTGTAGGTATCATGAATCTATATGATTACACACATCCTTAACAATATTCCAGAGATGTTTCTTGCTGGATATATAAGCTTCCCTGATACGTCTGTCCACTTCATCCCAGACCATTTCAATGGGATTGCAATCGGGCCTTTGGGACGGCCATACCATATCTTTCAATACTTTCTGTTTTTCCTTTGATGCAATGTAGTTCGTACAGTATGCTGACCGATGTTTTGGGTCATTATCCTATTATAAGGTGAACCCTTTCCCTATTAAGCGCAATCCACTTGGTACTGCATGATACTGAAGTATGCGGTGGTACTGCTTCTGATCCATACATCCTTCTATTTTCATAATGTCGCCAACTCTATCTCCGGCAAAATATCCCCAAACCATAATAGAACCTCCGCCGTGTTTAACTGTAGGTAGAACACACTGCTGGGATACCCTTTCCCCTACAAATCGGCGAACAAATATTCTCCTTCTGGTTCCAAAAATCTCGAACTTCGATTAATTGGTGAATAACAACTTCGTCCACTTTTCCGATGTCAAATTACGATGTTTTCTAGCCCATTCAAGTCTCTTTTGTTTATTTATGGGCCTTAGAAGGAGTTTTCTTGCTATGACACATCCTTTTAAGCCGGCTTCAATCAGTCTCCTTTCTACTGTTGCAACAGGTATTGTTTTCGTGTTTATTTCTACCAATTCTGCACGAATTTGGGGCGCTGTTTTGAATCTATTTCTCTTTCTGGTAATTCTGATATATTTATCATCACTTTTACTTGTTTTACGAGGTCGTCCTGGTCGTGGTATGTCCTTCTGTTGTCTTCTGGCGGTGAAGGGTGTATTGCACTCTCCTACAGACGCACTACACTGTTTCGCAATTTGGCGAATAGATAAACCTGCTTGGCTAAGTGCTACAATTGCAGCACGTTTTTCTATGGATATCTCCACTCGTGGAGCCATACTAGCGATGTGCACACTTCAACTGTCACGAAGGAACTGACATGCAGGAACCACATGTTATGTATCGTAGCAATGTTTGCTGTTCGCTGCAGATATCACATCACTACAGGGAACAACATAGATGCACCAAATGCGGCGTCCGTCGGCAAATAGGTAAACAAACATATCCGATAAGTACACAACGTTTATGTACACAACATTGGTTGTTGGGTACTATTGTATCTCGATGACCACAAACAAAAATCATGTCATGTGTACAACTGTTGTACTATTCCTTTGCTTCCTCAACCGTACCCACGGTATTAGACCTTATCTACAGAGAACGATATGCCAATTATTGGGTGTATTGAAATTAATGAGCGGTAATGTAGCCTACACCTTAGACATTATCTGGGCTCACCCATCGAAGGATAACCTAGCTACGCTGGAAAGAGTGAATACCATGTATCTTAAAAAGTTCTCTGCCTGGCAAAAAAAACGCTCCATTGAGACTAACCTATGGGCTCACAAGACAACCGTTCTATATAGAAAAACTGCGATTAAAAATACAATTGCCTTCTTCGGCACAATACCAAACTTTACATCAAGAACTGAAGGATAAGAAAGTGAATATATGGATAGCTTTTTACCAAACGGACAGCATAATGACGTCAGAATGAATGAATTCTAAGTACGAACTGCGGCATACCATAAGACGCTTCTTGATAAATGTTCATAAAACCACTGAAAAAGGGCAGGCAAAACAATATGACTACGGCAAGATAGTAGCGTTACAAAATTGTTGCAAAGTTTGGACTGGGAAGACTTGGGAGAAAGAAGGCGAGCTGCTCGAGTAAGTTGTATGTTCCGGGCTGTCAATTGAGAGATGGCGTGGAATGACATTAGTAGACGAATTAATCTGAGTTGTGTCTTTAAAAATAGGAAAGATTTCAATATGAAGATAAAGTTAGAATTCAAGAGGAAAAATTGGGGGCAAGTATTCGTTTATAGGACGGGGAGTTCGGGATTTGAATAGCTTACCAAGGGAGATGATCAATAAATTTCCAGTTTCTTTGAAATCATTTAAGAAATGAGAGGAAAACAACAAATAGGGAATCTGACACATGGACGACTGCCCTAAATGCAGATCAGTAGTGACTGACTGATATCAAGACGAGATATCTGTCATATTTATAACGAATGCTGCGGAGCCGTTTTTCTTAATACTATATTAACACATTCGCAACCTGCGGTTTTCTTAGATCTATTGTGACAATCAAACTGATATTTCTACATTTGCATCCCCACTCAAGTACACAAGCCACTAATCTTATACACAAATTGTGTTACTCATGCTTCTGGAGTGCACCTCACATCAGGCCGGGAGTGCCCCCTACAATTTGTTCTGTGTTTGGAATATATTTTGCTGTCTTTCGGGCCTCTTTCTCCCTTGATTTCTCACTTTGATTTTGATTTGACTTTGGTTTCTATTTTGTGACTATGTTTAAATTTATTTGTTTGCACCAGTTTTGTCAGTGGAAGTCACAGCAACCTGGGTTCCTGCCATCACCTTGGCACAGCATGTGCGGTCCATTGGTCGAATCCTGCTGCCTGGAACTTATGGAACCTCGTTCTTTACGCCGTAACTCTGACGTTACGCTTTCGTAGCCTGGAAGCAAGTTATCAGTTATTGTGTTACCCACTCTATCCACATTTAATTTTGAGTATTGAGTGTTATGGTCTTTCGGGCTTCTCATAATAGCTATCGTTAAGTCCCTTTATTTGGCCTTTGTATGCCACTAATCTCCCAAATTGTCTCTATATACAGTCAATGTTCAGTGTCGCGCTTCGACTCCCGACGCAGTTGCCTCGACAGAAACTAACCCACACTGTCCTGATATAGTCTCCTTTCCGTATTATCGGACTTCAGTTTCGACACACATGTACTTTGTTCTCTAATATTTCCTCAGATCAGTGTCACAATGAAACGTTCAAAAGCTCTTAAACGTTCAGTCTGTCTGAATGAGGTCTCTAACTTGAAATACAAGCCTCACTGCGTATCTACAAACTAGTAATGTCTAAGTTCACATCACATAACCCAGTCCAAGTTCAGTGTGAAAAACGCAAGGAAAAGTTCCGCACAGCAAAAACGTATAGGCTTAACTTGATTTCAAAACAGCAAGTCTCACACCGAAAGACTTTTACCAAAAGACTCGATCTAAAACGAAAAGATACAAGATCAATAAGACCCCTATGCAGCGTCTGTCTAGTCTCTTCGCTGAGTGGGTCAGACAATTGAGGCGCTGGCCTTCTAACCCCAACTTGACAGGTTCGATCCTGGCTCAATCCGGTGGTATTTGAAGGTGCTCAAATACGTAAGCCTCGTGTCGGTAGATTGCCTGGCGCGTAACAAAGCTCCTGTGGGACTAAATTCTGGCACCTAGGGGTCTTCGGAAACCGTGAAAGTAGTTAGTGGGACGTAAAACAATTATTATTATTATTATTATTATTATTATTATTATTATTATTATTATTATTATTATTATTATTATTATTATTATTATTATAGTCTCTTTATTACTTCGCTAATACACGCCAAGTGTACTTTCTCCATCGCGGTCTGCTCAGTCCTGTCCAATCATGACTGGATTCTATTATTGACGTTTTTTTTAAATTGGTTGTTAGAATTCGCGCGTGATTTCCTGTTATTGGCGTCTCAGTTCCCCACTCTTGTCACATGTGTTAGAAATTCAGCTTTCTACCGTTTTGTTAATCTCCGCCGCTTTGCCTTGGCCTACTTTGTGTTGGAAATTCATACAATGTTTCCTGCACTGTTTATCTTTTATAACTTCCCATACATGTCCCTTCTTTTTACAAATTTTTGTAATGTTTTGGCTTCTTTAGATTTTCTTAGCAGCTTCTGGAATATGACTGCATTTTCTCTACAGTATTTTGTCTCCTGGCGAACATGGCGAGCTCCCTCTTCTCTTTATATTTCTTTGACGGTTTAGTGCCCCGTCGACAGATTTACGGTTTCTATTGTCGGTGATACTTCACAGTGCTGCCCCTACTCTTTCCATAACGGCACACAAGAACTTGCCACCTTGAGTCCTTTCTGTCCAGTTTATCTAATTTATTACTCATATGAAACAATTACAATTGTATTTGATTGTCTATATTGAGCACAATGCAAAAGGGGCTCAATATATGCAGCCCTTGTCACGTTTCTCTACGAGATCGGGTATGAAGTGAGATGAACCTTCGTAGCGATATTTTATGATCGGATACCCTTCCTGACGTCAGCCTCATCAGAGGATATATTATAATAGGAAGGGAGAGGGTGAAACCGGGCGCCTGCACATAGATTTCTCCTGTCGAATAGCACCAAAGGGTATGCTCAATATCTAACGACGCCATCCGACGCATGAATCATCATCAAAAGCGACATTCGCCCTCATTGGCACATATGAACGATGCGTACAGGCTTGGAGTTGAATCCAGGCTTTAGGCATTCAAAGTAGTGATCAGAAATTATATACCCCCCACCCCCACCTACCCCGCATACCAACATTCTAATATTTAACGTCAAAAACTTCATAATGGTCCGTATTGAAAAAAGATTTACATTCAAAAACAAAGGTAAGGTTATCCACCTGTTCAATACTACTTACAATGTGTTATCATTAAAAAATCACATTTTATTATTGGTGGGTATATGTATTTTATTAAGTGTCCTTGCTTGCTTAAATCTTAGGCTGATGATGGCATTATATAATGCCGAAACCGGTACCCACCAATAATAAAATGTGATATTTTAATGATAACACATTGTAAGTAGTATTGAACAGGTGGATAACCTTACCTTTGTTTTTGAAACATTCTAATAGTGAATTTTTTTCGACCAACTGGACTCCAAACGGCTAACCCTGGTGTCAGACCATATAGACTTGACGCCTCAAGAATCAGGTATGTGATATATGGCACTATCACACATAAATACAGCACAAGATAAAAATTGCACAACCAGAACATAGAAACATATTTGAGCACTGTTTTATTCGACATTGGAATTTCGAAAGAAAATAACTATAATACGTTCCAACTGCTTGCAGACCTTTTTTGAAAATATGTAATACGTAAAGTTATGGACTTGGTTCTCACATAAAATTAGCAGTACGTAAGTCCTAATGTAGAACACTCTGAATTTCTAACGCACGAATTAATGAAGAACAAACGTCTGCTCATCAAAGAGTTCTCATAATTTTGTTGTTGTGTTAACAGGTGCAAATACGAATACTCAATCCCTACATGTGCAAACTATTCTACAGTAAGGTGGTAGAACTCAAAGGCTCCTACATATGCGCTGGAACAGCTAAAGGAAATCTGGATTCTTGTGAGGTAAGAATTTCAAAGTAATAATAATGCATGTGTACATTTTATTTTTCATATGTATTGCACATTTAAGTGTCATTAATTACGCTTTCCCCAAATTAAGATTGGTGTTCATTAGTAACACCTTAATCATCATCGTCATGAACTCTAAAGAGGGTCAGCGATATTATTTGCTGCCTCATGCGTGACCCAGAAATCCCTGAGCCCATCGCGAATTCGGCCATGGCACTAACTGTGCAGCTAGCGTAATGAATGTGCGACGGGAGTTGCGAGGACTCGGGTTAAGGGCCAGGGCAACCGCCCATAACTCGATATTTCGCCGAGTGCGCTGGTGTAAAGAGAGTCACAGAGTCACCACTGGTCCGTGGACAACTTTGAACACGTTATTTCAGCCATAATAATAATAATAATAATAATAATAATAATAATAATAATAATAATAATAATAATAATAATAATAATAATAATAATATGAGCTTGCATCCGGGAGATAATGGGTTCGAACCCCACTGTCGGCAACCCTGAAGATGGTTTTCCATGGTTTCCCATTTTCACATCAGGCAAATGCTGGGGCTGTACTTTAATTAAGGCCACGGCCACTTCCTTCCCACTCTTAGCCCTTTCCTATCCCATCGTCGCCATAGGACCTGTCTGTATCGGTGTGATGTAAAGCAACTTGTAAAATAAGAGAAAGGAGAAGCAAGTTTGAGGCTGAGCGGTATGAGGACACCTGCTACGTGTTGTTTACCAAAGAAGATCAGTTCGGAGATGAACACTGCGTGTTCGGGAATGGTTATCAAGAAATCAATCAGTCACTACTGATCTGCCCGTGTGGCAGATTCCCTATCTGTTGTTTTCCTAGCCTTTTCTTAAATGGCTGCAAATAAATTGGAAATATATTGAACATCTGCCTTGGTAAATTATTCCAATCCCTAACTCCCATTCCTATAAATTAATATTTGCCCCAGTTTGTACTCTTGAATTCCAACTTTAACTTCATATTGTGATCTTTCCTACTTTTAGAGACACCACTCAAACTTATTCGTCTACTAATGTCATTCCACGCTATCTCTCCTCTGACAGCTCGGAACTTAATACTTAGTCGAGCAGCTCGTCTCCTTTCTCCTAAAGTCTTCCCAGCCCAAACTTTACAACATTTTCGTAACGCTACTCTTTTGTCGGATTTTGCCAAGAACAAATCAAGCTGCTTTTCTTGGATTTTTTCAGTTCTTGCCCATGAAGTAATCCTGGTGAGGGTCCCATACACTGGAACCCTACTGTAGTTGGGGTCTTAACAGAGACATATACCCTATCCTTTTCATCCTTACTACGACCCCCAAATATCCTCATAACCATGTGCAGAAATCTGTACCATTTATTTACAATCTCAATAATGTGATTAACCCAAAGAAGATCTTTCCTTATATTAACACCTAGGGACTTACACAGATCTCCATAAGAAACTTTAACGCAGTAATTAAAAGTGAGAGGACTTTTCCTATTTGTAAAACTCACGATCTGACTGTTAACCCCGTTTATCATCGTACCATTGCCTACCGCCCAACTCACAACATTATCGACGTCATTTTGCAGTTGCTCACAATCTTGTAACGTACTTATTACTGTATACAGAATAACATTATCCGCAAAAATCCGTATCTCTTATTCCAATCCTTTACTCATATCATTTATATGTATAAGAAAACATAAAGGTCCAATAATACTCCCTTAAGGAATTCCCATCTTAATTATTACAGGGTCAGATAAAGCTTCGCCTAATGTAATTTTCTGAGTTCTATTTTCTAGAAATATAGCCACCAATTCAGTCGCTCTTTTGTCTAGTCCAATTGCACTCACTTTTGCCAGTAGTCTCCCATGATCTACTCTATCAAATGCCTTAGGTAGGTCAATCGCGATACAGTCCATTTGGCCTCCTGAATCCAAGATATCTGCTATATCTTGCTGGAATCCTACAAGTTGAGCTCCAGTGGAATAACCTTCCCTAAAGCCGAACTGCCTGCTGTCGAACCAGTTATTAATTTCGCAAACATGTCTAATATAATCAGAAAGAATAATTTCCCAAAGCTTACATGCAATGCATGTCAAACTGACTATCCAGTAATTTTCAGCTGTATGTTTATCACCCTTTCCTTTATACACATGGGCTACTATAGCAACTCTCCATTCATTTGATATGGTTCCTTCTGGCAAACAATAATCAAATAAGTACTTCAGATATGGCCCTATTCCCAACCCATTTTCTTTAATATATCCCCAGAAATCTTATCAATTCCAGCTGCTTTCTTAGTTTTCAACTTTTGTATCTGATTGGAAATGCTATTTTATCATAGGTAAATTTTAATACTTCTTTAGCATTAGTCATCTCCTATATCTGGACATTACCCGTGTAACCGACAATCTTTACGTACTGCTGACTGAATGCTTTTACCTTTTGAAGATCCTCACATACACACTCCCCTTGTTCATTATTGATCTCTGGAATATCCTTCTTGGAACCTGTTTCTGCCTTAAAATTCCTATACACACCCTTCCATTTTTCACTAAAATTTGTATGGCTGCCTTACGGCCTTTACAGTACGGTTTATCATAATAATTTCTAATAGGTATTCTCTATTTTCAATTCCGTACTTTATTTACCTGAAATCATTAACCTACATTCATCCATATTGCATAAAGTACATTATAACATGAAGAAGATTAATAATATTCTCTACCCTCTCCAGTGATAAGGAAGGTTCCACAGCGCTTCACTTGCTCCGCCCCTATTTCCCCCACCCCTCTCCACGATACAGTGTGTTTGTCCAACCCTTGTCCCGTTTCCCTACGGGGTCGGGTATGAGGTGAGATGAATCTGTAGTGGCGGGTTTTTATGACCGGATGCCCTTCCTGACGTCAACCTCATCAGAGGAGTTAATGAGATGAAATGAATAGCGTGATATATGATAGTAGGGAGAGGGTGGAACCCGGTGCCGGCACATAGCCTACTCCTGTCGAATAGCACCAAGGGGTCTGATCAAAGCTTAACGTCTCCATTCGATGGACGAATCACCATCAACAGCGTAATATGCCCTCACTCCACATGAGCACTGCGGAGAGGTTTGGAATTTAATGCCGGCTTTCGGCACGCAATCTAGTGATTAGAAGTTGTATAGCACCACCTTCCCTACCCTGCCGGCCAACATTCTGATGGTGAAATTCTTTTCGACCAACGAGACTCGAACCGGTTAACTTTAGACTTTAGACTTCAGCGCCTTAAAGATCATGGCCACCAGGCGGCCAATACAGTATGCTACATTATAATATCCAATAGGAATGATCCATAACGTTCCACTCGCCCCTCCCCTGCTTCCGCACCCCTCTCCGCGACAAGTATGCTTGCCCAAAACTTTCCATTCAGTACGTTCGCAACCTTGGTGGAGTGCAGTCGCTTTCGAGCTCGCTACGTGTGACTCATCCATAGCCTGGTATTCCCGTCGTACAGCTTTCAGTGTTCGTGTAGGATATTTATCGTTCTTGAACTGCAGCTAACATTATCAACTGGACTATGAATGATCCGCCCGATACGGGGCAGATCATTAATTTTGCCCTACAGACTTGTTATGCAGATCCAGCTACAACACCTTTAAGAATAAATCCTCTTGATTTCCAATCAAGTCTTCAAGATCAACAGCAACCAGCCCTCCCAGTGGAGCAACATCACACCTTACGTACTCGACATCATGAAGAGAGCAACGTCAGCACGGGCACCTTATCAACAGAACGAGGATCAAGTACAGGCACACATAGTCATAATAGTTCTAATATGAAGTGCAATTTAGACCCTAAAACTAAGCGTTTTCGTGCCGATCCCAACTTACATACGGAACAGTTAATAGACATGGATACTGAGAATGAAAATGCCTCTTCCGACACAACTAATGACACAAATGCATCAAACCACCTTTCTGTTAATACCCCATTAGTTGTCCCATCATCTTCTACTAGGGGTACACCGTCGTCATCCCGTCTCAGTCAAAATAATAGGTACAATAATACTGATAACGGACCGTTCCTTGATGTTGTTGAAGGGACTAAGGATAATATAGGGAACTTACATCCGATGTCAATAGGACGATTAATCTTTAGTGAAAATATAATTCCCCGTCAACAAGTTCTGGACATTAAACCTTCTGGTAAGAATAGACTTCGTATCGAGACCTTATCCGGAATAGCAGCAAACAAGCTAGTTGAATCAAACTTTTTGAAGGAAAAGCACCTTGATGTCTATATTCCCAGCAGTGTTGTGCACAGGCTCGCGATTATCAGAAATGTAGACACGACATTTAGTGAAGATGAAATTCTAAAGGAAATTCAGAGTGCTATTCCCATTTCCCAAGTGAAACGATTTACAAAGAAGCTTCCCAATGGAGACACGCGACCTATTCCAGTCTGCCTCATAACATTTCGTGCCCAACACCTACCTCAACATATTTATATCCTAGGAACACGGTGCGAAGTTCAACCTTACATCTTTCCAGTGATGCAATGTCACCGATGTTTAAGATATAACCATTCATTATCTCAATGCAGAGGACAGCAACGCTGCAGTAGGTGTGCGGGACCCCATGACGTAAGAACTTGTACTGACACTGCACCACCATCATGCATGTATTGCCACGGTCCACACTTAGCCACGGATAGGGAGTGTCCCGAGTACAAGAAATGGTCCGAAATTAAATACCTTATGGCTCAGAATAATGTATCTCAAGAAGTAGCAATCAAAATGTACCATAACAGAAATTATTCTACTGCTGTACTGGCCCCGTCTTTCAATTGGCAAAGCAGGGAAGAATTCCCTCCTCTCTCACAATCAGCGGTCCCGTCTCCAGCGGACTTTCAGCCACAGCTACCACGCACGGATATCCCGCCGGCTAACATGCAGCCTCGGTATCCAAAACAGGTTTCTCAGCAAGTAAACAACTTGACCAACACGTCGTTAACCTCACAGCACCATCAACAACAAATAATGCCTCCTCAAAGACAACAAACGCCGATGAGAGTGCATTATCGCATACCACAGCAATTGCAACGGCCCCAGAGACTTCCTCCCCCATCTACACCGCAACCAAATTATCCATCGATACAACAACGTCAGTATATTCCCCCACATTTGCCTGTAACACCAATTTCCCACAACCCCTATCCCCCCCAACCACATAACATCATGACAACCACCTCCAAAAATTATGAGCATTTGATCGGAAAGATATTTAACCTTATCATGCTCCTCCTTACTCAAGCTCAATCTACAACGCCCGATGCCTTTAACCCGGCTATAATACATAACATGATCGCAAGTATATTTACTTCAGGTAATGAATAAAACACTCCAGTGGAACGCACGTTCCGTACTTGCGAATAAAGAGACCTTACGAAGAGTTTTATACACTGAAGATATTGATTTCGCCACCTTGAGTGAAACCTGGCTTAAGAACGATTCTAATCTAACCATTCCTGGCTATCATGTCATCCGACAGGACCGAGAAGACGGATATGGAGGGGTAGCAATATTAATAAAGAATACAATTCCATACGTAGAAGCAGTCATTGATCACTCGCAGATTGCAAGTTTTCAGGCCGTTGCCGCAAGAGTTCACATTAACAACCAAGATATTTAATTGGTCTCATTATATAGCCCACCACGAACAAAAATTCAACTTCAAGAATGGTATCGGCTTACGCAACAGATAGAGCCACCTTTTCTCTTTTGTGGTGATTATAACGCACATAGCACATCATGGGGTTGCGAGATAAATGACACATATGGTGATGCTGTCTTACAAATAGTGGATGAGTTCAATTTATTTGTGTTAAACGATGGATCGGCTACCCTGTTACCAGTACCGGGACAACGTCTCTCCGCTGTCGACCTAACCATTTGTTCTTCTAATATCTCATCTGATTTTCATTGGAAAATCTTGCCGTATCCAATGGGTTCTATGCTATCATCATTTCGCCTGTTTTACCATTTCGCCCTTCACCGATCAAACCCACTATTAAATGGAATGTTCAAAACGCTGACTGGGTCAAATACAGAAGGGTGATAGACGCAAATATACACTCTGTGTTACATCAAAAAACCACGCTTGATAAATACAACGCCTTCGTACACACCATTAATTTCGCTGCCGCCATATCCATTCCTGAACGAAAACAAACAAACATCTCCAAAAGATTCCCTGCTCCATGGTGGAATTCCGAATGCAGTCGACAGATAGCTAAGAGAAATCAGGCCCTCAGCAAGTTAAAGCGAGCAACTACAATGGAAAATTTCCTCAATTACAAGAATATAGATGCAGCAGTCAAACGCTTTCTGAAAAGGGTAAAGAAGAATAGCTGGCGATCTTATTGTGAAAAACTGACCAAGGATACACCCCTATCGCAAATATGGTCGATGGTTAACAAAATGAAGAACAAAACGCCAACCCCTAAAGCACTTAAATGTTGGGCAGAAGAGTTTTCAGATATTATTGCTGCACCTACGACCTCATTTCCTCCAAAACAACGTCCACCGTTCGAACTTTTCCGTCCTACGCAAGATATTCTAACATCACCTTTCACGCTACATGAATTAGAACAAGTTTTAAAAACTACTGCTAACTCTGCGCCTGGATATGACCATATACATTACTGCATGCTTTCTAACTTATCTCGCAATGCCAAGGAAATATTGCTCTTACTTTTCACATATATTTGGAATGAAACCAATTTTCCCGACGACTGGACGACGCAGATTATTGTCCCAATTTTAAAACAAGGTAAAGATCCTAACGAAGCTGCTTCTTACAGACCCATCGCTCTATCTTCATGCATAGCTAAAACTTTTGAACGGCTGTTGAAACTAAGACTGGAGTGGTGGTTAGAGTTTCATAATTTATTGCCTCGATCTCAATATGGGTTCCGGAAAAGTCGTTCTACTTACGACCATCTTAGCATTCTGACTACGAACATTGAACATACATTTCTAAACCATGGTTACCTTACCGCCATATTTATCGATATATCTGGGGCATATGACAGCGTTAGTATACAAGTACTTTCTGAAAAGCTACATGACCTTGGTCTTCCAGAAATATACGTGCGAGGTATATATAACTTATTTTTCCGGCGGACAATCTATATTCGAACCCAAGATAACACCTTGTATGGGCCCAGACTAGTAACAAAAGGACTCCCTCAGGGTGCTATACTGAGTCCTTTACTGTATGCCATCTACACTGCAGATCTCGATCACATGTTTAAACAAACAGTCAAAGTTCTTCAGTATGCAGACGACGTATGTATCTACGCATCATCGCAGTCTCTTTGGTTAACATGCTTATGGCTAGACGACGCTGCAAGGAAACTCCACGCCTGGACATTTCAAACAGGTCTTAATTTATCCCCAACAAAATCCTCTATTATTGTCTTCACTCGAAAGCAGTTCCACTCAATATCACCATCTGTACATCTTGGGCCATACTCCTTCCCTTTACGAACTTCAGCCAAGCTACTAGGCTAATACCTCGATAGTAAACTTACATGGAGAACCCACGTCGAGTACCTGGTAACTAAAGTGGGCCGAACGTTAAACATAATCAGAGCATTATGTCGAGTATGGTGGGGAGCTGACCGATCTGTCCTATTACTATTATATAGATCGTTAATCCGATCTGTACTAGATTATGGCTGCATCTTTTTCGGCAACGCACCGCAGTATGTCCTACGAAAACTAGATGTCCTGCAGTTCCGCGCACTCAGAATATGTCTCGGAGCCATGAACTCAAGTCCTACTAACGCACTTCTGGTAGAGGCTAAAGAAATGCCCCTTCAGATAAGACGAGATCTGCTTGCCAACAACTTTCTTCTGCAACGCTCGTCCATAACTAGCCACCCTATAACATCTAAACTGCGCCGCCTCCTTCCACTGTGTGACAGAAGAACAAACAGAAGACTACGGATACCTCTATTGGTCAAAAGTATCAAGAAATTGCAGCACATCATACCCCTTACTCTTCAAGATACAGCGCTTCCAGTATTTCGGCAGAGGTATGAACTTTCAGTATTTCAACCATCCACATTTCATCTTCCAGATTTTATAATATGCAATACCAATATCAACGAAAAAGTAACAAATTTTATCAATGCATATTGGGGCAGTTATACTCAAATATACACAGATGGGTCTAAGACCAATGAAGGAGTCGGATATGCGTACTACTGCCCTGCACTCAACACTAGCAAAATGTTCTCCCTTCCCCACGAAGCTTCAATATTCACAGCTGAAATACTTGCCATTAAATCAGCCATCACGTACGGCGTCCAGCACTTCAGCAGTATATTAATTCTCACGGACTCCAAGAGTGCACTTCAAAAACTAGAACACCCATGCAGGAACACGCGTTCGAATAAATACATCATGGACATCCTAAGTTGCATATACCAAGCTAAGGAAAACGGAAAAGAAGTTCATCTTATGTGGATCAAAGGTCACACTGGAATTATACACAATGAAACCGTAGACCAACTGGCAAAGCAGAGCATTACAGAAGGCCAGTTCCAAGCACTACGCCTACCATACACGGACTTCCAAAGCCACATCAAGGAACAGGCTTACAAAGAATGGTCAAATTACTGGGCAACAACTCAACGCATCAAAGGCAAGCATTACGCCGCTATCCAGAGACACATCCCACAGAGACCATGGTTCAGTCTACTATCTCTAACTCGCCGCCATATGACATCAATTATCAGAATGCGACTTGGACATGCATCTTACCCCAGTCATCTGTTCAGACTCAAAGTCATAGACTCCCCAAATTGTCCCTCTGACCCCAATCAAGAAGCAGACCTCAACCATACAATTTTAGGATGCACTAGATACAAACCACAAGTGACCAATTTATATCAAACGCTTATACAACTGAAAGTTCCACTTCCCACTTCCGTTTCGTCGTTGTTCAGCAGCTACGACATCCGTATATATCAAGCAATAGCCAAATTTTTAAGTGAAGCCAATTTAACATTGTGATACGTTTGTTCTGTAGTCTGTAGTTAAACTGTTCTCATCCAACCAAAGTTCCTGTACCGTGGCTTTCCATCACCAATTAGTCACAATGCCATTAACGGTCCCATATTGTAAAGATGTTGCTCTTTGACTTTCCTGTTTTCTAAATGTACAGAGCTGGCAGCATGGTCTTACGGACCAAATGCCAAAATGCTAAAAAAAAAAAAAAAAAAAAAAAAAAAACTTTCCATTTGCCTTTCAATGACCACAGTCCTGAAATAAGATTTGGTGATAACAGACTTAGCATCGGGAATCTAGATTAGTACAGAAGTTTTTTCATTATGTTAATACTTGTAAATTCATTATTTATCGATACTTGTTCATATTATCACCTAACTCTCTATCATTGGCAAGTTTAAGCAACGTAAACAATACTGTACATACATACGCATGTTTTAAGTGATTTGATAGAATCTAAGGATGTTCTTGTAGAACGAAACATGTCATTCTTTGTGTAATAGTGTGTATTTTTACACTATTTTTATAGTGTTATCATTTGTATTGGCATTGTTGTGTGACAGACTGGAAAGTTTTTGTTACATAATATTTCTTTTGAATTTACTGAATATTACTTTGGATTTGGTTGTAAGATGATTAGAAGTAAACCATTCAGTTAATATGTAGTCATTCCTCATTTTATGTATGACAATACCGTGATTTTCTCCTACGAAGAAATACCGCTATCAACTGCAAACCGAAGCAGATTTCCTTCAAGATCAAGATCAAAAATGCCATTAACGAAAATAATAAATCATACAGGGCCCAGTACTGAACCCTGATGTAACATAATATTTGAGTGAGAAAATATATGTTTTAGAACCACTGATATCAAAAAACTTACGTCTATTATTTAAATAACTTTCTAACCACGTCAGCGCAATTCCTCTCCAATTTTAAAATGAAAAATTATGTCTTCCTAAACATCAACTGGTTTAAAAATAAGGAATTACTTATATTTTTAGAACTATGAGTAATGAAAAAGACTGCTGTTCATAAGGCTTGAGAATAATTCATCGGAACGATGTAAAGGCAAGCCTTGAGTTACGGAGGAGGTCTTTCTTAAAATGGACGAGCGTAGGAAGTGTCGGTACAAGAATGATACTTGAGAATATGGAATAAAGAAGTACCGGGCACTGAGAAATTAAAATTGTGCAGAAAATTGAAAGAAGCGTGGCCAAATGCAAAGTGCCAAGAAATGGAACCGCTTGAACAAAAGGTAGAGAACATATAGCTTACAAAATAGTAAAATAAATGGACCATACCACAAATGAAGATGTTCGAAGGCGAAGGCAATTGGGAGTGGCGCCTATCTCAGAGAAGATGTGAGAAGAACGGCAGGTTCTACATGGTGACCAACGTAACATTTTCATCTCCATACCATGTAAGACCCAGTAACCAACGTAAAATTTTCATCTCCATACCATGTAGAACCTGCCGTTCTTCTCGCATCTTCTCTGGGATAGGTGCCACTCGCAATCGCCTTCGGACATCTTAATTTCTGGTATGGTCCAGTTTGTAAGACCCAGTGACCAACATAACATTTTCATCTCCATACCATGTAGAACCTGCCGTTCATCTCACTGCTTCTCTGGAATAGGTGCCACTCGCAATCGCCTTCGGACATCTTCGTTTCTGGTATGGTCCAGTCTTGTAAGACCCAGTGACCAACGTAACATTTACATCTCCGTACCATGTAGAACCTGCCGTTCTTCTCGCATCTTCTCTGGGATAGGTGCCACTCCCAATCGCCTTCGGACATCTTCGTTTCTGGTATGGTCCAGTCTTGTAAGACCTAGTAACCAACGTAACATTTACATCTCCATACCATGTAGAGCCTGCTCATGCTTCTTAGGTGTAGGCCAACACTCCGACCCATAGATTGCAACTAGTCGGACCATAGATTTGTAGACTTTCCCTTACGACAAAAACAGCTTCATGATCACTAATGCCATCTATTACTTCGGTTTCTTCATAGAGCTCATCTGGTTTTACCAGCACCACGTCCAGGATATTTTTCCCTCTAGTTGGTTCCATCACTTTCTGAATCAGCTGTCCTTCCCATATTAGCTTATTTGCAATTTGTTGATCGTGCTTCTTGTCGTTCGCATTTCCTTCCCAACTGACATTTGGTAAATTCAGATCTCCCGCTACAATCACATTCCTTTCCATGTCGTTTCCCACATAGCTGATTATCTTATCAAATAATTCTGAATCCGTGTCAGCGCTATCCTTTCCCGGTGTGTACACTCCAAAGACATCAACTTGCCTATTATCTTTAGAAATGAGCCTTACACCTAGAATTTCGTGCTTTTCATCCTTAACTTTTTCGTAGCTTACAAATTCTTCTATCACCAGAATGAATACTCCCCCTCTCACCATTCCTATCCTATCTCTACGATACACTCTCCAGTTCCGTGAGAATATTTCTGCATCCATTATATAATTTCTCAGCCATTATTAAACTCCTATTACAATATCTGGTAAATATATATCTATTAAATTACTGAATACTATTCCTTTCCTTACAATACTTCTACAGTTCAACACTAGCATTTTTATGTCATCCCTACTTGACTTCCAGATCTCTGTACCCTTATCACCGCTCCCTAGACAACATTTCATCTCATTAGTTCCTCTGGGGGTTGACGTCAGGATGGGTACCCGGTCGAAATAATTTTTTTTAAAAAAGAAAATTCATCTCGCTTCATACCGGATCCGGTAGAGAGACAGGACGGGGATTGGACATACGAACAATTTTCCTAGAAATCAAAAGATAATTGTTTCTGCGTCATTATCTTCTTGTGCAAGTCTTAAACGTGCCTACAATCGAGCATAAAATATTTAGCAATTGTCTTCCAATTCCAACATTAAATTGAGCCCGTGAGTGATATACTTTACTCCACACGTAATTTTGAATACATTCCTCGACATAGGAATGGCATTCGGCCACACAACAGGACCAGGTCGGCATATGGGATACCCCATCATGGTGTGCGAAAAGCGACGACAGAGTATAATGTTTTAAGTATCAGTCAATTGACACTGATCTGCAATTAGGGCTGTTACCGGGGGTGGGGGGAGGGATTCCGTATCAGTTGTTTACCTAGTCTTTTCTTAAATGCGAGTTGGTCGTGCGGTTAGGGTCGCGCAGATGTGAGCTTGCATTCAGGAGGTAGTGCTTTTGAATCCCACCGTCGGGAGCCCTTAAGATGGTTTTCCATTTTCACACTAGACTGTACCTTAAGTTGGGTGTTACATAAAATCAGCTTTATGGTCCGTATCGCACTTCAATAGATTCACAATTAAGTAATTTATTTTCCAGCTAGTCGATACAATGATTGCTTAAGGCAATTTAATGGTTAAAAGTGGCACATGTTTCGTATATTATCAACATCTTCAGCCACATAACACTGTTTAGATGAAAAATATATAAATTGACAAAGTAATGCTTTAGAGGAAGTGTCCTTGTTTGTTTTAATGAATCGAACCCGGGACCCCTGTGACCAAAGGCCAGCACGCTAACCATTTATCCATGGAGCCTGACAAATGAACCAAATATGTCAATTTTCAATTTGTATATTTTTATATATTAGAAAAAACTGATTGACTTCAAGGTCATAATATTTCACTGATGGGATCGCATCCGAAGTGCCATAAAAATAAATGTCCGGCGTGATCATCCTGCCACACCCACTTTTTGAAGTAACCCTTTCGTACTATCATGGTAAGCAATGATTCCGTCCATTTCATTCATGGTCACAGGATAAGGCTGTGAAGTATAGGCCTACTCCTGGCTCATGGAACAACCTTCGTTTTATCTCTGACTTAGTTTCGGATCTTAGAAACAATAAAAAACCAACTGTTCTGTTTATAAGGTAAGGAGTCTCAGAACCGGTGACAGGATTCTCGGGCCCCTGGGTAATTGAGGGGTCCGGGCCCCTAAATTCCGGTACACCCCTCCTGACCCCCACCCCCGCATTTAGTTTACACCAAAACCGCGAACTTGCAGGTTATTTAATAACCAAGACTTACCTGATCATCAGCTCCTGGCGGCAGAGTTTGCACCAAATTTGGTGTAATAATGGTATATAATTGGTGCAAAATTTTTATCGGTGCAAACGTGGTGTGTTTGTGGTGCTAATGTGGTGCAAGAGCAACAATGGATGCACCGATTTAACGCAAATGAAAAATGCACCGAGGCTGCACCGTAATTACACCACATATTTATTCACATTAATTTACTCCAGTTTTACACCAAAAATGTTGGTGCTAGAGAAACGACATTTTACACCATAGTTATACGAAAAATTAACTACAAAATCAGACAATTTCTGCACCATGTTTGCGCCAAAAATACACCAAAGTTTTCTTTTAACTTTCTTTATTGTCAACACTACTGTTGAACCAAATTCGCTTCAAAAATGCTCCAGAGTTACACCCAGGTTTTAGGTGCATTTGTGAAATCTCCTAGGTGTCATTTCAGTGAAAAATTTGTGCAATATTCTTCGTATTTTTCTATTCTTTAAATGTTTATTTTTAATTTATATTTTGGGACCCGACCCTCTGCGGTATTTTCCCCCTCTACCCCCGCTCTCCCCCTTGTCGCCCGCCCTGAGAATTCTGGTTTTGCCTTGTGCTAGTGGTGACTATTTACGCGAGTGTTTGATTATTTCGATATCTAACAATGCCACGCTCACAAAGAGTGTGTGGAAAACTGAATAAGCTGCATGTGTAGAAGTTGGTGAACGCAAGACTTGAGAAACAAACTAGCAATGAGGTTAAGTTCGAAGTAAGAAACCCTCGACATCCAGTAGCACTTGACGAAAAATTGTTCAAGTGAATAGCATTCTTTTTGTTGCTATTTGCTTTACGTCGCACGGACATAGATAGGTCTTATGGCGACGACGGGATAGGAAAGACCTAGGAGTGGGAAGGAAGCGGCCGTGTCTTTAATTAAGGTACTGCTCCAACATTTGCCTGGTGTAAACATGGGAAACCACAGGAAACCATCTTCAGGGCTGCCGACACTGGGGTTCGAACCCACTATCTCCCGGATGCAAGTTGACGGCTGCGCCTCTCTAACCGCACGACCAACTCGCCCAGTGAATGGTAATTATAATAACGACCAATGACAACAATACCGCGGATTTAGATTAATTCTCATTGAATTGTTAATACAGTAGTGAAATTTGCTTGTGTATGCAAGAAGTGTGGCAGTGATGATATAGATGACAAGAGAGTGGGCTTAGTGGCCAAACTGCGCATTAAATAGAATGCCCAAAAAACATTTTTTCAGGGCAGTGGTAAAGAAGTAGGGGACTGGAAAGAATAATGATATTGCATTGAAAATTACTCACATGTGTTTAGGACACCATTTTGAAGTATTATTAGGTCCCGAAATGTAGCATTATTAGTGATTTTGTGCGTAATATTTGGTAATAATTGCACACAAGAACTAGGAGGATATATTTATGATAGCCATCTTTGTTTCCAGAGATGTTATAGTATAGACCAGTTACTTTGGCTTTACAACAAAGCAAGGAATTTCAGATAGGTGAGAAGCATGGAAGTTACAACATAAAGCATGGATGTTACAACTCCTCTAATTTAGTAGCTGTAATTTAACTTTGCAAATTCAGGCCAACCTCTGTCATAAGGGGACCACACTCCCTTCGAGAGGCTCTAAACTATCGCCGCGGCGCATACTGCCCGCACGGCAAGAAAAAAGTATAATTTAGTGGCTCTAACCTATCTTTGCAAAATCCAGGCCAAGCTCTGTCATGAGAACAGTGGCTCCCTTCGAGAGGCTCTAAACTATCGCCGCGGCGCATACTGCCCGCACGGCAAGAAAAAAGTATAATTTAGTGGCTCTAACCTATCTCACACCTGCCAACTTTTAGAAATCAAAAATAGGAAGATTTTTAATTCTTGGATTTTATCCCCGTATAATGCGCCACGGTCTCGATGAAAAAGGCCTACAGTTACAAGGCGAATTGTCCATTAAATATGAAATCTTAAACAAACAAAAAACACAAAAATGGTTACAAGAAAATGTAACAAACACGGAACAAAATGCATAATAGTTTCCTTTATTAGACTGTAACACGAACGAAAATTCAATTTTACAGGTATCTCTCAACACTTGAAGATAACGTTTGTTATGTTTTGTGGCCACAATGTGAAGAGAAAATACCAGAAACTGTCAGCGACACAGCTCTCTAAAATACATTCAACTCATTCAAATTATGAACTAAGAATGAACACAAATGCACTGAAATACGCGAAACTACCACATATAAAACAGATCAATATGTCTCATACATTATTAACACACGACTTCGGCACGGGGAAAAGGACAGAACCGCAAGAAAAATCACGTGGCCTAAACTACGCACAGAAACGATGTTAACAGCGCGGGAACAAGAAACTATCTTTCGTCCCAATGAGGGGAGTCGCTAGCGCGCGCTAGCCTCTCTCGCTTGTAGGACGATTGCCGTCCCGAATTCCCAGTTGTAAAACACTCGCGATGCAGTAGTGAGTGGGACGAAGGCGACGGACGATATACTTACCAAATAAACACACTTGAAAATGAGATTGTGTAAATTACACAAGCACACAATAATTTATCCTAGGGGAAGAATATTGGCCGTACCGAGGTTGTATTAGTCAAAAATAGGAAGAAATAAAAATAAATCGGAAAATCGGAAGAAGAGTTAAAAAACGGGAAGTTTCCGGGTAAATCGGAAGGGTTGGCAGGTATGCTATCTTTGCAAAATCCAGGCCAAGCTCTGTCATGACAATAACATATTTGCATTGTAACTTCCATGCTTTATGTTGCAACATCCATGCTTGCTTTCTATTGTAACATCCATGCTTTCTATTGTAACTTCCATGCTACCATGCTTTCCAATGTCAAAGTAACCAGTCTATTCCACAACAGCTCTGGAAACAAACAAAGATGGCTATCATGAACACATCTTTATACTTAATATGTGCAATTATTACCAATATTACCGACAAAATCACTAAGAATGCCACATTTCTGGACCTAATAATATTCAAAATGGAGTCCTGAACACAAGTGAGTAATTTTCAATGCAATATTATTATTATTTCCAGTCCCCTACTTCTTTACCGGAGCCTTTTTTTCAGCTACAGTTATCAAAATTGCAACTTATTATACAGTTCTCGTTTTTAATGGTGGGAACGTAGAGAGGATGGAGGTATTGGAGAGAATGGGCTTCAGGATAGGAACATTCACTCAAAAGATCTTGAGAAAAATTATTCACATGCATTTCTCATGCATATTTTGCAAAATTCATTGCACCTTTATCCAACAACTAATTCAGGTACATGTCTGAAAAATATAAGGTGAACCTATGATGGTTTTCTAATACTTTAACACAGGGATTTCCAAAAGTACTGTTTTGTTTGGCAGATTTTTATAAATACTCAAATTATTATGCACTTTTGGAGGTGCTATACAGTCAATAATTCGCACACTATGAGTTAAAATGCAATATCGCTGTGTTAAAATCTCACAGAAATATACTTTCAAGGCTGTAAAAGTTTCAGGAACTTCATGCAGGTAGTTTTCGAGAAAAGGTACACTCAGTCATTCAAAAAGTAAACTTACGGGACACTGCTGTCAAAGTTTCAGTGCATTCCAGAACGATAACTTGGGTTATCTGGATCGTCCTGATGGGTTTCTCCCAGCCTTCTCTTCAGTTTTCTTCTCTTCTCTCTTGCCTCATCTTCCACTTCCCTGAATGCTTTCTCTGAATCCCTAACTCTTTCTTTGTCAAGCTTATACATTATGGCTCGTGTGGTGTGATACCCAACGCTAATTCTAGGTTTCTTCAGTGCTTCACATTGCCATTGTTCAAAGTCATTACAGCGTCTTGAACACCAAAATGAAGAGGATTAATTGACACAAAGCTGTTTTTGGAATTCTTGACTAAATAATACTGCTGATGCACTCATTCGGATTTTGGGTACGACCATGTAAACAATTTTTCAGTAACTGTGGATCAGATAGATACCTGAAAATAGACGTAAGTTCCTCTATGACAGCATATGGTAAATCAACCTTGTGTATAAATGTTTGGCCTGCTGCTTGTGCTTGTTATACTTACACCTTGTATCTGTTCCTTTGGTGTAGAGTCCGTGGTTCGGTGCAGAATCAGTTGAAGCAACATGAAATAAGACAGCCCAAACAGATTGTTTCATTTCTTTAACACAGTTGTTACTTTTGCAATTTATTAATTATACCTTCTGTGAGTCTGTTCTTCCCCTGCAATCCTTTACCGTCATCCATCTTTTTACCCCGCCACACTGATATCAAGCGTCAAGGTTATCCAGTGGCGGCTCGTTTGGGAGGCGCTAAGGCGCGCGCCCCCCACGGGGTTCCATTAAATTCGGGAGTTTTAATCTTAAATGTTAACAAGGGAAATATTTTACTATAAGATTATTATCAAGGGCGCGAGTTGTACTGTGCTGCGGCGCGATGCTCTGCTGGCCCTACGCAGGAGGGCGCTCTCTCACAGCGGACCAAATACTCCCGAGTCTCGCTTGACTGGCCTTGAGGGAGCCAATCAGAGGCGCAGTAGAGATGTGCTGTTCTACAGAGATTCCGGCGCGTTTCTGCCGCGGCCCATCGTTGCAGCCAACCTACCCGAAACATTGGTGATATGATTTCTATTTAACAGGAGTCAGTTTATGCCATTTCTCTCCTAAAACTAAGAACTATTTTACTGAGGCACTTACCTGAGTTAAATGTGCCGGTATACATTTAAAATTGTCTTGTAATTTTTAGGATTATTAACTAACGAAACGAGTAACGACTGTAACTACTGGCTCCTCGCACTTGACTCATGTTGGCCATACTCACTGGAGAGCGCGATGTTTAACTTTGTGTTGGTGAATGACCGTGATGTGACTGTGACAAGGTGAAATTAGGAGAAAGGTTGTGATTTATATCTAGCCGTAGTGTTATATATGCACTTCGTACAGTATGATTACCGTCGAACATATTAAAGAACTAACGTTTTCTTCTCTTTCTACCGAGAAGAAAGTCGAACTGAAGGAGTGTTTTAGGCCGACACCAGACTTCTTGCTGAAAAAACCGGAGACAAAGAAAAATGAAAATAGGGCTTTCCAAAGACAAATTAGTTCTCCTGACGTATATAACAAGAACTCGCGGATATGTGGAAGTGATATCTCAGAAACCTTTTACTGCTTTCCTTGCCCGCTATTCTCCCGTTCTAGGAAAGGAGATAAATGGATCACTACAGGGGTGATATCAATAGTACCATGGACTTTGAAATGCTTGGTGAAGTCAATGTCGTGTCTTGTGTAAGTGATCACTACAATGAAACTATTCGTAAACATAACTCGATGGTGGACAAGAACAGGCAATTATTATTATTATTATTATTATTATTATTATTATTATTATTATTATTATTATTATTATTATTATTATTATTATTATTATTATTATTGAATAATAATTACTGAATAATAATAATAATAATAATAATAATAATAATAATAATAATAATAATAATAATAAATCTGTATGTATGTTCAGTCTTCAGCCCTAAGGCTGGTTGGATCCTCAACAGCTCTGCCATCAGCTGTCATAGATGGCATAGGCATCACCGAAGAGGCATACTAGGGAAATGAGTGAGGTAGTTTCCCGTTGCTTTCCTCTTGCTGTTACATATCAGTCTGCGAAGCCCACTGAAATGCACGCACCAACCGACCCTATGAGCAACATTTTCACACCATTCATAGCAGGGACTGGCTGCAGAAGGAATGGAATTATTAGCATCGCTCATACCTCAGTCACTTTCATATTGTCAAAGCCAAGGATAAGACAGAGACAGATCAATGAAAGTAACAAAATTGCTCTAGCCCATACCAGAAGACATAGTGCACTGTAAACACTAGGTCCTGCCAGTAAAGGCATTTAATAATAATAATAATAATAATAATAATAATAATAATAATAATAATAATAATAATAATAATAATAATAATAATAATCAAAACAATTGCGTATGCATTGCACCGTATAGTGTTCGAATTATGTATCTTGATAACATGTTTTGAAGAACTTGAAATATTTGTGGAATTATGAAACTAAGGTGCGCCCCCCACTGCTGATATCCACGAGCCGCCACTGAGGTTATCCATTCTTTTCTGTACATGTGCAATACACTCTAGCTTATTTACTTTCACATCTGGTCCATAAGGTTTCAGTTCTTCAGTTGCCTTGAATGCCTTTGAATCCTCAGCTGCTGACCTCTCAGAAATTCTTTTCACCCTTTCCACTCCCATCCCACCACTGCTTCCAAAAAAAAATTCCTTCACATGTTTCTAAATGCACACCTTTCAGTTTTTCATTGCATCTACAATGCTTTGACATAACAGGAATATCAAGGACATGTTCAGTATGTACACTAGTTGCTGTCGCCACACCGTTTAGTGACAAATGACCCCTTTTCTGCCAGGATCCATCAAAAGCAACTGACAGATTAGAATTACCCTCAGTTTTTTCTACAGCCTCCTGAGCAGCTTTCTTCATTGAATGTAGTGCCACGTCTTCTACCTTATCACCAATCATAACATTATAGCTGGAAAACTTTGTAGGAGGTGCAGGTAAATTCATTATACCACAAAGAACACCAGCTGCAGCAGCACTCCGATAACCCTGAGACCATACACTAACCTCACATTTACGGAATGTATTTTAGAGTTTTCACCACAAACTGAAGAACTGAAAAATCTAATTTTATTACTACGCTTATTACATTAAAGCTCAAATTTAGCAGCAAGGCCAAAGTGTTTTAGTGTATGAAGTGAATATCCATCACACCCACATTCTTTACAGCTGACGCTGTTTAGGAACGCATCACACAATATATTCAAATCAAAAATTTCATTGACATCGTTCTCATCGCACTCGCTAATGAGTGCTTGGTAATTTGAGTCCAGGGAACCCAACTTCCTGCCAGAACTACTAACATTTACAAACTCTTCTTTACTAGTAGTAGAGACTGTTACTCCGTTATTTATGTGCATTTTTTTCTTACCAACATTCCTCCTCTTCTTAAAAACACGTAGGTGGCTTCAACCCATTCTGATTACTAGATAGATAACCAAAACAACGAATATCACTGCACTTTTTCACTTTTAACCGAAATACCTCTTCAGTTTGCAACTCACATGTAAACAAATAAACTAATATTGCCGCCAAGTGCCGCCATGGGTCTGAGGCTGGAGACAAAAGAAAATCGTAAATATGCTACCAACACAGAAAATACGCACCAAGAGTCTGTCGAGACCCTGCAGTTCAAATTAAACCGTACACAACGTCAGCTAAAGAGAATATGTCAGTTCGACGCTCTGAAGACTGCCACGCCCACACAGCTTCCTCTTAAATCGTTTATTATTTTAAAACATTGCTAGGTTACAAAAACTTACGTATTATACATCAAATTAAAGAGGACATTCCAAAGATCAATAATAAAAAAACGAAAATTTTAAAATGTCATCATTTTCCACCATACCGGAGCCCCTTAAAGTACTGGTAAAGGATAAAAGGCAGAAAGGAAGAAGCCAGAAGAGAATCCTTTGAATGAAGGAGGATAATAAATACAGTTCTGGGGCCTTCTGAAGAGGCACTTGCATTTTCTGAAAATTTTTAATTCTTAGATGTTGGTGTATCTTTTCCTCGCAATCTGTAAAGGCTAGGCCTATGAAATTTTGCACAATTATTCCTACAAACCCACTTAACGTTTAATATTCGATGTGTAAGCTGAGATATGGGACTGAGTACTTAAAATTTTAGCAATGATTTTTTTATATTTACAGAATTATAGTTAAAACTTTATTTAAATTATACTGTATGTTATATTCCGTAAATATCGAGTGAGAATGTTAAGAATTATATGATGATTACACATGAAAAATTGTGCAGAAATCTGTTGAATTGTTTATCAGAAAAAGGTTCGTTCATGAATTTTTGAAAATTTAACTTTAAAATTCGATGGATAATGTTAAAATTACACGAAAAATATTGAAAACCTTGCAGCACGTGTGCTAACATCATGTCAAGCTCGGTACAAGATTTTATTTCCCTATCTTCAAACTTGTGGGTTTGTTGCATCTTTATATAAGCGTATTTCATGTGAGTTCCCCCTTAATTAAGTTAAGGGCACGGTCGCTACCTTCCCTATCCTGACCCTTTCCCATCCTTCCGTCGCCGAAAACATTCGACGTGTTAGTGCGACGTTAAAAAATAGAAAAAATATATTCTTAAATGATTTCAAAGAAACTGTAAATATATCAAACATTTTCCTTAATGAATTATTACAATCCCTAATTTCTCTTCCTATAAAATAATATTTGCCCCTATTTGTCCTCTTGAATTACAATGTTATCGTCATATTATGATCATCCTTGCCCCTAAAAGCTCCATATAAGCTTGTTCATCTACTAATGTCATACCACGCCACTGACCGCATGGAACATACCGGTTAGTCTATCAGCTCGTCTCCTTACTCCCAAGTCTTGCTAGCTCAAAGTTTGCTACATTTTTATAACGTTACCCTTTTGTTGAATGCCACCTAGAACAAGTCATGCTGCTTTCCTTTGAATATTTTACATCTCTCGTATCAAGTAAACACTGCGTTACCAATGTTATATACAACTAGATACTTACTTGAAAGTGAACTTATTCTTACTACTCGCTACATACTGTGAATTTGACTAGTGTAGTGCATACGTCACTAGTTCAGTGACCTTGCCCATACGGACTACATGAACTTTTCTCAGAGGAAGCAGCGAGAAAAATATGCTCTTCTTTCTGTAAATTTACCGCTATGTCTATACATACCCCTGATCACCACAATTCTATCACACATACATACAATCCTCTACGGCCAAAGGGCTACTTAGTATAGCTCATGGCCCGCCTACCAATTCGGTAGGAATGAAATAACTTCTTGTTCGCTCGTTTTTCTAGATACTTACTGCAACCCCTAAATTCCCCCTTAACCATCAGAAGAGACCAGTAACCTTTGTCTACAGCGTCGCTAAAGTGATCATGCTAGAGAAGATTTTTCCTTATGTTAACATCAAGGCACTTATATTGCTCTTCGTAACTATCACCCCATCAGTACAGTAATTAAAACTGAGAGAACGTTTCCTCCTTGCAGTGACGTATGCTGAGTCCATGACGTGGGCTAGCACTAGAGTTAGGTTACCCCTTTGCGGTGGTTGTTTAGTGAATGACAAGCCTTTCAAGCCTTTTGAGCTGCAACGAAGAACAGTTAGTTGCCTTATGGATTAGGGCCCGTATTTATATGCACTAAAAACTCCGAAAATATGCACTAAAAATATTGTAAATATGCACGAAAATATGCACTAAAGTAAAACAAAATACACTTACCAGACGCACTATTTAATTTTAAATCAGTGTTAAATTGACAAACATGTTTAATTCCTTGCAAAATGATGCACATCAGTAGGTTTCAACAGTTTTTCACTGTTTTCAGGAGTCAATAAGTTTCTGTTGTCGGCCAGAATTAATTTATACGTTGAAAATAATCGTTCTAAGTCGACGGATTTAAGTGGGCAATACTTGAACACTGGCACTGACTGCTCGGAATATTCTTCTGGCAAAATCTTTAGGCATTTTTCATTTTAATCTGGTGAAACACTGCAGTAGATGAAGAGCAAGTTGACAGATGAACGCACTTGTTTAAGTAAACCTCGGGAGGCTACTGTAAGGAGAAGGAAATAGCTATTGTGAAAAGCGTCATTATCTGTCTACCTGAATTGTATTGCGACACTGAAAACATTTTCCTTGATCAGGGAAGGCGTCTTACGTTGCCAAGGGATGTTTAACATACAGAGTTCATTAGATTTTTCATTTCGTTCAGAAATCTTGTCATCGATCACACATAAGAGAAAAATATGTCTGTATATGCACTAACGCTCAAAATATTCACTAACGTTAAAAATATGCATTTACATATGCGCATATGCATTTTTAAAATATCCGGGCCCTATGGATAATTCAGGATAAACAGGGGCATATTTACTCATACTACATGGCCTTAAGAGTAAAAGAGAAAAGGTTGCACATAACCGGCCATTAACAAAAGGCAAGGAGGCGAAACTTCAACACTCCTTACAGAAATTACTAAATACCTAAGTGGTCTTACAGCCTAAAGATACAGAGGTTAATTCCATACTACAAGAGGGTGACTAAAGGAGGAAACTTTAAAGCCAAGACGAAATTTACAAAATTTAGATTTTGAAAACTTTCGTCGCCCAATTGCAAGGTTGAATGGGAGACAGCAGAGGGTCACCACTCTCCTTTCCCTTACATTACATATTTCCCGGTAGGGAATAGAAACAGAGTCCTCAGACTTCACCGAAAATCCTACATTTAAACCACCAGTTTACTAAATTACATTAAAAGAAAACGGCTAAAATCTTCCCCTCGAACTTCCCGCAGGCGCTATCACATGTTTAGGAACATTCTGCTATTGCCTTATATCGCTGGATATTCTTCAAGCAGGCCGCGCCCCTGCCTCCCACGCCTCCATCGAGTCACACTCCCAGGCACTGGAGTAGTTCAGACAAGACGGCCCTAACGTGCCCTGCTTATGTAGTTTCGTAAGGGAAAGCTTCCCGATTAAATTGAACCACACTTTGCTGATAGGCTGCAATCCTGTAAACAACTCCGGTTTTGATTGGATAGAGAACATATTTACAAGCATCTGCTAGTTAGATGAGGTACAGTAGAGGAGGAACAAGTTGAAGTGTTGGCAACTTCGGTACATTAAAAAAAGCAGTCTTCAGAAAAATGTTTACTAATAACAAAAATGAAATTTCTTAAGTTCTGGGTTCGTTTTTAGTGCGTAAGTGTGAGCTAGCAAATCGATGTTAGAACCATCTAACTGTAAAAGACAAAATTCTTTGGGAGTTTATAAGTTCAAGTCCGTTGGCACAGAACGCGCAGTTTAAATAGCCGGGAACCCCTGGTACTATTATTATTATTATTATTATTATTATTATTATTATTATTATTATTATTATTATTATTATTATCATCTTAATACACTTCATTTACACAAAACCATCACACTAGCATCCACCACAGAAACGCGTAATACTGATGACGTCCCACCACACAGCGTTGGCGTCAGGAAGAATATTCAGCCGTAAAACTAGACCTAATTACGGTACGGGCTGACTAATGAATTTAGTAACAGAACAGGAATAATAATAGAAATAATAATGTCACTTTCCCCCTGTGGGTGGGGCCGTTATAATACACTCACGGTATCACTAGCCTGCTGTAAAAGGCTACTAAAAGGGTCCCAGAGGCTTTCATTTTTGTAGCATTATCGAGCCTGACATTGCTTCCAGTTATTTGTGTCAGGCTACTCGCTTTCATATTTCTTATCCCATCTCCCTTGGTCAAATGTTGTTCTTTTTCAAGCCCTTTATAAAATAGAATTCAGAGAATCAGAGTAGGCGAAGCTTTATCTGACCCTGTAATAATTAAGAGGGGAATTCCTCAAGGCAGTATCATTGGACCTTTATGTTTTCTTATATGTATCAATGATATGTGTAAAGAAGTGGAATCAGAGATAAGGCTGTTTGCAGATGATGTTATTCTGTACAGAGTAATAAATAAGTTACAAGATTGTGAGCGGCTGCAAGGTGACCTCGATTGTGTTGTGAGATGGACGGTGAGCAGTGGTATGATGATAAACGGGGTTAAAAGTCAGGTTGTGAGTTTCACAAATAGGAAAAGTCCTCTCAGTTTTAATTACTGTTTTGATGGGGTGAAAGTTCCTTTTCGGGATCATTGTAAGTACCTAGGTATTAATATATGGAAAGATCTTCATTGGGGTAATCACATAAATGTGATTGTTAATTAAGTGTACAGATCTCTGCACATGGTTATGAGGGTATTCAGGGGTTGTAGTAAGGATGTAAAGGAGAGGGCATATAAGTCTCTGGTAAGACCCCAACTAGAGTATGGTTCCAGTGTATGGGACCCTCACCAGGATTACTTGATTCAAGAACTGGAAAAAATCCAAAGAAAAGCAGCTCGATTTGTTCTGGGTGATTTCCGACAAAAGAGCAGCGTTACAAAAATGTTGCAAAGTTTGGGCTGGGAAGACTTGGGAGAAAGGAGACGAGCTGCTCGATTAAGTGGTATGTTCCTAGCTGTCAGTAGAGAGATGGCGTAGGAGGACATCAGTAGACGAATAAGTTTGAGTAGTGTCTTTAAAAGTAGGAAAGATCACAATATGAAGATATAGTTGGAATTCAAGAGGACAAATTGGGGCAAATATTCGTTTATAGGAAGGGGAGTTAGGAATCGGAATAACTTACCAAGGGAAATGTTCAATAATTTTCCAATTTCTTTGCGATCGTTTAAGAAAAGGCTAGGAAAACAACAGACAGGGAATCTGCCACCTGGACGACTGCCCTAAATGCAGCTCAGTAGTGATTGATTGATTGATTGATTGATTGATTGATTGATTGATTGATTGATTGATTGATTGATTGATTGATTTAATTTCGTGTGGCTATTTCTAGCCGAGTGCAGCCCTTGTAAGGCAGACCCTCCGATGAGGGTGGGCGGCATCTGCCATTTGTAGGTAACTGCGTGTTACTGTGGTGGAGGGTAGTGTTATGTGTGGTGTGTGAGTTGCAGGGATGTTGGGGACAGCACGAACACCCAGCCCCCGGGCCATTGGAATTAACCAATTAAGGTTAAAATCCCCGACCCGGCCGGGAATCGAACCCGGGACCCTCTGAACCGAAGGCCAGTACGCTGACGATTCAGCCAACGAGTCGGACGATTGATTGATTGATTGATTTTCTTTGGCCAATACATTCATTCTAAGCATTGTTGGAAATTTTCATATTTTGCGTAGGATGGTTTTTTTTTTCGTGTGGCTATTTCTAGCCGAGTGCAGACCTTGTAAGGCAGACCCTCCGATGAGGGTGGGCGGCATCTGCCGTTTGTAGGTAACTGCGTTTTATTGTGGTGGAGGATAGTGTTATGTGTGGTGTGTGAGTTACAGGGATGTTGGGGATAGAAAAACACCCAGCCCCCGAGCCATTGGAATTAACCGATGAAGGTTAAAATCCCCGACCCGGCCGGAAATCGAACCCGGGACCCTCTGAACCGAAGGCCAGTACGCTGACCATTCAGCCAACGAGTCGGACGCTTAGGATGGTTGCCCAGTTATACTTGTCCTTGAGTCAATAGAAACTAGATAAACTGCACTCCTTCAGACCATTTACAAATGAAACTGGCCAATTAAATGGCGATGTACATGAAATAAACGCATTAGTGTAAGTAACCACCAAAAACACACTTTCCCTGAAATAAAGTGATTCAAATTTTGCACAATGAATGATGATGATGTTACATAGATAATAATAGTTTGTATGTAGATACGAGGTTTTTGACAGATAATAATAATTTGTATGTAGATACGAGGCTTTTGGGCTTTTTATTTTCACAGATAAATTTGCTCTGCTTCTTGAAAAGATAATCTCGTCTGTTCACGAGCAAGATTTCTCTAAAAATGAATAAAGGTTTGAATCACTTGAACTTACGAATACTTTACCGTTGTCTATAGTAAGTGTACTCTCGTTCGCCACTAGATGGCTCCCTGTGCGCAGTGTGAACCATCTCGTGATGAGGAGAATACGAATTTGGAAAAATCGGAAAGAAATAATAATAGTGAAAGGACACCTATATAAATCCTTAATGGCTGGCAACCACGTAGGCCTATTACGTAAGTGACAGAGAGTGTCTCTGTTGAAATATGTATTTCCACACCTTCCCTTATAACCCCAGATCTGTAGTGTTTAGTGTAAGAGCTCGAACATCGGGTCGGCGGATGCAGGGTGAGTCTGGGCCCACACGTGGCCACCGCTGGTCTGTGGTCTGACAGCTCTGCACTCCGACCGGCCAATCGAGCAGAGGAGGGATGGCCACGGCTCTACCGTGGCTCTACGACCCTGTATTCGGGAGACGAAGAGGAACTGGTCCCCACCTTCTGCTGTCTTGAAAATCGTTTTTCGTGGTTTTTCATTCTTCTGCACTAAGGTGAATGCCGAGACAGTTCCTAGTATAGGCAACGAACACCTACCCCCTCACTTTCTCCAAGCATCTCCTCGTCTGAGAGACAGTGTAACCGTCTAAGAGACTCACCTCCTTCTTCAAGGAAGGAATGGAAACATGTTACTAGTAGTCGAACATCTTGGAACACGACATAGATAGGGCGTGCTCAGCTATTGCTGATTTGTCTGGCAGGTTGAGACGGATATTACGTTGGTGTTCCTTGATACGAGTACCAATGGAACCGGAATGTTTGGCCAATGTACAACTTGCCGCAAGTACCGGGAATTTCGTACACCCCAGGGTGTAATTTTTGTGGCTTATTACTAAGAGTGGTGCAGCCTTTGTAAGGAAGACCCTTCAAGAATGACGGGCACCATGTGTTATAAGTGCAATGTACCTTTAAAAAAATAAGGAAACAAGACCTTGCACGGAGAAACTTTATTTTACAGGCACATAAAAGAATACATAGTAGTACACATTGCTATTCATCATACTCACTATTCTTATCCAAGCTCTTGCTTCTCTACATCAAGACATCGACGTTGGCAAGACAGAAATCTGCATCCAGTTTCTGAAGGCACGTCATGACGTTCATCCTCGTGCTTCATCAACGATCCGAAGAGATGAAAATCACTGGAGGCCTAGTCGGACGGTCTTCGCTCAGCCCACCTCGATAAGGTTTGCCTTTTTGTAGGTAAGATAAAGAGAATAGAGCTGGGTTAGTGTCTTTTGGGGAGGGGGTGCCGTGAGGCTCCGCCCCGCCTCACAGCCCGTGGTGACCTACCTGTTTGGACAAATGACCGACAAGCGAGTACTAACGCAGGAACATAGCCTAGTACAAGAGTACAGAATAACTTGAGGTGCAAAGGCTAGTCTTCTGCCAGCTACTTCCACCCCTCCGTAAAGGAGAAGTTATGAGAAACCTCCCTAAACCCACCAGGCAATCCCATATCTCCTTTCGGCACTGGTTACCCTGTCGCGGTCATACCAAGACATTCCCGGCGCTAGACCACTGCCGCTCAAGAGCCACTGTCACCCCCGGTCCATGGCCGCCTGCAAGGCTTTCAAGGTAGAAAATGGAGAAGATAAAATAAAAAAGAAATGTTGACGCGCGGTCGAGAGAGAATAAATAAATAAAATGTAGTCTTGCAAACGACCATGCGGATGGCCAGTAATGCGAAAGCTCTTCCCAAAGGAGCTACTTCGCATACCCCCTTCAAATTAGGATATTATTGCAGCCACAATTTATAACATTAAGGACGGACCGCTTAGAGAATAAGGTGCCGCACCATTGTTGTCATAGTGAATATTCTTTTTAGTGCACGTACAACTGGGCAATCATTCTCCGATAACATTAATCCGAGGGGTGGGGGTAGAGAGGTTCCGACAATTATAAAAATGAAGGTATCAGCCCAAGAAAGACAAAGTCCACTACGGGCATGAAAATGAAAGACTCCCTAGGCCTAGTGACCTAATACCGTCGGGGTCTGAAATGAACGAGAGTTGATGAACTGTGGTCGGGTAGGACAGATGAAAGTGAGGAGCCTGGCACAGGCAATGCCAGAGCTTAGCTAAAGACCCTGTGGTCGCCAACCCACGCTCCCAAGTTAAGAGTCCATGGAGCCCCTTTTAGTCGCCTCTTACGACAGGCAGGAGATATCGTGGGCGTTATTCTACTGCCCGCAATCACAAGTCAAATTAAAGTATGTTAAAGCTCTCCCACAAACTTTACGTCTGGTAGAAGAGAAATAAGTGGCATGGCGAGCATCACATCTCGACTAGCATTCATCTCTGGTCTTCTGGAGGTAATTCGCCGTAATATTAACGTTGTTACTACTGGTTGTTTGACTAGAAACTAACAAATCAGGGTGCGAAATCGCGGGGGGGGATGGGAGGGTCCCCCCACCGATGATTTTATCTCAAAGGTTCCCCCCCCCCCCACTAAAATTGTCTAGAGAGATTCTTTCATTATAAAATGAGGAAATTGTAACACATATGTGTTACTGTGCATATTTTCATAAAAACATCAACAATAATACACATAAGTTAGAAATAATATGATGACTGCCAGACCTTGAGCAATAAAACAACGCAGCGGTGGCAACTCCACACATGCAGCCTATTTTTCATGTTTCATTCTGGCAAGTCCGCCTGAAACCTGGGAATAATTTTCCACGGAACATCATTCTTGTTATAACAACAGAATTCAAACAAAACCATTTTAAATTTCCATTTTTAAGGGGAAGGGGTAATTTACTCAGAAGGGAATTATATACCCCTATATACTGTTTAAAATAAACACTAGTAGTTAAGCCCTACGATCCTTCTCCCTCCCCCACCATTTTTTTCCGATTTCGCACCCTGTAACAGATAGTACAGGGCAAGGTATATTGCGGAAATCATATTAAGGAGGTTTTCAAGAAAGGTTACAGATCTCTCCACACGGTTATGAGAGTATTTAGGGGGTGTAGTAAGGATGTAAAGGAGAGGGCGTGTAAGTCTCTGGCAAGACCCCAACTAAAGTATGGCTCCAGTATATGGGATTCTCACCAGGATTACTTGATACGAGAACTGGAAATGATTCAAAGGAAAGCGGCACGATTTGTTCTGGGTGTTTTCCGACAGAGGAGTAGTGTTACTAAAATGTCACGAACTTTGGGCTGGGAAGACTTGGAAGTAAGGGGAAGAGATGCTCGACTATGCGGTATGTTTCGAACTGTCAGTGGAGAGTTCGCGTGGAATGATATAAGTAGACGAACAAGCTTGAGTGGTGTTTTTAAAAGTAGGAATAGAAGTATGAAGATAAAGTTGGAATTCAGGATGAAATGGGGCAAATATTCGTTTATAGGAGGAGGCGTTAGGGAGTGGAATAATTTACCAAGGGAGATGTTCAATAAATTTCCAAATTCTTTGCAATTATTTAAGAAAGGCTGGGGGATGTGCCACCTGCACGACTAACCTAAATGCAGATCAGTGGTGATTGATTGATTGACAGGCAGGAGATATCATGGGTGTTATTCTACTGCACCCACCCAGGAGATTGATTGATTGATTGATTGATTGATTGATTGATTGATTGATTGATTGATTGATTGATTGATTGATTGATTGATTGATTGATTGATTGATTGATTGATTGATTGATTGATTGATTAGTGGCTTATGCTGGGATCAAGACGTGGGCTACTAGTAGACTAAGGTTACCCCTTTTCGATGGTAGGTTTAGTGAACGCCAAGCCTTCAGCGTTTTGTGCTGCAGCCAATAGCCAACAGAGAAGCCTGTTGTGTTGTGAAATCTGCTTCAGAAGCTACTGCCTGGCCTCTGCTGCTGTCAATGCTCAACCCCTGATCAGTGGAGATGGTAGCCGAAGGTTTAGCAAATTAAAGCCCGGCTTTGTGGCTAAATGGATATAATACTTGCCTTTGGTCCGATGGCCCGGGATCAATTTTTAGAATCAACCTCCTCATACTGTTAATTCCCCTGGCTTGGGGCTGGATGTTTATGACGTCTTCGCCATTCATTTTATCCTCATTAGGACACCCCCAACCCTACACAGATGCCATGCACCTTTATTATTATTATTATTATTATTATTATTATTATTATTATTATTAAATACAAATACTGAATATTAAAGCGGTCGTACCCACCGTTCACTGGTTTATTAGCTTCCTCGAGAGATCAGTGGTGGTGTTTGACCCATGATCTCGGATTCGATTCCAACCAACAAAAGAGAACCTGGAAGATTGCATTTCATTTTAGCAGTTGTACCTATAAAAATAAAACCATATTGCTCCTATAACAGCATTCCTGCAGTGTCTTCCTACAATATAAGGATGTAGAAGGAAACGGGAGTGAAATACCAGCACTCTGTTATCTATATGGTTAAGTCAGAAGTATGAGATGAAGAAGTAGGTACATACGATGAGTAACGCATGGTTGATGGTTAGTAGTGGCGATCTGACGGACCGAAGCCTAGCACACCTATCCCCGCCCCCTCCCGGTACCCGCTCCTAACGGATATACAGCAGCAAGCCGCAATAGAGGGGAGAGGGGCGAGAGTATGAGCTGCGATATCAGTCTTCGATGCTTAGCTCTCAGAAATACGTGCGACGTTCTTTCTCACTGCTTTCAAGTTTGGAAAATGGAACAATGTGTCAGATTCTTACATTATAATGTGCTTTAGACTTCCATCGTTCTCAATTGAGGTTTGGGCTTCACCGATAGCCTTGGTAGCCCTCAGTAGGTTACATGCCAGTAAATTTACCGACTCGAGGCTGACATTTGTGAACACCTCCAAATACCACAGGACTGAGTCAGGATCGAACCTGTGAAGTTGGGGTCAGAAGGCCAGTGCCTCAACCGTCTGAGCCACTCAGCCTAGCCAGTCAGTTCGCGCCTGTACGCCACTGCCTCCTTGTGAAAATGACAACGTAACTCTTCATCCCGTTTACGATCATACCATTATCTGCTGTCCACTTCAGACTACATCGAAGTCATTCTACTGACGCTCACAATCTTGTAACTTATTTATTACTCCATACAATGTAACATCATCCGCAAAAAGCCTTTTCTGTGATTCCGGTTCCTCACTTGTATCACTTATATACACTGTATAAGAAAACACAGAGATCAAATTTATAGTGCCGTGGGGACACCCCTTCTTGATCACTACAGGATCAGAAAATGCTTCAACTAGCCTACTCTAATTTTCGGAGTTCTATTTTATTTCTGTTGAAGAAATGTATTCATCGTGCATGTTTCGAGAACAGTAAACATTATCTTTATCAGAGATCATCAAAGCCTAACTTAATTGCACCATCAAAGAATATGAACAATATAACATTTCTTTTATTCTTATTAGTTCATACGTATTCTATGCATGAATCATTTTTATTTACTAATTTGAGTCAAAAATACTTTCTTTCTTTTTTTCTTAATCGGTGTACCATCCAGGGTTGGTTTTCCCTCCAACTCAGCGAGGGATCCCACCTCTACCGCCTCAGGAGCAGTGCCCGGGAGTGTGAGACATTGGGTGGAGGGGATACAACGGGGGAGGAGGACCAGTAACTCGCCCAGGCGGCCTCATCTGCTATGCTTAATAGGGGTGTTGTGTGTGGGGGGGGGCAAAATTGGAAGTGATAGACAAGGAAAAGGGAAGTGGCCGTGGCCTTAAGTTAGGTACCATCGTGGTATTTGCCAGGAGGAGAAACGGGACAGCACGGAAAACCACTCCGAGGATGTCTGAGATGGGAATCGAACCCTCCTCTACTCAGTTGACCTTCTGAGGCTAACTTCACCCCTTCCAGCCCTCGCCCCACTTTTCAAATTTCCTTGCAGAGTCGGGAATCGAACCCGATCCTCCGGAGGTGGAACGATAACCACTACATCACAGAGGCCGAACAAAAAATATTTTACTGGTAGTTACTACAGACGACTATATTAAAAATGGAACAAATCACATCATTATTCAATGGTATTCAGTAATGTGATTAGCCTACGGTTTGGATTTTCAACAACAGTTTCCTCCAAACTTGCATTTTGAAGAATTGCACTTCTTCCATCCAGGCCTTCCAATATCTCGCTACAAAACATAACTTTCTGAACGGATACAACACTAGAGAAATCCTTTGTCTTTCTGGTATATCCATGTGTACATAAAGGTGTAATAAAATATGCATTGTCTAGTTTTAACTCTTTATGATCATATTTTTACAAATATATTTTTGTTTTACTTCACCCCGACAAAGACAGGCCTTAATGGCGACGATGGTGTAGGAAACGGCTAGTAGTGGGAAGGAAGTGACCGTGGCATTAATTAAAATTCAGCTCCCACATTTGCTTGGTGTGAAATTGGGAAACCACGGAAAACTATTATCAGGGCTGTCAACAGTGATGTTTGAACCCACTATCTCCAGAATGCAAGCTGACAGCTATTGTATCCAAAATATTGTAATGGTTACAGCGTCCGCCGTCCCAATTTCCGATGGGCTGGTGACGTCACCCACTATGGACCGCCCCCTTACTCTTCGACCGCACCAATCATGAACAAGGGTTAGATGTTAGGCCGGTCTTCTCTCTCTTCCACCTGTGGTGGCGCGGCGCAAGAACTGTGGAAAGTACGAGACGATTAACCTGGAGCCTTCCACCTCGCGAGGTTTCTGGATACATCCAGTATCCGGACTGTTCTGGAATGACTGGCCCAGGTATATAAGAGAGGAGTGACTTGTGGACCCGCGCATGGAACCCCGCAGTGCCAAGAAGGCTGATCCCGCATAACAAACAAACATGACAGGACAATGGACATGACTTGTGCATGATACATACTCCTCACTAACACAACCTGGAAAAGTCCAGCCCACATCCTTGCACGTGCTGTCTACAAAATGTCAGGTTTTACATGTAGGCATCTTTCTGTTTCCGCCTATGTGGTTTTGTCCTGACCCTTATTACCCGATGGCACCGCTATTTGGTACCCATCACCAAATCAGGCCTGGTAACAAGCTAAGCATGGGGACAGGCAGATACTCCTGTAGTATCACACTCCCACTCCTCCCTGCTATCTGCCTCTTATTAGAACTAATAGCATGTCGGAGGCGATGTACAATAGGACGATTGCCATGCGGGGGGAGCGGGCTTTGCCCTCCCTCTAAAAAAAGCCAGAAGTTGGAGTTGGCAGTTCGGTCAGCGAGTGTGTAGGCTCAGTGTGAGCGAAGGGTGCTACAGTCACGGGTAAGGTCGGTGTGAGTACAGCCTGAGTTGAGAGAGGCAGTCTGTAGGAGCTGAGGACTCGTTCGGTACGTCTGTCCTCGAGTGTGCGTGTCTCTTTGGCCAGCTATTGGAAGGGAAGATCCAGAGTTCTGCTACAGCCTAGAAGAGAACACTGGAGTGTCGGCATGGGGCTGTGAACAGAGTTCTACTGGAGTATGTGGACAGCGGATACCGCCCTGGTCTGCGAGGCTGTCGTAAGCGGGCTGCGAACTGTGGACTGTGACAGCGCCAACGAGTGTAACTGAGTGACTGTAGTGCGAGTGGCCGTAGTCTGTGTGTTTTAGTATAAATGAACAGTGGGAGACTAAGAGAGAGAGCGTACAGTGTAAATGTGTGTTCCGTGTACTTGTGTAAGTTTTGAGCTCGGTAATCCTGTGTGTGTAATGTGTATCTATAAAAATAAATTTCTAGGGGGTCCGCTGTCTACAATTTCGTTTTTTAATGCCAATTCAGATATTTATCCGATTTGGGTCGTCTCAAGACGGTCTCAGTGGTTTTTAGCTTTCTTGTCTGTTTGTCCGTCTGTTCCACCATCACAGCGAAACGGCTGGATAGATCTCGACCAAACTTCAAATATATAGTTTACTCATCTAGGGGATAGTATAGATGTGAATATTATTTAAAAATCATTGGAAATAATGGGGGTTTATTGGGAAACCACAACGGTTTTCTTCCATTTTTCTTATACTATTTATTTTCTGTAAAATCCGTGGACTGCATGCGGAACTTCCCTTATACGTTACGTCCCTTTGTTATGTACATAATTTCTCTTGGTCACTGGACACTCTTTTGTTTGAAGGAATATTGCAGGCTGTTCAAATACATTACTTTTAGGCCCCGAAAAATATTGAAATATCGAGGCAATTTCTATGACGGTGCATACCTTCGTTTCGTGGTAACTACTTTCTCAACAGCAAGTCCTTTCACAAAGCAGATTACACAGTCGCTGCTCAGTTTGGAGGGATCTTCAGCTTTAGTCCTATTTTCGTATTCTTTATACTTTAGATTTCTCGGTTACAATCAAATCTCTGCAACTCGATTGCGACTGGCATTAGGAAAGTAGGCCTGTCATTATAATGAATACTATCCATCTCTACTGTGAATGGCAGCAGGCAAGTGAGCCTGCCGTTGTTGTAGAAACTCCCAAACTCGATTGTGAACGGCAGTGGGAAATGTGACCTTCCATTATCATCTAAATTTCACCAACGTGCTCCTTACATCAGAATCACCGTATGGGTTCTTCCCCATTTGGTTTCTCGGATAGCGCTAAGAGACGTGCAATTGAATATAATATTACTCACTGCGTGCCAGTAACTTACGTAGAACTCCGTATAATACCGTAGAGAAGCAGTGTACATTGCTAGTTTTTAATAATTACCTAATACATTTTAGAAGCAGAACGCTACCTGCTTCTGTACTTATTTATTTACCCCGCCAATACGTTACAGCACGGACAGAATGAGTCAGATATTTTCACCTCAAATATCCCGTAAACCATTGAAGATAAGAATATGATTTTCACTTTCAGAAATGATAGTGAGGGACTCATAATCGAAGCCAAGAACAACTGACCCATAGAGGGAGCTGTTAGAGTACAGCAGCAGGCCGGCCTGTTGGAATGAAGGCAAATGACGGTATGATGGTAAACGGAATGAAAAATCAGGTTGTTTCACCAAAAGGGAAAGCCATCTGTGTTGATCGACTGAAGTACCTCATGTGGATCACTGTAAGTATACTTGGGGACAAAACATAACGACCTCGCTTCACACCACTGCCCTCCAGTGGCAGGCCGGCATATATTAGAGTCTTACAGGATATGCTAGTCTGCTGTAACCCCAGTTGCCAAATCGTCTACTGTACTCGACATGAAGAAAGGGTGAAGACTGAGGAGAGTGGAAGTAAATGATTTGGCAACCTCTCCACACCAAACCCGGATCACTTAGAACTCGTTAACTCAGCAGGGTGCAGGGTGTGAATGAATGCTGGCTTCCAGCTCGCTTCTAGGAACTTAGCCCGTCATGTTTTGTCGCCAAGTATACCTATACTACGGCCCGCGAGAGTTGGAGTCTGATTTTTAGCGACACCGACGAGTCAAAGTTGACTAACGCTGTTCAGAAATTGTCTGTTTCTATGGCAACGATAACAGCCATGCCACATTTAAGGAAGCTTTCGCCACGTGGGTTGGCTTGCTCTCAGTCGCTTTTGTGATATTATTCGGTGTGGTACTGTGTTAGTTGTTGCTGCTTTATTTGTTTACATGCTTGTTTTCTGGATATTACTTTCATTGTTAGTCTATTATTTTTTGTAGGGCAATCTGTGGCTAGTTTTACACTTCTATTCCGTATTGAACATGTGTATTTGTTGAGGATATTGTCAGAAACGGATGATTTTGTCAGTGAATACGAAAGCTCATATTTATCGGCAAAGACGTGTTCTGTCTTAAATGCTGGAATTACGAGGGTAAGCCAGTAAGTGTCAGTAATCAATTTTTATATTTTATTAGAAAAAGAGTACACACTTTTTATTGTTATAATTTTTCAACATAGTCACCCTGATTTTCAATGCACATGGTCTACAGTTAAACAGAGAGTGGCGCAGCCATCTTTACTTCGCAACAGCGCAAGCTGCACTAATATGATAACGCTGAAACCTACCACAGACGTAGACAACGGTACCATCTAGCGGTTGGTGAGCACACAACGCCATAGAATCAACCTAAAGGCAATTAGAGCAAAATTGCAGAAACTTATTCACTTGTCTACGTATTAGCACCAGCTTAGGAACGGATCAGGTTTATTCAGTTGCATTAGGCCTACATGTTTTATTAAACACTCAGCCGGTATGAAAGCATTGTATGCCGCAGATGAAGCTAACTATGACAACGCAGCGTACTTCGCAGTTACTGCTTTCGGCACTCAATATCAGACTCGAACTCTCGTGAGCCCAACTATAGATGTTAATATAAGGTCATAGCTTCATTAGGGCAATCACATTAATGAGGTAAATAAAATAAGTGAGTAGAACCCGCATGTTTAGTTCAACCTACTAAAACAAATAAGAAGTACCGGACAACAATCATGTTGCGGGATTTGCATAAACATCAGCGGTCTAGCCTATCAGAACTCCTAGAAGTCACCTTACTCGCGCTACATGGAAGAGCGCGCTAGATTATGCTTCTTACTAAGAAAATTAGTTTGCATTCGAACCTATGACTGTCTAAATTTCCGGATATTAAGAGGATATTTAAGGGTTATACAGTAGTAAGGATGTAAAGGAGAGGGCGTGTAAGTGTCTGGTAAAACCCCAGTTAGAATATAGTTGATGGGACCTACACCAGGATTACTTTATACGAGAACTAGGAAAGATTCAAATGAAAGCAGCACGATTTGTTGTGCGATTTCCGACAGAGAAGTAGGGTTGAGAAAATATTTCAAACTTTGGGCTGGGAAGATTTGGGAGGAGCTGCTCGACTAAGTGGTATATTCCGAGGTGTCAGTGGAGAGGTGGCGAGGAATGACAATAGCTGATGAATAAGCTGAAGATAAAGTTTGAATTCAATACAAATTGGGGCATGTATTCGTTCGTATGAAGAAGAATTACGGACTGAAATAATTTACCAGGGGCGCTGTTCGATAAATTTTCATGTTCTTTGACATCAATTAGTAAAGTAGTAGATAAACAATTGAGAGGTAATCTGGCCTAAATGCAGATCAGTTGCAAATGTAAGGTATCGGAAAAGGGAAAGGAATTGATTCTAAGAGCGGAAATATGAGAAGAAAAGGACAAGAGTCGACCATGGGTGGTTGGATAGAAAATGTGAAAGCTATAAGAGGGGCGCAAGTAAGAGGGAGCTGAGGGATCCATACTTGACAACTCAAGCTCCCGACCGGGGAGCCCCAATGTATTCTACATTCAGTCGTCTCTTACGACAGGTAGGGGATACCGTGCCTGTATTGTACCATTTCCACCCACAGGAAGAGCGGCCCAGATGGTAGGTCGATCTCACTTGACACAGTGTGTCTGAAGATCAATAATTGCTACACACGTCTCATGCTGTGTATAAAATGAACCGAGCATTAACTGACTATCCTACTTTAGAACACCTGTTTTGTACTATCTTATAAGGGAAGGGCGGCTACCAGGGAATACGTACGTTAAATGAGCCAAGAATAACACAATGGTTAAATTACTTCTTTCTGAAATTAACTCGTACGATCTTCAGAAAGCGTTAGGCTAAGACAACGCAGAAATCAGGTTTAAGCTTGGAGCAGTAACAAGCGAAAGTAAGCAGGAAAGCAGCGTTGTGGTGGTACGTTGGCCAGATAGAAAACAGTGGACTCATGAAGTTAATTTACTCGGCGAGTTCAATAACTTGCATAAAGAATTACGCAACTGCAGTGAACGATTATTTTAATACTTGCGAATGTCTGTAGAGACATTTGATAAATTATTACTTAAACTGAAACCCAGGATGCAGAGAGTAGAACTACATTACAGAAACAAGTACCACGACAGAGAAAAGGGTTGTTGTTACCTTGAGGTAAGTAAAATACTAACACTAGTTCTATTGTATTTGATATAGTATTTTATTCATCAACTGAAAGAAGCACAGTTTCTTATAAAGTAAGAAAATACATATATTACATCTTAAAGAAACATAGTTTCGTATAAAAGTAGAAAATAGATATATTAAATCATTTATGTATGGAACTTCGTATACAGTAAAGAAATTAAACATTAAATCATTAACAGAGGAAACTAAATCCATAAGAAAATAACATTGTCACTACAGAAATTATTGCATTTTTCGGTTAACTAAAAGAAGCATATTTTCATATTAAAGTGAAAGATACGTAATGATATTCAAAACAATGGACAATAATAAACAACCTCGGCCAGGTGAACGTTCCTGTCTTTAGAATATTTATGAGATACATCCCACAGTAACGGTCGTTTATAAACTGATTAAATAAAATCCTCTGTTCCAAAAGACATGGTGCGTTCGGGACAACACGCTTACAGCTAAGCAGCAAGAAACAAACTGATCCGACTTGAAGTAAGCTTGTGAGCAGTAGAGCCAGTTCTGATTTTTGTCTGGCCATGCCCGTGTTGAGCCGCTGGTTTGATTCTACGCGTTCAAGTATTCAGTACCACACGTTAATGCTTGCTGCTTCAAAACGCTTTCTGTGTGTAGTTACCGTTAAAGTTCGTATGTCCGAATTAGCGCACTCGGCTACGCAGGTCGCTACTCTGTACTAGTCGTACGGGCAATTACTGGTACGAGTAAACAAGAACAACAGATAGCAAGAAACCAGGAAAAACATTATAAAATACTAACCAAAGTTCAGAAAACAGGCCCGAAATCAGAGGCGACTTAGATCGAGAACCAAAGAATTACATGAAAGTAAATAGTGGAAAACATGAAAGAAAAACTCTGTTATTTTCTTAAAGGAGATAAATAGTTTAATTACTGCGACAAAAAATTACATATGATAGTTAATAAAACCAATGAATAAATATTTAAAGGTGCACCTAATTGAAGTTATGAAATTAATTACCTAAGTGGTAAATTGGTTAACCAGATAAACTCTGAAATTAATTAACATTTGTTAAATAGATTAACTAAATTAAACTAGGTTAAAGTCAAAGAGTACCTTGAAACGAGGGACGCTCTCTAAACTAAGAAAATTAATTAAGGGTCAACTTGAAACCAGATCAATTACAAATAATTATTTGCGTTAATGTCCATGGACCAATTTTACTGCCCGACAGAGGGCTAGAGTTATTACCTAAACTTCACAAGAATTTACTTGTATATCAGTAATTCAAACCAAAACCTTTCTTCAGAAATTTTGGTACCAACGTGATAGTAGGTTAAAGAGAGATCGCGAGATTTTCTCCTGAACCGGGACACAAAGCCGCAACAAGGAATTAAATAATATGCACAGAAAGCTTTTCCAAAACCGGAGAGGTACACGAAGCAAATCATCGAATGCCCACAAAGTTAGAATACGATCATAAATTATCAGAACCAACAGGACGAGGCACAACAGTGCGTGCACACATAAAATCAAATCGCCGCGAAGGGCAGGGCAGCACAAACCAGCAGAGAAAGGTTCACGGTTTCAAATCATAATTCAATTAAAGGGATGGATAAAGAGCCAAAAACTCCCAACACAATGGCACGCACGTCACAAATTAAAATCATACATCCATCCACCATCAAACGTAATTAATAATTATTACCAAACTAAACAATAGTTCCTCCTGGCAACGGTTGCCATAGAAACGTCAACATCAGAGAGCGCACCGAAGCAAGGAAAGATATACCCAAGGGAAAGGAACACAGAAAAGATAGCACAAAGCAGAACTAGATCCCGATCCACGGAGATAATCTCACGATCTCAAACCTTTAAAATATTTAATTACACTATTAAATTAATCTCCACGAAACATTTCAAACATAATTTGAAACAGCAAAATCATTTGTAACATTACTCCAAAAGTATTACTCCCACTCGAAATTGTTTTAATCGGTGTAGTCATTAATCCGGACGTATTTATATTGAAAAAAATTCTACGTTCATTTGAAACGAAGTTCTTTTAGAAATGGTGATAGTAGAACAGAAAAATTTTTACTCGTCAAATAAAGGTTTTGAGACGATGCCATCCAGCTCCATAGTAAAGAAAAAATCGTAGTTCATTTACGTTTGATCCATGCAAAGAAAACTAACGCATGGCGTCAGTTTGAAAACCAGCTTACTTACATTCCTTCAGCACACTATTTAAGCAGGAAAAATAACGGACTTCCACTCAAAAAATATAATAATAAATAATAAAGAAAATTAAAACACTTCAGGCCCTTAGCCCATATCCATAACACATCATCCGGGCATATCTAAATGGAAAGATGCCCAATCAGAGAGACCACTCACAAGGCTTCCAGCCATCTTGGAACTCGACAATGGACTGAGATCACGCTACAAGGCAAGCTGCTGCAGGAGCGGGTAGAACAGCGAACGAGCCTAAGATCAGGCTCGCTGTCAGGCTGGCCTGAGGCGGACCAATAGATAACAGGAAAATCGTGACTTACATCATATAAAAACATTTGGACGGATAGAATACAGTAAACGACATAAGTCGCACAATACATAAAATAAAACGATTCCCAAAAATATAAAAAATTGAAAGGTGAGTCACCTAGGCCTAAAATGTTTGGGGAGAAAGGCTAAAAACGTGTCCCCACTGGGACAACTCCATACCTTACCCGAAACTCGCACTGTCCCACAGCTGAGTTGAGGCGACGCTGACGTACACATATATTTGCTGTATGGGACAAGTGGTTGTTTGGTTAATGGTCATCAACATAGGCAAATTAATTTTTACATTGGAAGGAAAATATGGAGCATGTGATATTAAGCCCTTAACCTCGCTTCGTTAGGTGAGGGTTGGTGTAGAACCACTTTGTGTTTTCAATATTTCTACCACGAGCATCATCGTTCCAGAAGCTATAAGGAATAATGAATATTGAATTTTCACGACCGCATTGTAATCGAAACAGACTTTCAACGTATTAGGTCGTGTTACGTTGGTGTCCGGCTGGCCATTTCTGTTCTGTACTTAACATCTCTTCAACACGTACTACATGTACGTAACACGACCTAATATGTTGAAAGTCTGTTTCGATTACAATGCGGTCGTGAAAATTCAATATTCATTGACATGCCCCACAACGGGCGACTTAAACGCACTCTACAGTGTGCTAGCAGCAGTGCCAGACCTGTAGCTCAGATCCTTTCAAACAGAACAAAGATGGCCTAGGCCGCCCTAGCTCAATTGGTAGAGCAACCGACGCGAAATCGGGAGGTTGTGGGTTCGGATCCCACTGGTGTCCGGCTGGCCATTTTTGTTCTGTACTTAACATCTCTTCAACACGTACTACATGTACGTAACATGACCTAATACGTTGAAAGTCTGTTTCGATTATAAGGAATAACTTTCTTTCGCGTGTTACGTCCCTGGTTGTACTGATTAACCTTTATTTTCACTAACAATCTTATTCCATTGCTTTTAGGCCATTGGTACATAATCAATCCAGGAAATGAATTATTTCTCTTAATGCCGTTACATCATTTTTGCGACGTGCTACGCAATTAATAACAAAATAGAAAAGAATATGAGTGGCGCGGTTCCTCAACGAATGAACCCAGCACGCACCGCAGTCCTGCATAGCCAAGCGCGCCAATTCAAGCACGCGAACTTCAACATTTTCTGTGGGTCATATAAGTTAATTTCCGAAATAAATGTTTTGGCCATTCTGTTATTCTTCGCTCATTTAACTTATGTGCAAAATGTATTTAAGATCCGTACTTCCCCGGTACGTGCCCTTTCCTTGTTAGTTCTTTGCAGTTTGTTTGTTAATCATATAATATGCAATGTTCACTTGAGCTAATGACACTCATACATATTGACTGTTATACAGTTGGAATTATATGACTTTACTCTCTTCCCAGGGTGATTCAGGTGGTCCACTACTGTGTCATGGAAACGTTCAGGTAGGTATCGTTTCGTGGGGCGTAGGTTGTGCTATGTTTCGTCAACCAGGAATATATCAGGGAATAGATAGTCACAGGCAATGGATAGATGAACATGCTCATAGCTGTGTGAAACATGTGAATCTTTATGTGACTATCTTATCTATTGTTTGTACTTTATTTAGTATAATACTATTTTGTATACAATAGTAGTTGAATGAATAAACTCATCCAAACAAACATGTACTGTAATCATCGATTCTGCATTGACATCACTAATTGCCAAGGAAGAAAATGACAAATTTCCTTAAACTTTTGAATTTATTTTCTTAACGAATACTAAATTATACTGGTCTATTACATGACAGAAGATTTTCAAGCATTCAAAACTACACTCACTTGTAAAAACCGTGCTTCGATTCAATCGTCGCACTGGCATGAAAATGTGAACGGATACAGGTCACGATAACCTACAGAACTCATTATATCATAAGCCTCAATAAAAAAAAGTATTGCGTGGAAATAAACATTTTAAGGTTGCCCTTAGTAAGGTGTTGTATACGCACGCACATTAATGGTGTCCCGACATAAACAATCAACACTGCCCCACTCCAGTACTGAAAAGGAGGGGAAGGGAGTGAACAGGTAGTGCTGAATACACAGTGTGTGTATTCCGGCGTTATACTGTAACATTGTAATAAGATGGCTCCTATCCTATCACAGGTGAATTGAGGCCGCATTATTGGCATGTGGGAGGCTCACATGGTCTCCCAAGCAATAGCACAAGCAATACCATGCACTCTTAAGACAGTTTGGAGATGGATAGAAATATGGCAAGAACGAGGTGTAGGAGGATTGGTAGACCCGATATAACGCAGCTACAAAATATTCCTAACTAGTATAATATACTTTTCGGCTAAAAACCTCCTTTACGTCTTAATACTGTAATTATCAGAGTAGGTTACCTTTTTAATATTGTATGTTCAAATACTATTTGTTCGGGGCGTTGACCTATAGAGTTCTTTTGCCCCTACTTGCACAACATATGAACCTGCATGTAATTGGAATTGCGGAAGTGTTGAGTGTTGAATGTGAGGAACGTTAAGGACGAAACAAACACGCAGTCCCCAGGCCAGGGATATTAATCATTTACAATTAAAAACCCCTGACCCGGCCGGGAATCGAACCCGGGGCGGCCGGACGCGTTGCCCCGTACACCGCGGGGCCGGACGAGTAGGTAACCTAATTCTGTACTTCAATACATCCGCCACTGTGCCCATTTCGATCACAACGAAGTCTTGTAGCAGGCTGTCTGCATGCAGTCCATGCAGCAATGCGTTAAGCAAGAAGGTGAGTCATTGTGCCTTCGACACTACCCCTTCACTCCCTTCCCCCATGTTTTGTACTGGATTGGCCTTCAACACTACCCCTTCACTATCACCCCTTCATTTCAGTACTGGAGTGGGGCAGTGTTGATTGTTTATGTCGGGACACCATTAATGTGCACGTCTGTACACTCAAGAACTTTAGTATCTCGTGGTCAGAATATTCATTTCAGGCAAGAAATCAGTACAGCGCTCAGAACCACCCAGTACCTGCTTACACATTCTCTCTCATGAGTCACATCCATTAGACACGTAACACATGCACACATCTGAAGAGTGAAAGGAAGGAGGAGAGAGTGGAGTACCGGATATCTAGCATGAACGAAACACGCGGAGGGGAAGTTACTTGTTCCCTGCCTGCCCGCACGTCCCCACTGGCTTCAACGATGAGAGAGGGGGAATGAGAGGAGTCCTTGAAAGCAACAGACGCACTGTGTATATCCACTCATTGAGGGTCAAATTCTCCAGTTTCTTTGTAATTCTTGTGTGCGAAGGCTGGCTGAAATTACAGCGGTCTCGACCATGACTTCATTATCATCGCCCTCAACCACTGTAAGAAAGAATTACCCATATTTTCGTCATTATTGGCCCTATTAAATTAAACTATTTTAATACTTATGCAGACACTGCCAAAAGAAGAATTAACATACTTTGCGCTAAAATATACATGGATATCAAATTTGAACGCAAGAAATTAAGGTGAAAGAAGGTAACTGTTTCACATAAAGATCTAGGGCCTACCCTTTTTCTTAATATAATTATGGGATAAAAATTGAATGGGAAAATGACGTATACAAATACAAGAGAGGAACAGTGCTTACATTTAAAAGACGTGTAAATGAAGAATATTATTCACATTCCAAAAACAATGGCAGGTATTAATAAAAATAACGTATTCTCATAATATCACAGTAAAATGTCTTAAATGAAACTAAGGAGTGCATTTTGTAAGAAAAGTGTAAATAAATAAAGTGAATGCTTCCTGCACACGAAAATAATTGTATTTGTATAATCTTAAACAGTGCACCAGTTTTCCTTAAAAACAATAATTTTCTAGCAATTCAAATGATTGTAAAAAACTAATTAGGGAAAATGCAACGAATGGTTCTTCACTTTGTTCATAAGCAGGGTGTTTGGAGTTATTGTCAGCGCTGATCAAACAATTATATGCTGCAGGTATTGGGGTGGGATTACATCGTGCACATTTTTTCACAAGTAAATTACAGTTAATTAATTGTTTTCCTTGATTCGGAGAAGCCAGTTTAGCCAGAATATTTAGCCATAGCAACATCTTAATCAGTTCCCGAAAAAATGGTGTTGGGAGTGACCTCTGAGTGCGCAACGAGACAGGTCACTCCTTCTGGACGACGAACACATGTGACGTTGCCTTGGTTACTTTTCCTTCATCCTCAGGGTTGGCCAAAATATTCGCCCAAACGTTACCTGTTTCTTCTTCCTCCCTTAATTCTTGTGATCGCCATTGTACCATCCATAGCATGAAACCATGCGGCTGCACCGTCGGACACGGAGGCGTAGAGATGAAAGGTGTACTCCTGGAGATGGCCGCGTAAGGGTATACTCGTGATCACAAGAATTCCGGGTGGAAAGTAAAACATGTAACGTTTGGGCGTAGAATTTGGACAACCCTGAGGATGAAGGGGGAGTAAGCGAGGCAACATCCCATGTGTTCGTCTTCCAGGAGGTGTGACCTGCGACGTTACGCACTCAGAGGTCACTCCCAAATCCATTTTCTCGGGAACTGATTAAAATGTTTCTATGGTTAAACATTCTGGCTATACTGGCTTCTGCTGATCCAGAAAAACAATTAACTGTAATTTAATTGTGAAGAACTGTGCACTGTGTAATCCCACCCCAATACGTTTGGCATTTAAGTGTTTGATCAGCGATGAAACTAACTCCACAGGGAAGGTTTTCCAAACACCCTTGCGTCTCTGATGATCATCATTATTCAGTGCCATGTTATTTTGACTTAAGTTGTTGAAGATAAAATAATAATAATAATAATAATAATAATAATAATAATAATAATAATAATAATAATAATAATAATAATAATAAACAACGCATCTAACATTATTCTTTTCATACGCCACTTTATCCAAATTTTTTCTCTCATTTCCCATCATTATATTACCGTAAGAAAAACCATGATAATTCGGTAAAAGAGTAGGTGTAGTAGGAGATTTTATGTTCTAAAGCAATGGGTGCTACGTCAGCATTTTCCCACGAGAACAGTGACCGCTAGTAGTGGGGATAATGGAGTAGGTCATTGATCCCTAGTACAGTAGTGGGGCAACGCTGATTTGTGGATTTTGCGTAAGAGAGCAAGCTTAACCTCACATGCGCCATCTTGGAGGGGCCTAACCTCAGTTTTACGGGCAGATGCCCTTCCTGACGTAACAATCGCCATCTTAAGGGTGCCTAACCTCACTTTTACGGCCAGAAGCCCTTCCCGACGCCATCTTGAGTGTTAGTAGTAGTAGTAGGGCAATGGGCATTCTCGTGACGCCATCTTAAGTAGTTGGGCAATGTGGATTCGCGTAAGAAAGTAAGCCTAACCACATGAAAAGGCCTAACCTCACTTTCATGGCCAAGATGGCCTTCCCAACGCCATCTTGAGTAATAGGGCAATGGGAAGTCTCGATACGCCATCTGGAGTAGTTGGGCAATGTGGATTTGCGTAAGAGAGCAAGCCTGACCTCATAGAGGGACCTAATCTCACTTTTACGGTTAGATGCCCTTCCCGACGCCATCCTGTGTACTAGGGCAATGGAGATTCGTGAAATTTGCCGACGCCATCTTGAGTAGTAGGACAATGGGGATTCGCATAAGAGAGCATGCCTAATCTCGTGGATGAGGCCTAACTACACAGGGCCTAGTTAGGGTCATATTCCCTTCCCGACCCCATTGGGGCCTTACTACACAGGGCTCAGTTTTAGTCAGATGACCTTCCCGTCGGCATTTTGATTCTCCCACCAGAGGGGGCACATATCGCCTAACCTAGTTTACGGCCAGATGCCCTCCCCGACATCAATTTCGAGGGGCATAACTATACAGGGCCCAGTTTTACGGTCAGATGCCCTTCCCGACACATTGTCGGAGGGGCCGAACCACACAGGGCACATCTTTACGGTCAAATGACCTTCCCGTCGCCATTTTGATCCTCCCAACAGAGGGGCACATATGGCCTAACCTAGTGACCAGTTGCCCTTCCCGATGTCATCTTGGAGGGGCCTAACTACACAGGGCTTAGAGATTCAGTTATACGGTTAGATGTCTTTCCCGCCGTCATTTCGGAGGGGCTTAACTACACAGTCGCTCTCTTTGGACCAGTTTTATCGTCAGATGCCCCTCCCGTTGCCATTTTGGAGAGTCTAAATACAGAGTCGCCATCTGTGTTTTTAAAGGAGGTCAGCTCAAGGCTTTATGTCTCCATCCGACAGACTACTTAGTTGTGCAAATGTGTTATCGAGTGGTCTGTTTATGGCTTTGTTTCCATCCGACGGAAAAATAAGTTTATGTCATAGTCATATCCTTGCGTACGAGAGCAAGCCTAACTACAAAGGCGCTATTTAGAAGGGGCCTATCCTCACAGACACTCCTTTGGTGGGGTCTACTCCGTTTTACTCTGCTTAAGGCTTTACGCCTCCATCCGACAGACTGTCTCCGACGGCGGGACTGAGCACGTGCCGTACCAAGATTTTTCTAACATTCAACGCTGACGTCGACATGGTTATGCATGTTTAGACTTGTTCATTGTCAAGGTCACTCTCTAGTAAACTCAAGCCTTTATAGATGGTATACGTGTGATTTTTTGCTCTCTGAGATATATTGCTAGAGAAGAGCGCGTTATTACGACATGACAAGAGCATTAATAGTTGGTGTACAAGGCTTCAAAGTAAACAGCTACACACTTGTGTTCAAAGAGGTGGCTGTGTTGGATTGCCCTGTGTTGTGGGCGCCAAAACTCGTCAGTTTAATATTTAGCCCACCTTTCCCTTACTGTTTGCAAACAGATGAAGACAAAAACTCAACGGAATGAAAATATTTTAAGACTGCAGTGAGAAGAAAAAGGAATACCTTATCGCTTTCTATCTTTGATCATGAACGCTCATTTGTCAAGAGCACATCTTGATTTTTAAGGGTTGTGAAAAGAAGGAATAGTTGCTTGAGTATCTACCATCAACGTGTGAAATTATCGACATGCATGAATTAGGATATTCACATTTAAAACTCTTTACAAGGAGCATAGTGGAGAAACAATTAAACGGCCTTTACGACATGTGTGCATGTTCTTTGATTGGTTATGTTGCAGTGCATGTCGGGAAGTGAACAACATATGTAAATTGCAGTGTCGAAATGACGTCAGTGTGAATGAAACATTTGTAAAGACACCGTGTCATTTCTATCTGATACTAAGTGTGATTGTAAGAGTTGAATGCTTTACCAAAGGTATTTTTAGTTAATGTAGTGGCGAATGCTCTGAAGAATATCTGGGATAAGGAGACTCCTGAGTAGACTCAGGATCTGTTTTGTCAGAGCTTCTACTTTTTTTCTAATTGCTTTACGTCGCACCGACACAGATAGGTCTTATGGCGACGGTGGTATAGGGAAGGCCTAGGAGTGGGAAGGAAGCGGCCGTTGCCTTAATTAAGGCACATCCCCAGCATTTGCCTGGTGTGAAAATGGGAAACCACGGAAAACCATTTTCAGGGCTGCCGACAGTGGGATTCGAACCCATTGTCTCCCGGATGCAAGTTCACAGCCGCGCGCCCCTAACCGCACGGCCAACTCGCACGGTATCAGAGCTTCAAACGTGTAGTTTACATCATGAAAGGTGAGTTCAGCTAGGAGACAGTGTCGTACATGTCAACTTATTGAACTGTATCACGACCTAAAACTAACGGGTTGCCTTCGCTTATAGACACTTATCATGGCTACGAAAAGAATGAACAAGTTTTCGCAGAAAAAGGTGAAGAAACATGCTAGGGGAAAGGTGAGGAAGCGTGCTGGGCATGGACATCAATAAGGTGATTGATCTTCTTCTCTTTGAGCTTCATCTTCCTAGTTACCAGTACTGCGGCTCTGGAACTCGACTTGACGTCCGCTTGGAACGTGGTGATCCTGGTATTAATACGTTAGATGCTGCCTGCAAAGAGCATGACATTGCTTATCGTCAAAACAGTCCTGAGCTAAGACGTGTATCTGATAAAAATCTGTATCGTAAAGCTATGCAGCGTGTGTCGTCACCTAATGCTTCAGTGCTGAGAAGATAGCAACACTTGTCGTTGCCGGTGCAATGAAAGGAAAACTGTTACTAGGTCGTGGCATTAAACGGCGATGACAGTAAAAATAATCTATATAAGAAAGGACAGAACAGATTTAATTGAAGAAAAATATGTATATATTCTAAAATAAATACGAATTGAAAAAATATTGCAGTTGCTGTTTTCATTTTTTAATATTAACTAGTAGTAATAATGTTGACCTGTGTTTTTAATCTTGTCATATGACATAGAAGAAAGGAGAGGTAGAGGTTCTAGAATAAAAACTCAAGTTTTAAAGTACATCCTCTTTATTGAATTGAAGTTGTTATTAAAACCAAGCCATTTGACATACAGTTTATTTCTTCAACGACGAATAACACGTTCGATTAAATAGTGATTATGATATTTTGTTTTCTGCATTTCTTCGATGTAGAAACCTCCTTCAATACGCTGTCCTTAGAGATCGCGAAGTAAATATGTAACTGGATAAGTAAGCTTAACACTCCTGATTTGAAAAATTTCTGTGCTGCAGTTAGGGGTGACTCCATTTGCAAAGATAGACTTGTGTTTACTGATGTGAACGATATCACCTTTTATAAAGCGATGGCGGCGCGGATCAGCCGTTTTGATTACAAGATGAATAGCATCTAAGCGTGGTGTATTCTTTGTAACAAGATGTGGCTTTGTGGCGATAGTGCGATGAAATGCATCGTTGTAGGTAGACACGTGTCTAGGTAGCCATTTAATCCAACGATATGAACCTTGAGCTGTAAATTCTCACCACATCATTGTTTTGAGTGTACGATTAAAGCGTTCTACAACACTTGCCTTGATATTGCTATACGTAGAGTAGTGGTGAATGCCAAGTAATTTGAGATATGAAGAACAATCCTTGTTGTAAAACTCTTTACCTTGATCAGTTTGATGCCTTGGGCTGCGGTTTGATTGTTCAACAATATGTTTAAATGTGTCTTTGCCTTGAGCTGCTGTCTTACAACGCCTAGGTTGTGCAAACGCAATCTTAGAGCACACATCGGTGACTGTAAGTAGACACTTATACCCCTTATTGCTAGAGGCAAATGGAATCATTTCTAATAAGTCTGCTTGCCAGAGATCACCCTTTTCCGCGTGTATTAACGCGTCTGCGACAGTAGGCGCGACTTGCTGGTTTATGTAACTCGTTTGCGATGATCTTTACAGGCGAGGTCTTATCTTGACGAGGCATTACTGAGTAATACCCGCATGTCTTAATTCTCTCTCTATTTCTAGAATTTCTGATTTTTGACCTGTGTGACCAGCGCTTGCGAAGCTCTTAAAAATTGTAATCGTTCAACGAGTAAGTCTACATACGGCAACAAAGGCTTGAGCATAAGATCACGTCGTCATGGTTATGCATGTTTAGACTTGTTCGTCACTGTCGGATGAAGACGTAAAGCCATGAGCTGACCTCCTTTAAAATCACACACGCTGTAACGTCACGTTATTTGTCCGTCGGATGGAGACGAAAAGTCGTAAGCAGAGTAAAATTGGGGGACAGAATCCCACCAAAAGAGTGTCTGTGAGGATAGGTCCCTTCAAAACGGCGTCTGTGTGGTTAGGCTTGTTCTCGTGCGCAAGTATATGACTGTGACGTAACGTTATTTGTCCGTCAGATGGAGACGAAAAGCCATAAACAGACCACTCGGTAACGCAGGTGTACAACTGAGTAGTCTGTCGGATGGATACATAAAGCCTTGAGCTGACCTCTTTTAAAATCACAGATGGTGACTGTGTAGTTAGACCCTCCAAAATGGCAACGGGTTAGGCATCTGACCGTAAAACTGAGCCCAATATGGTGACTGTGTAGTTAGGCCTCTCAGAAATGGCGACGGGAAGGACATCTGACCGTAAAACTGGGCCTCTAAGCCCTGAGTAGTTATCCCCTCCAAGATGGCGTTGGGAGGGGCGTCTGTTCGTAAATCTGGGCCCAAGATTGTGACTATGTAGTTAGGCCCCCTCCAAGATGACGTCGGGCAAGGGCATCTGGCCAAAAAAACTAGGTTAGGCCATATGTGCCCCCTCCGGTGGGAGGATTAAAATGGCAACGGGAAGGACATCTGACCGTAAAACTGTGCCCTGTATAGTTAGGCTCCTCCTAAATTGCGTCGGGAAGGGCATCTGGCCATAAACTAAGTTAGGCCATATGTGTCTCTCTGGTGTGAGAATCAAAATGACCTGACCGTAAAACTGAGCTCTGTGTAGTTAGGCCCCGTCCAAAATGGCGTCGGGAAGAAGGGGATCTGACCGTAAAACTAAGCCCTGTCTAGTTAGGCCCCATCCATGAGGTTAGGCATGCTCTCTTATGCGAATACCATTGCCCTACTACTCAAGATGGCGTCGGCAAATTCCGCAAATCCGCATTGCCGTACTACACTAGATGGCGTTAGGAAAGGCATCTAACCGTAAAATTGAGGTTAGGCCCCTCCATGAGGTTAGACTTGCTCTCTTACGCGAATCCACATTGTCCTACTACTGAAGATGGCCTCACTAGAACCCCGATTGCCCTACTACTCAAGATGGCGTCAGGAAGGGCACCTGGCCGAAAAAGAGAGGTTAGGTCCCCATGAGGTTAGGCTTGCTCTCTTACGCGAATCCACATTGTCCAACTACTTAGGATAGCGTCGCGAGAATCCCCATTTTCCTACAACTCAAGATGGCATCGGGAAGGGCATCTAGCTGTAAAAGTGAGACTAGGCCCTCTATGACGGCGACTGTTGCGTTGGAAAGGGCATCTACCCGTAAAACTGAGGTTAGGCCTCTCCAAGATAGCCACTGTGAGGTTAGGCAGGATCTCTTATGCAAAATCCGCAAATCGGGATTGCCCCACTACTATAATAGAGGTCAAGCCCGTATCCCCACTACTAGGGGTCAATGACTTCGTGGGAAAATGCTGACACAGCCCCCATTGTTTTAGAACATACATTACCCTACTACTAGTAGGCCTATGTCTTTAAATGAAACACGAATCACCTTACTAAATTATTAGTGATGGTTACCTTCCTTCATTTGAATTTCTTGCGTCCAACTTTGATATCCGTGCATATTTCACTGTAAAATATGTCAATTCTTCATTTAACAGTGCTTGCAAAGTTGTTAATGTAGAATAATTGAATTGGTCCTATACTGACGAAAATTAAGGCCATTCTTTCTAACAATGATCGGGCACGATGTCATTTGACAATAAGGTCCTGGTCGAGACCGCTAACATTTCAGCCAGCCTTCGCACAACAGAATTACAAAGAATAAGGGGAATTGTTTTTTTAATTTACAAGAATGGCCTTTGGTTAGACATCATTTGGCCAGCTGGTAGTGATAAGGATGGTGCTGTATATTTTCTCGTCATGAGGCCGGTCATGGCATTACTACAGGGTGGGAAGACTATGGTAGAAAGGTAGTAGTTAATGGGGTGTGACAGTTAGGAGATTATCTTTATTCATTATTTCAGTTGGTGGCTTCTGCATCAGGGTTTATAAAGTTAGATTGGTGTCTTGTAGAAACTCGATCAGTGCTCTGTAGATTTTGCTATCGTGGTCTTGAAGAAGAATGTTAACATTTGTGGGGAATGGGATACGTAATGACCGAAGCTGTGCGAATAACTTTATTCGTTGTTGCTCATACCTGGAACAAGAAAAGACTATGTGATTCAGATCCGCATCATCGCAATCGTCATGTGGGCAAATTGTCGTGGTAGTCACTCCGATACGGTGGAGGTGGTGAGGGTAGCATCCGTGACCAAGCCTCATCCGGATGATGGTTGTTAGATGTCTCCTTGCAATATTGTATCTCCGGAACCAGGGTTTTTGCGGTATTGTTGTTTGCAGTGTTGCGTAATGTGTTCCTCGGTGGTGGCTAGTTCTTGCCCATTCATCTTTCCAGCGGGTATAGGTTCTTCTTTTGACTAGCGAATAAAGTCAGTATATGGAAGCTGTATCCCTTGAAACATGCCACTGAGTATACTTCCTTTCGCGAGATGATCGACAACTCCATTGTATCTTATTCCACTGTGTCATTTTATCCACAGAAAGTGGATTTGACTACTGGATGTTTTAGCTTCTTGAATCTGTTGAAGTAGATCATAAATGTAAGGATTTGTGGTACTGGCATTAAGCCACCGTAACTTGGCGTTATCATTGTAGAGTATAGTGCATTTTAGAACCCTTTCCAGTCCCCAGCTTGCCATATCCTTAGGATATGACATCTCAGTAGCCGTTGCTACGCACAAAATTTCCAAACTGAAGACCCCACTCTACCTTTATAATGCATTTAAATCTATGGAGCCAGTACATAAAAGAGATAATAGGTTTACAAAAACTACCCTTCAAAATTCCCGTTCATCATACCATTAAATTTAACAAATCTTTTGTTTGCACTGCATCCCGTATCTTCAATGTCTTTAATCTTCACAGTTTTGCAAATGACAGGAACTTTACCCAACTAAAGCAGTCCTTAACATCTATCTTCGTGGAGGAGTATGCATTATCAGGCATTCTTGTGTCTCACAATCAGAAATATGTGTATTTCTTAGAAAATTCTTTCTGTTTTTTTTTTATTCTTTAGATTCTTGTAGTCTAAAGTATTAAATATGTTGAATGATATACTTTATTACTTCCTATATAATTTACACTGAAGAAAATGGAAATTGCAACACCCAGAAGGGGTGGTGCTACATTGCTGCAATTGAATATGCAGGACGAATGTTCGGTTGTGATTCGATTATTACACTTTGAGGTCCCTCTGACCGCAAGTTTGGACAACAATCAATACAGGATGTGCCCACCACGAGCTGCAATACATTGATGAATTCGTCGAGGCATGGAGGCAATAAGGCCCAGGATCGCTTCCTGAGGAATTTTGGCCCATGCTTGCTGCACTGCACGGGTCAGTTGTTCCAGAGTTGTGGGTGGCTGAGGACGGTTGGCCAGTTGTCGACCCATCATGTCCCACACATGCTCAATAGGACTGAGGTCCCGGGATCTGGCGGGCCATTCGAAGGTTGTGATGTCGTGGAGAGCTTCTCTGGAAATGCGTGTAGTGTAAACCCGGGCATTGAAACATCCCATTAGCAATGGAACCACTGGATTGAGTACCCTATCAACGTACTGTCGAGTAGGCATAGTGCCCTCAACAAGCACTAATTGTGATTTCACATTAAAGCCAATAGCTCCCCAGACCATAATGCTTGGTGTTGGCCCTGTGTGCCTCTCGACAATAAGATCTGGGCGGCCCCTTTCCCCGGTACGTTGGCGCGCACGATTCCGGCGATCACTGCGGGCAAGACAGAAGCGCGATTCATCACTAAAGACGACCCTATGCCATTCGTCGACCCACGTCGATCTTTCTCGACACCAGGCCAACCTTACACGTCGCTGTTGTGGGGTCAATGGAATACCTTCTGCAGGGACATGGGCTCGTAAGCCAGCTGCACGCAGGCGATTACCAGCTGTTTATTGTGTAACGTGGGCTGCCACAGCTGCTCGAATTTGCGCTACTGTTACATGGGGTTCCAACCGGGCCATCTGAATGATGCGGCGATCCTCTCTCACAGTTGTCTGTCGCGCTGGGCCTGTACCAGGTCTACGAGTGTGGGTACTTTCATTTGACCACTGCTGCCATACACGTTGTACCGCAGATGCCTGTCGGCCAACACGTGCAACGACAGTCCTTAGAGCGATAATCCAGCCTCACACAGCCCAATTATCCGAGCCCTCGCAAACGGCGACAATTGTTGATAGCGTGCTCTTCTCTGTCGTTGACGAGGAACTCTTCACTGCACAGACTGCAAGTCAACTACGCTACACCAGAGTCCGTATACTGGAGTTGATTCCTCCGCGACCAATCACGTGGGGAGACCTCTAGCAACAATCCAATGGGTCTGAAACTTTGATCGTTTACATACCTACATGGCATCGTTCCATATCTTGAAAATCAACACAAACGACCAGGGCCTTCATTGTGTTGCAATTTCCATTTTCTTAAGTGTATGTTTTAATTTTATTGGAACTGGTATCTTTATTTTAAGTTTAATGTTTAATTTTAATATTATAAAGTGTAGTCAGTATATTCATAAACCTGTATTGTTTTATAAGGAGACGCTACTAAAGGGGCTTTTCAGCCTCAGTGGCATGTAAATCATCATTATCAATAAATTCAATTCTCTATCGCGTACTGAAGGTCGAGACAGAGCGACGTGCGGACTGGCGGGGAAGCAAGTACCTTCCCCTCGGTGGGTGTTTGGCTCATGTTAGATCTCCCGTCATTCGCTTTCTCCATCTCCCCTCACTCTTCATGTGTGCCCATGTACCCATGTATTATGCTTTTCCACGAATCTGCCGAATGAAAGAGAGAGTGTAAGCTAGTGCTGGGCGGTTCTGAGGGCTGTACTAATTTCCTTGCCTGAAATGAATACTTCTGGCCCGAGATTTAAATGAACACTAGTCTACAGCGTACATCCAATTAATAAGGGAAGGCAGAAATTCGGATTTCACCATTTACACTAGGATGTGAAGAGAGACATACAGAAATCCCACGACTATTTAAGAATGTCATTGTAGACATTTCAATGTCCGACTATTTGGCTGAATGGCTGACGTTGAGGCATTCGGTTCAAGGGTCCCAGGCTTGATTCCCGACCGGTTCGGGTATTTTAATCACGTGTGATCAATTTTTCTGGCTCGGGGACTGGTTGTTTGTGTTTGTACTAACACTCTTCTCTTCATGTTCAGACAGCACACTACACTACCCACTAACACAGAAACACGCAATAGTGATTACATCCCTCCACATAGGGTTAGCGTCGGGAAGGACATCCACATGTGAGACACAGTTCGCACCTGGCACCACACAAGGTGTGAGAAAAAGTGGTAGAAAAAGAATAATAATAAAGATATTTCAATATTATCTAAAAGGTTGTGGTGGTGGTGGTGGTGGTTAATGCGGGGGGTTTTTTGCTAGTTGCTTGGGCTTCGAACCCATTATCTCCCGGATGCGAGCTCACAGCTGCGCGCTCCTAACCGCATGGCCATCTCGTTCTGTGCACATGTACTATGAGTGTCATTTGAACATTGTATGGTAGCACAGTGAAAATGTGAAGGAAAAAAATAGTTGCTAAGTCGTATACTCCAGCCCTCGTATTTCGACCTACTTAAAAGTTCCTATAAAAGCAATTATGAGCCATTATCCCCTATAATGAAGTCCTCCAATAGGTATTTCACCATTGTCCCACGTGTTTGACGGGTTTTATAAAGTTGTAATTTAAATAGCCTTACCATAATTTATTAGAGTATAACTTGATATTAACTTAGCGCTAACAAGAAAACTATCGCCTTATATTACAGTAAATTGACTTATCATTTTATATAATGTCACTGCTTCAGAATACAGGACAATCTCAGATTCTGTTGAGACACACGAAGATGCATTTAACATCCCGCAATGAGCAGGGACATTGAATAAGAAAAGCACCTAACATTTGTCATTGATAGACGACCACTTGTACAGGTTTCACCCAGCATTTCCTCTTCCTCTTGCTGTATAACACTGTAGGCTCATCTGTCCTTCCTCGTTCCACGGCATATTTCTTGTTCTGGAACAAAGAATTGTTTGAAATAACACCACTACGCATATACAATTATAAAGGCTGGTGGCAGTGATGGTTTCTATAGAAAGGGAACCAGCCGAGCAGAATGGCATAGATGGTAGAGTTAACTGAAGTAGATAGGTTCTGTCCCGGCTCAGATCACTAGTATTTGAAGGTGCTGAAAGGAAAGAAAAGAGGGAATCCAGACAAAGTATGGAAGATGTAAAAAGAAGGCTAGATGAGGAGATGTCTATTGACAGTGAAAATCCCTGTAATGGTGCTGCAGCATTCCGTTTCCTCTCATTGCCTGTCGACATCGTAGCAGTGACCATGTAGTTTTCGGGCATCACTCCCATCTTTGCAGCACATTAGACTGTATAATGTTACCTTTAATGTATGTATCATTAGAATCCTGTAGTCAAAAATGAAGAGTATAAATTTTCACGAATACATTTTTTGCGATCCTGGTCCAAATTAAATTATTCACACTCTCATTTTGAATTTGAAGTCCTTTGTATCGACTGACATTTAGTGACATAGATCATTTTGCAACATTCATTTCACAGTACTGAATTATCTACCACCTGTGCAGTTTTCACGTAACGTCGAGATGAAATATTCACAGTAAAACAGCACAAGTACTGGTGCATGGAACCGAGATTGGAAGGATTCACAAACATGGCACCGGAGTAGCCTTGATATATCAATATGTGTATACGTCACGATTAGAAAATGTCAACCGCGAGAAATGGACTTTATTAACATCTTAAAATTTAATATTGTACCAATATTAGTTATGTAGTTGTAATTTTAAAATGTTATATGCACTGTAATTCATGTATTTCATAAGACGAAACCAAAGGATACGTACGTAAATAGACATTACATATGGTAAGGCATCGATGTCATGAAAACACAATGATGGCGATATCTATGTCGCGATTAGCGAAGTTGTATTCCTTGAAATAGTAATATATGAATCGTTTGTTGCAGAAACAGCACTTCTCCACTTTTTGACGCTATATGAGTTATTAATACTGCCATGATTAACGCACGAAGGGTTACCATTTTGTGCATAAAAAAATTTCTACCATATATCTCTGCCTGTCAGTCGCGAATGAAAGTTTCCATTTTGTGTAGAAAGAACACTTATCCTGGAGAGGTGTTGTTTTTACATCAAACCAGCCCGCTTCACAAAGTAGTACTGGTGGAAGACATTCTTCAAGAAATCAGTTCTTTCACTTGAGTCGCTAGGAAGAGGTGTGAAAAGAGATGCAAAAGTTGCGTTTCATATAAATCAATTTATGGAGTTTTAGTATGAGGCAAATCATGTCTTAGGAAAATACTGTAATGATGTACCGTGCGTTCATACTTTCAAGCTGCTTATTTCTGCAACCCGTCTCCCTGTGTTACCAACTAGACTTGCTTATCCACAAGGCTGTGTTCCATTAAATGAAAATAAATTGGCAGACATAAAGAAGTTGGAATCTTACATACCAGAAGAACACCATGAGTTTTATAATGAACTGTTTGCATGGACATCATCAGCACAATAGAAGTGAGAAGCATTGTTCAAAGATAAGAGACTTACATGTTACTTGTATTATATTGTGTTGCTTTGTTTTGTATATATTTTGAACTTTGGAAAGGGACAAAACATGAGTATTTTTCTGTTTATTTTTCTATACAATGTGGTCTAATTATAATATGTGCAAATAAGTAAGTCTTACAAATAACTATTAAATCATAGGTTTAAACACTGTATTTCCTCAGTACAAATAAAGTTACTTTTGAAATTGAAATTACGTTAAAATCAATGTTACACTTCCTTATATTCTCATTAATGGTGTGTGTTGCAGAAACAGCACGTCTCCACCATTTTCAACAAAGTCTGTAAAGGAACGTAATGGACTAATTCATACAAACAACCTGTCTGTCATAGTCATTTCAACAGTAGAATAAGCCTAATAAATATCGGAAGGATAGAAATGACATTACACAATACAGACAGTTTTTCCTGTTTTCTGAGCATTTTGATACGTTGGAGAAGTGTCGTTTCTGAAACAAGCAATTCATACGTTATGAAGTTAAAATATTCCGTTGCAGGTCACTGTTAGGATGAAAAATTGTAATGCAGATGATTATTGGGAGGTTATTGAGACAGAGAAAATCCCACCTGGTGGCCATGATCGTTAAGGCGTTGAAGTCTAAACGGTCGGACACCGTGGTTATTCGGTTCGAGTCCCGTTGGTCGAAAAAATTTCACCATCAGAATGTTAGCCGGCAGGGTAGGGGAGGTGGTGGTATACAATTTCTAATCACTAGATTGTGTGCCAAAAGCGTGCATTAAATTCCAAACCTCTCCACAGTGATCATATGGAGTGAGGGCATATGACGCTGTTGATGATGATTCGTCCGTCGGATGGGGACGTTAAGCTTTGAGTAGACCCCTTTGTGCTATTCGACAGGAGTAGGTTACGTGCCGGCACCGGGTTTCACCCTCTCCCTTCCTAGTGGCATATATCTCGTCATTAATTTCATCTCATTAACTCCTCTGGTGAGGTTGACGTCAGGAAGGGGATCCGGTCATAAAAACTTGCCACGACAGATTCATCTCACCTCGCCTCATACCCGACCCTGTAGAGAAACGGGACAAGGGTTGGACGAACTAACATGAGACAGAGAAAAGTTTTCAATTTGGAAAGGCAAAACGATTTGTGACAAGCAAAAGATCTGGAATTGCATAGTAAAACATACTGTTATATACGTCTAATAATTTCAATCCAGATTCAATCCAGATTGTTACAAGCTCATTCTGCTCAAGAAGAACGCATGTTTATTTGGAAAATAAGAGTAAAAGGATGGAGGCCCACGGTAAGTTATGCGGATATGTATAGGAAATACCAGACCATGCGCAACCTTAACCCCGGTCCAGAAATCAGTTAATCTTTGTATTTTAATGTGAAATCATCTTCTTTCGTGTAGTTTCTTCTTCTATTTCATAGACGTAATATATAATTTGAAATATATTTAGATGTTCTGAAGTAGTTCGATCCGATACGGAGTGGATACATGATAAGCAATGGGGAATATTATTATGATTTAACACATTGCGACATATATATATGTATATTTTTTCGTGTGGGGAATTCCTAAATTTATAATTTAAACAATCATGTGCGGGATTATTTATTGAGACGTTCCGACTTCGAAGGTTTTAATTTTTATGAAATACATTGGAGGCGTGTGGTGTATTTAAGTATGTCTAATATGTGTTAATTATGAGATATGCCGTGCAAGTGAAGTCATACGAATTCGTACATGAGTTGACGAGATTTAATGGTGCAGATTGTTATAAGACGCATAAATTTCATTTATATTGTGCGTGATCGAGGCGACAAACGTGATCACTGCTGATTTATGCATATTTACAAGAACGTCGATCTCTTGATGGTCATGATTACTATTCATGAACTACCGGTAATTATACTGTTGCGTTATTTACTAGCGAGGTCTTGATTCTCATTTGAATGATTCGCATTGTTTTATTTTGCGTATAGTAATTGATATTAAGACGGGATACGTGCGGTATCGACGTTAATTATTAACTATCGTACACATAGCTACGAGGATAATCACCAGAGTATGTAAATATGATTTAATAGTTGTAGCTTTTTTGGATTGAATAGTAATTTGATTTGTAGATTAGATGTTATGTGATTTATTGATTTTATTTCTTAAATATGATTTATTTTATTATATCATATCACCCCATTCTTCATGCCATACATTATTTTACTGATAGGGTAGATCCTCGAAGGTATGTGTGAAATCATTATGTCTGTACGAGCACGTTCAGGACAGTTTATTTGAGAATAGATTGATTCAGATTTTATTTCAGTTTCCTTTGAGTTTCAATTACGAAAGATAGGATTATTGATAGGATCATGTACCGAAAGCAAATGTCAACTACCAGGAATTTTATATACATATATATTAATAACATCGATCTCTGTAACGGAATGATATTGAATTTGGATAATCGTCATTGAGAAACAGGTTATTATATTTAGGTTCATTTATATCCGATGAAATCATACATCACATCCATGACACTTATGAGAATAATAGGCTATTAATGATTATTTTGAACTAGTGTTCGTATAAATGAATTAGATAATTGAAATTCGATAGTGATGAGTTTTAACGTTGCTCGCTGCATTACATTGATAGGTTTTAATTGACAACTGATTGCTATCTCAATATTTTAATTCTCATATATTCAGATTTCATGCCGATCCTTGGTTTCGTCTAAACTTATTTAGGGATTTTATTTGAATAAACGTATTCCTATCCAGAATATATCAGTTGTTATTAATGTAAGGTAGACATTCTCAACCATCTTTGATAATCTATTTTGACATTGCGTTCATTATCATTTATAAGACATCGTCAACATTATGTATTTAAATAATCTTAAAACCAATATCAAATTGTATGCGATTATGTGTGACATTATTGGCATAACCATGAATTTGAGATTGGATAATATGCAAAACCAATTTAACTAGTTTAATAAACCAAATTTTCAATCTGATATTTCAGTCGCCCAATAGGATTCCTAACGCGATCCGTTGTTATCATCATTTTTCGTCATTAATCAATACGGGTATGTAAATAAACATGTGCAATCACCATTCGAGCACCATAGCCAGCTGAGGCGTTCAATTTATCGTACAACATCTAATAATAGGTAGAACCTGTTGAAGGCCCTGAGTGTAGAGTGTTCATGCCACCGACGAGTAGAAGGGTGCACGCCTTTCATAGCAATTAAATGTTAATTATATCTTTCACATAATCTTCAATACCCTGTTCCAATAAATTGGAGTATTTGTCAGTTGATCCATGCAACTTCTTGCTTGTGCTAGAGACAGGAGTAAATATCATAACCTCACTATTTTCAGAATAATTTCCTACGGTATGATAATTGTATCAGTTCCACATGTGTACCTCTAAGAAGGCTATTTCCTCTTATGAATTCTATTACTAAATCGAGGCATGTTCTATAAGATGCACTTACACAATAGAAATAATGCAATACAAATCTTGAACTAACCGCCAAATGACTCAATATAAACAACGATATCCAAAGAAATACAACAATGCAGACAAAACAATAGACTGTCAAATCAAGAAGCCAACACAAGAAATATGTCCTACATACTTAATATAATGTCTTTGGAAAGACTGGGAAATTCGAATAATGATCTTAGCACTCAACACGCAGTCATGAAAAGTGTATACTGTATAGCGACACACTCCTACAGAACATTACTAAGAACATATTTTTTAATACGTGGAGTTGAGCAATCGGGAAGATTAATATGTCATTTAAAAAGGAAAGGCTGTAGTATTTGATTTCATAATAAACTTAAAATTAAGAAATTCATCGTTTTCAGGGTCCGGGTTCCCTTCGCTACTTTTTATTACAAATTATTTTACGATAATTTCCTAACCTAAAATCGGGAGATCAACATTTACAAAAATATTTCCTAACCTAAAATCAGGGATGGTACTTTTGTACGGTTACCAGTAAATACTGTACATTAATTAATAGTTTTAAAATTAGTTTTTATCATAATTTAAATTTCAGTTAAATTACACCATAAGTTAATGTTAAATTATGTTAAATTTAATTTTAAGTAGTTACAATGTTCAATATATTATGTTTAACATAGTGTACAATTATATCCTTTGGTATAATATCAGGCTTTAGGCACAGAAAGTCATAAATAAATAAATAAATAAATAAATAAATAAATAAATAAATCTTACTTCTCTGTTCATTTCCTCCTCCTAGGTCACCCAGCTTATCGTAGGGACATGATTGTATTTTGATGATTTTCACCGCGTTTTGCACTTCTAAGTTTTCTGGTCAAATGGGCCCATGATCATCCAACCACTGGAGCTTGTTAATCTAGTGGCTGTACTTAGCCTGCTATAAATATGTTCTTAATACCACAGCACGTGGCGAATATGAATGGCAAATACGGCAATAACTTTATAAGTCTGACGGTATTCTGAATACTTTCCAATGTCCCATTGCAGATTTTGAAGAGATGTTTCACATTTAATGGCATATTCAGTAGGTATTAGTAAAATCCTGAATTTTATCACTTTCACTGTCATAATGCACTCAAACACTGCCTTTCTTCAGAATCATATAACTGGGGCTTTTCCTTAATTAAGGCTCTCACTCCAGGCCCTTTCCTATATCATCGTCACCATAAGACTTATCTGCGTCGGTGCGACGTCAAGCAAGTTGTAGAAAGGAAAAGAAAAAAGAAACAGATTGGTAAAACCGGAAGGCAATATTGGCTGAACCAAAACAGCTGATCCGGCAGTCATCTAAATTTAAGTTTTCAAAGTAGAGCGCAAACAATCATCGAGTTATACAAGAGAGACGATTTATGAAATAATAGGCTAAATATCGTAAGTAAATGCTCTTAACCGGCTTTACTTTTGCCGGCTTCTAATGATGTAATCAGTCCATTAAACTCCTGGGCCTCTTGACAACCTCTCGCTACACGTGTCTATGTTCTGGGTGGCCCTGGGAGCAGTCAAGGCAGAGTTCTTACGTTCTTACTCATCTATTGAACTTGAAAGTCTTTAGTCTCCCTCCACCTACACAACATAGCTTTGATATTTGTTTGTATTAAAGATAAACAACAATAGCTTATGTAAGGGAAATACTACCTCTGATTCCATGCCACGTACAAAGAGCGCAGGACAACTTTTCCTTCTACGACGATTCCCATAGTAAGTCTTCTTGGTGGCAGGCTCTGTTCTCTGCTCTAAAGGAATTTCCGGAGCACTCAAACTTCTACTTTTCATAACTGGGAAGTCCTCTCGAGATCGCTGTGGAAATACGAGACGTTTTCATAACTCAGTTTTACAACGATAAGTTCAGTACAGTTTACCTCTATTTTCATTGAGCTTTTAGCCCAAAGGCTACAATTCCACCATCAGCTGTTAAGACAGAGCCTGGGTGACAATGAAAAGGTGTACTAGGGAAACGAGGATGGAGGTAGTTTGTTATTGGTTTCCTCACTGAGCCAGAAGGTGCTGTTACTTACCAGTCAACCATGGCCACTCTAAAGTATGCACAACCCGACCCTATGATCTACACTTTGACGTCATTCACAACAGGAGATGGTGATGGTGATTGCTGTTTTAAGAGGAAGTACTATTGGGTAACCATCTAATCAGAGGGAAAATGGAAGGGGCCCGACACTTCGAAAACGAAGGTATCGGCGAGAGAAAGTATAGAACCACGAAGGGCGTGAAGATGAAAGACATAGGCGTCGAAAACCTAATATTATCGGAGTTGGAAAAGAACAAGAGTTGACCAAGAGAGGTAGGATAAGATAGATGAAAGTGAGAACCCTGGCACAAAACAAGTGGAAGCAATGCCGGGTCTCAACTAAGGGCCTCGTATTCGCCATTCCTGTGTGGGTGGGGATGGTAGAATAGAATAACACCTACGGTATCCTCTGCCTGTCGTAAGAGGCAACTACAAGGGGCCCCAGGGGCTCTCAGGTTGGGAGTGTGGGTTGTCAACAAAAGGCCCCTTTAGCTGAATACTGTAATTGCTTCCACTTACGTGGGTCAGACTCTTCACTTTCATCTATCCTATCCGACCTCCCTTGGACAACTCTTGTTCTTTTCAGAACCCGATGATATTAGGTTCCGAGGGCTAAGGAGTCTTTCATTTTCACGCCGTTCATGGCCCTTGTCTTTGGCCGATACCTTCATTTTTCGAAGTGTAGGATCCCTTCCTTTTTTTCTCTGATTAGTGTTATATAAAGGATGGTTGCCTATTTGTCCGACTCGTTTTCGTCCTGGCCTTCGATTCAGAGCGTCCCGGGTTCGATTCCTCGTCGGGTTGAGGATTTTAATCGCTTCCGATTAATTCTTCTGCCTCGGGAACTGCGTGTTTGTGTCCGTCCATACACTCTCCTCTTCATATTCAGACAACACACCACGCTACCAACCACCACAGAAACACGCAATCCCTCCATATAGGGTTGGCGGCAGGAAGGGCATCCAGCCACAAAACAGAGCCAAATCCATATGTGTGACGCAATTCGCACCCGCGACCCCATAGGTGTAGGAAAAGCGGTAGGAAAAGAATAATAATAATAAGAAGAGGATGGTTGTCTAGTTGTACTTCCTCTTAAAACAATAACCACCAGCACCACCACCATAACCACCTAGTGTTCGCCAACCCATGCTCCCAAGGTAAGAGGCCCTGGCGTCGCTTCTTACAACAGGCCGCGGATACCGTGAATGTAATTCTACCGCCTCCACCCACAGGGGGAGTTCACAACACGGACTGGCTGTATAAGAAATGGCATATACGCAGTCACTTTCATACTAAGATTTATGAAAGTAAAAATCTGCTGCGTACATTTACAAGAACGGCTCGACGTGATGACCACCCACCCACTTTGATACAAGCATTGTTCCTGTGCCGTACCCTCACTCGCAAACACCTAGTATTCCAACATCTGCCACTTTCATTCACCGCATAAGCTTTGGGGTCACATAAATCCCAATCTTTTAAGTTCTTGAAACTGGACGTCGAAGCGCAACAGCAACAATATAAGCATTGCGCTCCGGTCATTGATGCAGCAGATATGGGACGTTTGAACGCGTGCGGTGTTCCCACACATGGGTTCCTATTGAAAATATTCTCTACCCGATCCCCTCTACAAGCCCTGAAGTGGGTAATAGGAATGTAGATACACCTCGGTAGGTGACGGTCTCCATGTGCAGAACCAATTAATGGATTTTGATGCGCTTTTTTACGTTGTATAGAACATTCACAGAGGAAGGCTTATACATGTATGAAACCTTAATATTTGACAAAAGTGCATATCTTAGATGAAAAAGTAAAAGTAAAAACGGCCATCCAAGCATTTCCTTTGCTCGCGTTGCCAAAATCGTTAATGATAGACCGCAAATATGTGTGGAAAACTTTGTCATCGTAAAACTCTCTACAAAAACCTCGTGACGGCATAAACCACTCTGTAAAATGTGGCCTTAGTGAGCGCTTTTATGTTTTAAGCTACGGTAAAAATCCTTGAAATTAGAAACCGCATTTTAGTATTAATCACGAAATAGTTTCGAAATGAATTGTTTATTCGCCTCAATAATTTTATTAAGATAAAAAATAGCTTTTACAATATTTAATTTGCATGTGAGTATCCGGTTTTAAAATCGATTATTTACATATTTGAGAGATAAAGAGTTATGAGTTTGCTGTGATATCGCAAATAATAGACTTATATCCTCATTGCGTGAAAAGAAAACTGGAAGCATATGTTATCATTGGTCACCGATTTCGATTATGTTACAAAACTGATCATCTACACCACAGGTTCGGTTTGAAATTCATTTATGTTTCTGGAGTTTGCTTTCAAAAGTGATCATTTGGAACAATATACAAAATTAGGACATACCAACAGCTGAAAAGTTTTATTCTAATTTTCCTAACGTAAGGATATTTTAGAAAAACTGTTGGTGATGTTGACAAGTCTTGGTGTGAAGCATCACACCACTGTCGATTGAAAACACACACATGGTTACACGATGGTGTTAGATGCAATACCGTACTGGCAAAAATAACTTTCGAATACATTTAGAAGTCCGTAAAAGGCGAGGAAATTCCCTTTCCCTGTTACTTCAAGGAGAACTAGAAAACTCGGTTAGATTTTCTTCTGACTGTCAAAAGAAACTCGTACCGCACAATATCTCAGATCAAAGCGTGCACTGCAGTAGGCATTTCAACCTTTATACTTTTATCGCATAGCAGAGTTTTTCCAAGTCCAGTCACAGCAATTCACTCTCAAAAATTTATACTTGGACTTTGTAATTTTGAATTTATATTAGTTTCTATGTAATCGCCAAGAGAATACTACTTTCTTATGTTGGAACTGTACGTGTGTTTGCCGACGGCGACGTCGGCCAGAATAAAACTGTTGTGTGGGTTTTAGAATATTCCCCAGACAAAGTCAAAAGTGTTGGATTTACTTTCCTTGTCTAAGCGCATCCTTACATTCAATCAGACAGAGCGTTTGCTCATCTAGGAAAGATAATAATGCCCTTTGGAACACATAAGGATATTTGAAGATTGTGGGTAACTTACCAAATAAAATGATATAATGTACGACTGGAAAACCTTTGTTAGAGTTGGAATGAGCCACTGAATATGTGGCGCACTTCCAGCTTGCCGATAAAAATATTCCGGACTTACTTTGCTTATCCCCGGTACTTCTTCCACTCTTGTTCTTCACATACTGGCCGCCATCTCAGTCTTATCACATGAGTCTCTCACTCCCCTGACGTCAATTCTATTTCTCGTAGTGAATATGATTCTTTATCATTTTGAATAGGCTTATTTTACTTACCTAAATTTATATAGCACTTATTTATTGTCCAAATATATTCCCCTGGCACATTAGTGTTTGTAAAAATCTCCATCACAGATGTTTGTACATATATGGGCCTAGCTCAACTGCTTTTACTAAAGTTGTTTTCATCATCCTTTTTTTTTTTTTTTTTATGTAATCACCTAAGCATCTAGGGCTAACATTTTTGTATGACTTACAACAAGGTAATCATCCTCTCTGAACAAATTAGTGTAAAATAAATTTAAAACAAAAGAAAATTAGTTATTCAACGAAGGAATTTCGAAACGCAGGCCGAAAAATTACTAAAGAATAAAAAGGGAACGTGCGTTCTCCGAGTAACAGCACACTTGTAATTTACATACCCTTGATTAATCCACTGTCGCACATAATGCGGATGACGAGATCGGCAGTAGTCGCGTCAACGGCTAATATGCGTTCGAGTGTTTCCTGCAGGCCGAGGCTCTGTCTTGGGCCAGAGAGATCGGCGCACTCTGTGAGGATGTGGGCCACGGTGAAGTCGGCTCCACAAGAGCACACGGGGGGCTTCCCTCTTTAGGAGATAAGAGTGCAGGTTGCTAGTACAAATACTTTTCGTGTCTACTTAAAATATACACGTAACTTTTCCAGAGTCATTTCTCTCATCTTTTGTATTCGACATGTTTTGTATACCCTTATTTTCTTACAAAACTTCCCGTCTGTGGATTGGGGGTAGTACAATAACACCCACGACCGAGCAAGTAGCTGCACGGTTTGGGTCACGTAGCTGTGAGCCAGCATTCAGGAGATAGTGGGTTTGAACACCACTGTTGGCAGCCCTGAAGATAGTTTCCCGTGGTTTCTCATTTTCACATCAGGCAAGTACTGGAGCTCTGCCTTTATTAAGGCCACAGCCGGTTAATTCCCACTCCTAGCCCTTTCCTCTCCCATCGTCGCCATAAGACCTATCTGTGTCGATGCAACGTAAAGCAACTTGTAAAAAACCACACACACACACACACACACACACACACACAGAGTACCCTCTCCCTATCGTAAAATGCGACAAAAAGGAGCCCGAGGAGCTCTTAATTTATGAGGGCGGTTTGATGACCAAGGGGCCCTTAACTGAGTCCTAGAATTGCTTGCGTTTACTTGTGAGTTACTAACTTTCACCCATCCTATCCGACTTCCTTTGGTCATCTCGGCGGTGTTGTATGTCCGAGATCTAAGGAGTCGTTCATTTTCATGCCCCTCTTTTCCCGATACCTTCACTTTTTGAAGTGTCGGATGTATTCCATTTTACTTTTGATTAGTGTTAATAGAGGACGGTTGCCCAGTTGTACTTCTTCTTAAAAAATTAGTCATCATCGCCACTCCTACAAAACCAACGGTACTAGATTTGCAAGATTCACTGAATTTGCCCATCACAATTACCAACTAACCTTCTGCACCTCTTACTTCGAAATTATTCAAAACTAACGTTGTTACGTCTCCCTATCTACCCTTTATAGCGGAGCCCATTATTCCCTTACGTTAACTATCTTTCAGTCGCCTCACATGACCCCATACGGTCCAAAGCAGACACGACGTCCCATATCTATTATAAAACATGTAGCATACGCACGAGGTGTGGCTATTAATAAACGGGACTGTTTCTCTTCCTTCTATGGGTGTAGCGGGAGAGGACATCGTTGACCGTGAAGCTACAGGGACATAAGTGCTTTCGTCTTGCTGTATTTGTTAATTTGCTTTTGAGCTCAGTTTGAAGTGAACACTGTCTCTTACCGAGCTCGATAGCTGCAGTCGCTTAAGTGCGGCCAGTATCCAGTAGTCGGGAGATAGTAGGTTCGAACCCCACTGTCGGCAGCCCTGAAAATGGTTTTCCGTGGTTTCCCATTTTCACACCAGGCAAATGCTGGGGCTGTACCTTAATTAAGGCCACGGCCGCTTCCTTCCCACTCCTAGCCCTTTCCCGTCCCATCGTCGCCGTAAGACCTGTCTGTGTCGGTGCGACGTAAAGCAACTAGCAAAAAAAAAAAAAAAAAAAAAAAAAACCTGTCTCGTCCGTTTGCCGGAGAACATGCATACTGCAGTTTAAAGACGGAGCAGCTGCGGGTGCAGATTGTCGAGTGAGTATCCATTTTAAAGTTAGGCTGAGATTTACAGTACCTGGTTTTAAAAGTCGTGTGGGGAGACTGCTGCTTCAGTCAACTCCACGTGGATAAGAACAATATAAGCTCTTTAATGGGTTCAAATAATATACTGTCGTTGTGCCTCAAAATTCCGTTATGTGACAATGTTGAGGAGAGGAAAACTGACCCGCAGCACACGTATCACTTATAATGAAAAGTCGTTGATATAGTTCATGAAATACTGAACCTTATATGACAGCACCTTTCTGGTCAGAGTTCTGAGCTGAAATATTGTCACATGCTGGTATTTGTAGGTTCAACAACGATATACTGTATAATGTGCTGTATTGGTTGAACCACGAACGACGGCTTCATGTGCTTTAACCAAGTGACTGATAAGCTTAACGGACAAAAAATTAGTCACCCCTGGAGAAATGATTACAAGCATCATTTACTACCGTGTCGTAACGGATAGTGTTACTAGCTGCTGTCCTCGGAGGCCCGGGTTCGATTCCCGGTACTGCCAGAAATTTAAGAATGGTAGGAGGACTGGTATGTTGTTCAAATGGTACACGCATCTCACCTCCATTGGGGGTATGCCTGAAAAGAGCTGCACCATCTCGGGATGAGGACGAGGTTTTGTCCTGCTCCATGGCTAAATGGTTAGCGCGCTGGCCTTTGGCCCAGGGGGTCCTGGGTTCGATTCCTGGCTGGGTCGGGACCAGTGCTTCGGACGCTGGGTATGTGTGCCAGGCCTGCACCAGGCCTCTCCAGAGGCCACACGCCGTTATTATTTCCTAACCGTGTAACCTTGTCTCTGGATTTGATAACCACCTGGATTCGATTAGGAAGTGAGTTCACAAGGCTGTGCGGGTAAGTCGCAGGCAGGTTTTGCGAGGATGCTGATGTCGGCATTTTACGCGCTGTTCCGACATGTCCCACAGATTTACAATGGGGTTCAAGTCAAGCGATTTTTCATGCCAATCGAGATGTCATGGGGTGGGGGAGTGTTCATAAAAACCAGTCACTCATGCGTCCAGCCCAATGAACTTTGCTACTGTCGTCTTGAAAAATCATGGTAATCAATAGCTTATTCATCGTGCAGATGTTGACTGAAAGGCAACACCTCATCATCCAGAATGTTTAAAGAAACGTGCTCGTTCATATTAGTGGTCACCTCAGGGAGCGGGCCCAGTCCATGATACGAAAAACACCCCGAAAACATCACAGACCCACCTCCGGCTTGAAACTGACCTTGTACAAATTCAGGACGAAATGCTTCATTTGGCCTTCGGTGCAGTCACCGATGTCTGGCAAAAACGTGATTCTTCAGAACACATTACGTTCTACCAGTCAGTTCTTGTCCAAGCTCGATGGTTTCTACCGCATTGAAGAGTCGCAGCTTTATCTGTCTGTGTGAGCAATGGCCTCTTGCGAGGTGACCGACTCCAAATGTTCATTACATGCAGTTCCCGTCGCAATGTTCTCCTGCTAACAGTTTGCGATGGACCTTCATTCACTGACTGCAGCAATTCCTGTCGGGTTTGGAAGCGATTTTCGTTCACAAACCATGAAATGCATCCCCGGTCCCTCTCAGTCAGAATCTTTCTCCGACCACAATTCTCACGTCTTGTTTCGTGGCCACGTGTAGTACACCACTGCTTGTAGACATGTTGCACAGTCCGCTGTGAAACACCAACGAATCCAGCAACTTCACGCACCGTATGGCCATGGGCACGGCTAAACACGATTGCCCCTTACAATCAAAGGAATAGAACCAGCTTTTGGGTGGTTGGGCCGTGTGCATTTGCAGAGTTTCGCCCAGACGTGCCATTTGGGCTCATCAGCTGGAAACGATTGCCCTTTCTTGCTACTCTATCACATCCTTACATCTACCCATGTTCATATTCACTGCCCGCTTGGAATATCAATATTTCACTTATTGATACTACCTTATGCTCACGTAGAGTCAGTGCACTTGCGGCTGAGCACGGGACTTGTTCGGTGCACCATCAGTACAGGCTTAGCGATCCATTTGTGCGTCGCACTAGGGTGACTAACCGGGCAGCTTATTTCGGTGTGCGCGCTCGACCTCCTTACAACTCTAGAGTCGTAGTTCAATTAATAGTGCAGAATATTTATCTGAAGTCAACTATTTAATGAGTCTATATTGTTCTTGTCCACGTGCAATTAATGGATATAGAAAACGAAGAGAAGCAACAGGGGAAACTTTTCTTCACCGACCATTTTTACTACAGGTGTTGTCAGTCTAACTTTAAAATGGACTGTGCAGTACAACGATACAATAAATCTCCGTTAGTTATGTAGAAACGATCAAGAATAATTCTCTAACGTTTTCCTTAAGGGAGATAGTACATCTATTACACAATTATCTTTTCCGACATGAAATTGAAGAATGCCTGTTAAAAAGTGCTATTTCCACGTTAAGAAAGTTGTGGAAAGAGCACAAGAAACGTAAAATAAAATGCACATCAATAGTACCCATGATCAGGTTTGGCACATATTTTAAGGAATTACATCTTTCTGCTCTGGACTGCTCATGGCACTTGATAATAATCAACTACTGTATTGCATGTGGACGAAATACTGATTTATTTTTTGGATGTGGTAATAGCATGTTTTGAATAGACACTTCTCGGTTGTTGTTCGTTTCCTATTGCAAATACGTGGCCTCCAAGAAGCTCTGTTTCCTTTGCATACAATTGAAAAGCACTTTCAACGCCACTTTAAAGAATGTCCTTCAACAGAGTCCTTCTACTTTCAGAACTAACCTGTCTGCTTCAAAACTTATCTTACTTAATCCTCCAATCATATATTTTTGCTGAATACAGTGTAATGTTGCTTAAAATGCTCAAAATAACATGGGTATTGAGATTTCTACACTAATAATTTTTTTTTATTTTTTTTTTTTGCTAGTTGCTTTACGTCGCACCGACGCAGATAGGTCTTATGACGACGATGGGACGGGAAAGAGCTAGGAGTGGGAAGGAAGCGGCCGTGGCCTTAATTAAGGTACAGTGGGGTTCAAACCTACTATCTCACGAATACTGGATACTGGCCGCACTTAAGCGACTGCAGCTATCGAGCTCGGTCTAATGAACATTAAGGAATAATTACGAGGAACACAAAAAGCGATTGTAAGTGACATAAAATAGTCAAAATGTCCTGGCAAGCAGACACAAGTACTCATACTCCTCACATCCTTTTATATTATTTGTACTACCAGTCCATGATTTAATTTTGTATCAGTATGTGAATATAACTCACCTTTCCAGTATCCGTTGGAAACCCATATATCAGTGGTAGCTTGATGCTCTCCTCCTTGCAAAGCAACTCGCTGAAACATTGCAAATCAACGTTTGAATCTCTGACATTAGTTTCAACTTTAATAATAAATTACATCATTTAACCTCATAATTATATTTTTATTGGCTTTACGTCCCACTAACTACTTCTTTACTGTTTTCGGAGACACTGAGGTGCCATAACTTAGTCCCGCGGGAATTCTTTTACGTGTTAGTAAATCTATTAACACGAGGCTGACGTATTTGAGCACCTTCAAATACCACCGGACTGAGCCAGGATCGAACCTGCCAAGTTGGGGTTTATCTGCTTTAGCAATATGTTCGGCCCTTTGAGGAATGGACGGTAAAAAAGGCCTCCATTACCCATGACCTCAGCTCTATGTGGGGTAGAGTGGTTAGCTCTACACCCGGCCACCTTTGCCCCCAGGGACTGACCTGGTACACAGTTTCTTTGCAGGCTGAATGGACATCAGGGCCACGTGTATCTCCGGAAATGGAAATATAATTTATTACATTTTTCGACTTCATGATGGGGAACCGAAGTCACGTCCTTCCGGTTGAACCGAAAACGCATTTGTTGCCTCGGTTAGGCAGCCCCAAGGGCCTTCATGGCTTCTTAAGGAGACAGTTATGCTTTCCTTTTTTCAGTTAGTCTACCATATGTTAATGAACAAACACGAAAATTTGACAACGCAGAAGAAGGCAAGAGATAGAAATAAAATATTACACATCTATATATTTAAACATTTTACTAAAAACAGATTTGTCCAGTCCATCCGGCCAATCTACTGGACCGATTTGCTTCAGTCTTTTTTTAGTGCCTCCGGAATCACTTCCCGGTGAATCATTAGATATTGATGGGACTCAGTTTAGTGAACTTTAGTAATCCTAAAATCAAATCATTGAGTGATCACTCCAATAATTGCAGGCGGAAGATTACTCTAACCCGAAATACATTCTGTACCTAGCGGGTTGCTAAGCGATTAACACTTTCAATATTCTGATATTTATGTGATTAGTAATTATTAGTAATAAGCTATGCTTGATTACTACCTGTTAAGTCAGAGAGTATACACTTCCCCTGATCGTGGAAGAATACTATTTTCTACTAATTACTCTTTGGTTCTCTGACCTTCCCCAACTTCTAAATATACTCAGCAGATGGCAGAACGTTCCTAATACTGTAACTTACATGCTGCTAAGAAACAACGGTCGACGTACGCACAGACGGGAAGGTAACAAGTCGACCATTAATAAAGCGCAGGGTCAAACGCTTGAAAAAGAGGTATCTACTTACTGGAACCAGTATTCAGTCACTATCTCGGGCAAGATCGTTTGAAAATGTTAAGAGCCGGGCTGAGTGGCCCAGACGGTTAAGGCGCTGGCCTTCTAACCCCAACTTGGCAGGTTCGATCCTGGCTCAGTTCGGTGGTATTTGAATGTGCTCAAATACGACAGCCCCGTGTCGGTAGATTTACTGGCACGTAAAAGAACTCCTGCGGGACTACATTCCGGCACCTCGGCGTCTCCGAAGACCTTGAAAAGTAGTTAGTGGGACGTAAAACAAATAACATTATTATTATTATTATTAAAATGTTAAGATCCAGATATGCCCGAATGGTCGATGCACAGTGAAAGGTTATAAACTACATTACTGGCATTAAATGTTCATAAAACTATTCAAAAGAGCAAGCAAATCATGATGACTACGACAGGAATATCAAGACAAGTCATCTGACCTGTTTATAACGAATGCTGCGGAGCAGCACAGGTCCACTAGTGGAATAATAATGTATATCTGTACCCAGTGAACACAGATGTGAGAGTAGCCTCTCTTCTGGCCTGAGTTTATGTGCCAACTTCAGCTGAGAGCGAGTAAACCTCCCAGTCAGTTTCTGCCAATACTGTGTTGTAAATGATGGGTCTGCCGTCTGGGCAACCGCCCTAAATGCAGATGATTGATTGATTGATTGATTGATTGATTGATTGATTGATTGATTGATTGATTGATTGATTGATTGATTGATTGATTGATTGATTGATTGATTGATTGATTGATTGATTGATTGATTGATTGATTGATTGATTGGTACTATAATTTTTGATAACGCAGTGGTTTTCAACCGTTCTCAATTGGCGAATTAGTGAGACATATAATAGATGAAGAAAGCAGCTCACCTTTACTTCGAAATTTCATAAATACTTTAGATGCTCGTGGAAGGACAAACCCAAGGTCCGGTGGCGACATACCGTAAGGCAGGGCCTCTCAGGGTGCATGCGCGTGGTGCATGCACTGTGCACGGTGCAAGAGACGACTTGGCTTGGTTGACCAGAGTGCCGACCCCCCACTCCTCGATTTGGAGCAATAGCGCTTACTCTCCCTTTCCTCACGCCTGTCTCGCTCGCTCCGCCTGTCTCCCTCTGCCCCACTTGCGCCGTAGCGCTCCAAATCCGGGCTGACTTGAGCCGAGTATAGGCGAGTTGAGCCGAGCTTAGCCGAGTAGCCCAGAGACGAAGCGTTGATCCGAGCCATGCCGAGCGGCAGCGATGCACAGTGCACGGAGCTCTTGCGCCTCTATCTGCACGCGTGAGATTTTGGGCGTTTGAGAGGCCCTGCCGTAAGGATTAACACAAGTGGCCCTAAGATTTCATTGAATCATCAATTAGGGCTGTTTCCCAGATGACAGATTCCCTATCAATTGCTTAGCTAATTTTTTCTTAAATTATTTTTAAAATCTTGGAAATTTACCGAACATTTCCCTTGATAAATGATTCCAATCCCTTATTCCTATAAAAAGTTTTGCCCCAATTTGTCCTCTTGAATTTTAGCTTTATCTTCATATTATGATCTTTCCTACTTTTGAAAGTATCAAGCTTAGGTCGCTATTAGCCGTTGCCAGACGATTTAAGTACCGGACGATCAGTGGCGCAACTTGTGAATAATTGCTCAGTTCACACAGGGGAATAGTCAGTTGAGAGAATGGCATCCTACGAAGAACTCGTTCTCCTTGTTCTTCTATTAAAAAAAGAAAAACCGAAGGGTTAGAAAACTGCAGAAACATCCTATATTTTTTCTAGACTGACTAGAGGATTATATTATACATTGTTTGACGATCTAAATGAGAATGACAGTAAATTTTTCAATTACTTGCGCATTTTACGAATTGCTCGGCTACATAAAAGAAATAACGGCAAACGACACAGGACTAAACAAGTGTTTCCCAGCTGAACTGTAATTCACTAATATAGCCATAAATGGACCAATGGTACTTGTAAATGTAAACGATTATAGAATATTTATGGATATTAGATATATCCATATAAGAGTAGTAAACGTTTCATAATTCTCATTTAGAGTATTCTTCTCGCCTACGGGTTTTGCTTCGAATTATGTAATACTTTTCTTTAAAATGCTGTTCCAAGAATTCAGTTTTTCTATTTTGTCAGCGTAAGCTTCAGTACTGGAATCCCAAATGGCCGGTTTTCTTTCTTCCTCAAAAATGTCTTCAGTATTTATTCGACTTTCAGATAATTTTGCCATCTGCTTCATTTGCTGTTGTAGTTTATTTGATGACTCCATGTTCAATAATTAAACTATCACAATAAGTAAAATATTCACTCTACCACAGCACGAGACCAAACAATGTAATTGAGAAAGATAATGGTTAAGCGGATCGCTGACTCATTTGCGTTCCATCTTCCGCATTACGTCAAGCTGATGTGAGAACACGAACTAGAGTGACGTTTCAATTTGTGTGGGCAAGTACATCAGGCGACTAGTTGCGCCACTAGTCGCCACGGTTAATCGGCTACATTTACTGCAATGCCCCGTCACGCATTTGAGCTACTAAAAGTCGCCAGAGCAGTTGCCGGCTCAGATGACGGCCGGCGACTAGTTGCTCAGTTGCGCCAACAGTCGCCCACGGCTAATGGGTCCGCGACTCGCCTGAGCAACTAATTGCGGCACTAGTCGCCCACTAATGTCATTCCACACTATCTCTCCACTAACAGCTCGAAAAATACCACGTAGTCGAGCAGTCACCCAGGTGGCAGATTCATTATCAGTCCTTAACGTAGTCTTTTCTTAAATAATTTTAAAGAATTTGGAAATTTATCGAATATCTCCCTTAGTAAATAACTTCAATCCCTAACTCCCCTTCCTATAAACGAATATTTTCCACAATTTTTCCTCTTGATTCACAACCTTATCTTCATATTTTGAACATTCCTACTTTCAAAATCCACCTATTTTTTTCAACAGAACAAAACTATTTAACGCAAGAGAAAAATCCTAGTCGAAATACACACCGTCGTATTATTGCTATAAACTTAAAAATATGTTACTACGACAACAGCAAAATTGTTATTAAATTATGATAAAATCATGAAAGAATTTATGTTTTGAATAAAGGCGTGAGATTTAAGGATACATCTTCATTTACTGAATTCCTTACGTACCTTGCACTGCTTTGAGACGCACTTTCAGATTGAATACGAGGTTTGTGTGATACCTGAAAATGAAAAATTAGCAGATTAATCGTACACAGCAGTTAATGTATTTTAATTAATTTGTTTTTCAGTATTGTTTAAATTTGTAGATCTATGTTAAAATCATTCTTAGAATAGCTCGTAAACTATTTATTTTTTAATCAGTATTCACTGTATTATACATTCTTTCTCTTCGGGCAGCCTCTAGCTGCAGGCAGAATTAATAATAGTCCCCGATGAAATGTCTCAGATAATAACTGATGTTCTACGGCGATTATTATTGTTATTACTCACAAAGATCCAATAAACGATCAGAGAAATTTTTAAAAGTGAATTTATAAGGTTTCAACATTGTTATAGTGATTGGTGTTTAATTATATATAGTAATGGAAATAAGACTAAACTGATTTATACTGTATAACTTCAGGTCACATGGTAAGAAATCCAATTTATCCAAATATTCAGTGTATCCGTGAAAATAAAATATAGAACTGTTCACGTAGCAAGGGAATTGAGGTTGTGGACACACATATTTTGGTATAGTTTTAGATAGGAACTATTCATTGCGGCTTCACATAATTTCCATGAATAGAATTCTAAGAGTTTGTGCATTTCACATTGCTTCTGTTAGAAATATGATGTCCTTATGTGTTGGTCATTTTTGCTGTAAGAGGAAGTTAAACAAGTTAAATGGAAACAAAAAAACAAAACCGATTTATTCAACGGAAGAATCTGGAAATGAATTTTAAAGTAAAACAAAAACTATTTTATTAAGCCGAAAAAACAAACTCATCAAAAGGGAATGCAACTTCCTCGAGTAACAGAATATTTAAAATGTATATGCTCTTGATTTAACGTGACCAAATTTTCAGGTGGTTCACAACATAATTTGTACTCACGTCTCAAATATACCAAAGTAGAATGCAAATAAGCGCAAAATCACTTACTTAAATCATTTCGCTGAAAGTTCCTTCTCTTCTCATAATATGGTAGAACCCTTATATAACCGAGGATGCATTTTCCCGAGACTAATCTGTGAGTGTACAAGAAAACTAAAATTACGCCTGCCGGGCTGAGTCGCTTCCTGATCCCGCGATTACGAACACCTGTTCAGAATTAGCTACTAGCGCAATCTTCCGGCGATGTAATGAAATAGTAATTTTGGGAGGTGTGACCAACTGTAACGAGGGAGGTGGCGGACCCTCGTGGTCAACAGTAATACCATCTCTGGGTTGAGGGTGATTGCAGACGGAAAGGCACATTCCTTATCGTACTCCTCCCTCATGGACATATATGTGCATAAACCGTGACGTCATCTCCATGCGCATGCGTATAGTCTTAAGGCTCGTAGCAAAATCTCCAGTGTGCTCCCTGCATTGTCAGTCGAAACAATCAGCTGTCAGTGTGACGGAGCTTCGATATAAGTCGAATGCTTTCGATCGATTGATGAAATCAGGTCGAAAAAAGGAAACCATTTAGATTTACCGGTATCAGTGGTTCATGTTTGTGTGTTACTGTAGTCACGTCCTAGTTCGTGAACCATGGGCAACGGCTGAGTGGCCTAGTAAGTGGTCCTGAGAGTCGGGTTACCAGTTGCTATGGAATGGGAGTGGGCATCTCGGACATATTCTGAGTCATGGCCTTCCTTGTGCTCAGGCGGCTAGGACTATACAATTCACCGGTGGTCCATAACCCGTTAGAGGAGAGATCCTCACTTGGACCATGTGCAAGTAGGGTAACATCCTGCTTCATGAATTTACCGAGCTCAGAACATGTTAAGCAAGCCTCGGACCTATGGGAGTAACGGAGTCCGACTCCCATTTGACAGGCGAGGGACTCCTTGGAAACAACTTGGCGAACAAAATGGAATTCGATGGGGAGCTATCAATATTAATGGGGCTTATGGAAGAAAGAAAGTAGAACTGGCTGAGTCAGCAAAGAGGATGAATTCAGATGTGCTAGGAGTTAAGGGATATTCGGGTAAGGGGAGATAACGAGGAAGAGATAGGAGATTATAAAGTGTACTTGACGGGTGTTAGAAAAGGAAGGGCAGAGTGTGGGGAAGGGCTCTTTATCAGGAATACCACTGCACGCAACATAGTTTCTGTTAGGCACGTAAATGAGCGAATGATGTGGGTAGATTTGTCAGTTGGAGGAATTAGGACTAGAACTGTGTCCGTGTATTCACCATGTGAGGGTGCAGATGGGGATGAAGTTGACAAGTTTTGTGAAGCATTGAGTGACATCGTGGTCAGGGTCAATAACAAGGATAGAATAGTGCTAATGGGCGATTTCAATGCGAGAGTTGGAAATAGAACTGAAGGATACGAAAGGATGATTGGTAAGTGTGGGGAAGATATGGAAGCTAATGAGAAGGGAAGCGTTTGCCGGACTTCTGTGCTAGTATGGGTTTAGCTGTTACGAATACGTTCTTCAAGCATAAGGCTATTAACCGCTACATATGGGAGGCTAGGGGTACCAGATCCATAATAGACTATATCTTAAGAGACTTCGAATTCAGGAAATCTGTTAGGAATGTACGAGTTTTCCGCGGATTTTTCGATGATACAGGCCACTATCTGATCTGTAGTGAACTAAGTATATCTAGGCCTAGGGTGGAGAAAGTGAAATCTGTCTGCAAACGAATAAGGGTAGAAAATCTCCAGGACGAGGAAATTAGACAGAAGTACATGGAAATGATTAGTGATAAGTTTCAAACAGTAGACAGTAAGCAGGTTCAGGACATAGAAAGTGAATGGGTGGCATACAAGGATGCTGTAGTATAAACAGCAAGGGAATGCCTAGGAACAACTGTGTGTAAAGATGGGAAAAGGCGAACAACTTGGTGGAATGATGAAGTGAGAGCAGCTTGTAGACGTAAAAAGGCTTACCAGAAATGGCTCCAAACAAGGGCCGAGGCAGACAGGGATTTGTACGTAGATGAAAGAAACAGAGCGAAACAAATAGTTGTTGAATCCAAAAAGAAGTCATTTTATTTATTTATTTATTTATTTATTTATTTATTTATTTATTTATTTATTTATTTATTTATTTATTTATTTATTTATTTATTTATTTATTTATTTATTTATTTATTTATTTATTCACAAAGCACAAGATACAGCTACACTGAGCAAATTTCACTTGCACTGCCAACAGACTATTTAACCAACGTAAACTTTCATAATAAAATATAACAAACATAACAAAATATAACAAGATCAGGTACACAGCCTACTAATAACTGTCCAAATCGAAAACCATAAGAATGTCCATATTGATAGCCAAGTCGTCTTGGGTCAAGATGGCGGTATAATCCCTTCACATCAACTTATCTTTAAGAGGCTATTTACACACCTCTCGAATACACTTTTATTTGATGCTATATCGAGTTCTTGTCTCCTGTTAATATTGTTAAAGAGTGTCGGGAGGCGGATTAGGAAAGATCGTTGAAGTATTGAGTGCTGAGTGTGGGGAATGTGGAGAAGGTCTTTGGTTCTGGTGGAGCGGGAAGGAACACGGAGAGAGAAGAGTGAGACAAGATGTTCCGAGCGGTAATGTCCATTTAAGATCACGTGGAGGAAACTCAGGTCAGCTACCTGTCGCCTGATGTGCAGCGGTGACATATTGATTGCCATTAATATCTGCTGCGTAGACAGATTTCTGAGCTTGGGGTTTCTGTTCCTTACAATTGCAGCAAAGAAGGCCACTGCTCTGTCTAACTGCTTAGTATTGGAGGGGGAGGCTGTTGTCCAAATAGGAGAGCAGTAGTTTAAGAGAGGTTGAATGATCGTGAGGAAGAAGTGACGAAGAGCAATGGGGTCAGAAATTTATGTGAAGCGATAGAGAATGCCTAGTAATTTCATAGCCTTGGTTGTATATGTTTCTATGTGAGTCTTAAATTGTAATTTTGTATCAAATATTACACCTAGGTCACGCTGTTGCGTAACTACGGTGATGGGCTTGTCGAGTAGGTAATATGATGTCGGTAGAGGAGATTTACGTAGTGTTATGGTCATGTGGCTGCATTTTTGTGGATTGGGGATAAGTTTCCAAGTACGGCACCAGTTCGAGAGGGCATTAAGTGAGGACTGTAGCAGAGCTGCATCTCCTGGATTCCTGATCTCCCTATATATCTTGCAGTCGTCAGCAAAGAGTAGGGTATTGACTGTTTCGTTGAGTTCGGACGGCAGATCGTCCATAAACAAAGAAAACAGCAAGGGGCCAAGAGTACTGCCTTGTGGGACACCGGACGTGACTGGTAACCATGAGGATGAAGTGCCTGATATTACCACTCTCTGCCAACGGTTATGTAGGAAGCCAGAAAGAAGGGTCAGAAGACTGCCATGTATATTAAATCGTTCGGAGAGTTTATGGAGCAACAGAGTATGGTCTACAGAATCGAAAGCTTTCGAAATGTCTACGTAGCAGATATCCAGCTGCGATTTAGCTGCAATGGCGTGTGATGCAAAGCTATGCAGAGTGGCTAGGTTTGTTAGACAAGAGCCACCTGGTAGAAAACCATGCTGCTTGGTTGAGATATACGGCAACGTGAATGCGAGGAGACGCTGGTGTATAATTTTTTCAAAGATAAAGGATAGTGTGGGGAGAATAGAAATTGGTCGGTAAGATGAAACATTAAATTTGTTGCCTGATTTGAGAAGTGGAACAATATTTGCCTGTTTCCAGGTATTAGGAAAATAGCCCGCGGCAAAACATCTGTTAAATAATTTAGATAGAGGGACGCAAAGACTACTGGCGGTATTTTTTAGGAAAAGAGGACCTATAGTGTCGGCACCGGTAGCTTTGTTGGTACGGAGAGTTTGAAGAAGGTCATGAACTTCACTTGGTGTGGTAGTTATGCTTGATAGGGTTCTGTTTGAGGCTGTACCAACGGATGGGAGCGGTTGGTTTGTAAGGGAGGGGAGAAATTGGAGAAGAAATACCTGTTGAACAGTTCATTGCGATCGGCGCCGTCTGCTGTTGTATCGTTGTGGTTCACGCTGACAGGAATCCGCTCCGTCCTTCTTCGTGTGTTGATGAGACTCCAGTAGCGCTTGGGATTGCTGCGGACGTTTTCAGTGACAGTGTCTACGTGTGTTTTGTAGTCTCTTCTGACCATAAACCTCGCGTGGCGGCGGATTTTAACGAAAGTATTGTGAGTGTGTGGGTTAGGGAAGTCTTTCCACAGACGCCAAGCTCTCTTTTTATTAAATAGTATCAGTCTGGTCTCATGTGATATCCAGTGTTGATGTTTGCTGGTAGTAGCCCGTTGTGCAGGTACGAAGTCTTTAATTGCAGCTTGCAGCCAGTCGTACAGCAGGTCAAGAGCCGATTCGATGTCAGCTATTTCGAGCAGACTCCAGGGAAGGCATTCCAGGGCACGACACATTGCAGGCCAGTCGGCACGTCGCCAGATGTAGGTAGGGCGGTAGGATGTCCTGCTGTGAGGCTTTGAGGAGGGGTGGGGAAGGAGGAGTGTAGCATCGAGAGACTGGTGGTCGCACAGGAAAAGGTTTCTGCCTGGGGTTATTGTTTTAAGTTCTAATGAGGAGAGTATGAAGTCCAGGGTGTTGGGTCCACGGGTTGGGTACATATTAAACTGTTTCAGTCCGAGGCCATTAATAAAACTGTCTATAAAGTATGTGTCACAGTTGTTAGCTGACAGTCCGGTAGTTGGAGAAGACCACTTTATAGACAGGTTAAAGTCGCCCATTAAAATTACTTCACCATGAGGGAGAGCTGCAATGACTGAGTCCAGGCACTGTTCAAGGTCACAGAATGGGCTGTTTGGTGGGGTGTAGTAACATCCCACAAGTACAGGGCGTCGAGGAAAGAGTAGCTCCACCCACACTAACTCACAGTTCCGTTCGAGATCTGCCCTTCGTTTACACGGTAACGCACTGTTCACTGCTAGCATCACTCCACCACCTAGAGTAGCGCGATCACGACGGAATATGCTGTAATTAGCACTGAGTGGTAGTTCACTGTCAGTAGCCCACGAGAGCCATGTTTCAGTAAGTCCAATCACGTCAACTTCTCTTAAGTCTGGCAGGGATAGTTCACAATCAGACAGCTTATTGTTTAGGCTTTGCACATTCTGACAATAGATATTTATGTCTGTTTTCATTTCACAAGTGGTGGGACCGGGGTTTAAGTGAACATCTCCAGCCAGTAGTAGGAGGCAAAGCAAGCCCCTAATCGCTGAGCGACCAGGCCTAGGCTTGTTCGGCTCAGAGCTAGTAGGGAGGCGCCTATAAGTCTGGAAAATGGCGCATCCAGTCAGAGAGAACGCCGGAATGTAATAGTTTCTCTCTGCTAGTAGCCATGAAATAGGAGAACTCACTTTTTCACTTGCACACACCGATTCCTTAACTCGAATAGACCCGTGCAGAGAACCGTAAAGCGCAACAACTCTGATTATTACCACACAAACAACACAAACTGCAGCAGCACTAAGCTTGCGCGTGTCTACTCTAGCCGCCATCTTGGTTAATTTTGGTAACAACCTGGAAAGGCTAGGTGAAGCTGCAGGGAAACCTTTCTGGACAGTAATAAAGAATCTTAGGAAGGGAGGGAAAAAGAAAATGAACAGTGTTTTGAGTAATTCAGGTGAACTTATAATAGATCCCAGGGAATCACGGGTGAGGTGGAGTGAATATTTTGAACATCTTCTCAATGTAAAAGGAAATCATCGTGGTGGTGTTGCGAACAGCCATGCTCATGGAGCGGAGGAAAATGATGTTGGTGAAATTATGCTTGAGGAAGTGGAAAGGATGGTAAATAAACTCCATTGCCATAAAGCAGCAGGAATAGATGAAATTAGACCTGAAATGGTGAAGTATAGTGGGAAGGTAGGGATGAAATGGCTTCATAGAGTAGTAAAATTAGCATGGAGTGTTGGTAAGGTACCTTCAGATTGGACAAAAGCAGTAATTGCACCTATCTATAAGCAAGGGAACAGGAAGGATTGCAACAACTATCGAGGTATCTCATTGATTAGTATACCAGGCAAAGTATTCACTGGCATCTTGGAAGGGAGGGTGCGATCAGTCGTTGAGAGGAAGTTGGATGATACCCAGTGTGGTTTCAGACCACAGAGAAGCTGTCAGAATCAGATTTTCAGTATGCGCCAGGTAATTAAAAAATGCTACGAGAGGAATAGGCAGTTGTGTTTATGTTTCGTAGATCTAGAGAAAGCAGATGACAGGGTATCGATGGAAAAGATGTTCGCCATACTGGGGGACTATGGAATTATAGGTAGATTATTAAAAGCAATCAAAGGCATTTATGTTGACAATTGGTCTTCAGTGAGAATTGATGCTAGAATGAGTTCTTGGTTCAGGGTACTTACAGGGGTTAGACAAGGCTGTTATATTTCACCTTTGCTGTTCGTAGTTTACATGGATCATCTGCTGAAAGGTATAAAATGGCAGGGAGGGATTCAGTTAGGTGGAAATGTAATAAGCAGTCTGGCCTATGCTGACGACTTGATCATAATGGCAGATTGTGCCGAAAGCCTGCAGTGTAATATCTTGGAGCTTGAAAATAGGTGCAATGCGTATGGTATGAAAATTAGCCTCTCGAAGACTAAATTGATGTCAGTAGGTAAGAAATTCAACAGAATTGAATGTCAGATTGGTGATACAAAGCTAGAACAGGTCGATAATTTCAAGTATTTAGGTTGTGTGTTCTCCCAGAATGGTAATATAGTAAGTAATAATGAATCAAGGTGTCGTAAAGCTAATGCAGTGAGCTCGCAGTTGCGATCAACAGTATTCTGTAAGAAGGAAGTCAGGTCCCAGACGAAACTATCTTTACACCGGTCTGTTTTCAGACCAACTTTGCTTTACGGGAGCAAAAGCTGGGTGGACTCAGGATATCTTATTCATAATTTAGAAGTAACAGACATGAAAGTAGCAAGAATGATTGCTGGTACACACAGGTGGGAACAATGACAGGAGGGTACTCGGAATGAGGAGATAAAGGCTAATTTAGGAATGAACTCGATGGATGAAGCTGTATGTATAAACCGGCTTCGGTGGTGGGGTCATGTGAGGCGAATGGAGGAGGGTAGGTTACCTAGGAGAATAATGGACTCTGCTATGGAGGGTAAGAGAAGTAGAGGTAGGCCAAGACGACGATGGTTAGACTCGGTTTCTAACGATTTAAAGATAAGAGGTATAGAACTAAATGAGGCCACACCACTAGTTGAAAATCGAGGGTTGTGGCGACGTTTAGTAAATTCACAGAGGCTTGCAGACTGAACGCTGAAAGGCATAACAGTCTATAATGATAATGTATGTATGTATGTATGTATGTATGTATGTATGTATGTATGTATGTATGTATGTATGTATGTATGATGTATGTATGTATGTATGTATGTATGTATGTATGTATGTATGTATGTATGTATGTATGTATGTATGTATGTATGTATGTATGTATGTATGCATGTATGTATGTATGGTATCCATGAATGCGTGAATATGCGTTAGAACTGGGTATTTACGTGCTCTTGTGCTCCTGAGAGCCCACCGCCACTATAATCCACTCTCACACATAAAGCGAATGGCGAGGTCAGCAGTACCCCCCATATCGGCTAGTCCTACAAGTTCGAGTGTGTCCTGCATGCCGAGGTTCCGTCTTAGGCCAGAGAGATCTGCCACTCCGCGAAGAAAAGACTGCGGGGTCTGCCTTCTTTAGGAGGTTAGACCAGTCCTCAGCCTACGGAGGATCGTTACCTATTTGTACTTCTTCGAAAATGTTGTGAGATGGACAGCAGGCAATGGTATGTTGATAAACGGGGTTAAAAGTCAGGTTGTGAGTTTCACAAATAGGAAAAGCCCTCTCAGTTTTAATTACTGCGTTGATGGGGTGAAAGTTCCTTTTGGGGATCATTGTAAGTATCTAGGTGTTAATATAAGGAAAGATCTTCATTGGGGTAATCACATAAATGGGATTGTAAATAAAGGGTACCGTTCTCTGCACATGGTTATGAGGGTGTTTAGGGGTTGTAGTAAGGATGTAAAGGAGAGTGCATATAAGTCCCTGGTAAGACCCCAACTAGAGTATGGTTCCAGTGTATGGGACCCTCACGAGGATTACCTGATTCAAGAACTGGAAAAAATCCAAAGAAAAGCAGCTCGATTTGTTCTGAGTGATTTCCGACAAAAGAGTAGCGTTACAAAAATGTTGCAATGCTTGGGTTGGGAAGAATTGAGAGAAAGAAGAAGAGCTGCTCGACTAAGTGGTATGTTCCGAGCTGTCAGCGGAGAGATGGCGTGGAATGATATTAGTAGACGAATAAGTTTGAATGGCGTTTATAAAAGTAGGAAATATCACAATATGAAGATAAAGTTGGAATTCAAGAGGACAAACTGGGGCAAATATTCATTTATAGGAAGGGGAGTTAGGGATTGGAATAACTTACCAAGGGAGATGTTCAATAAATTTCCAATTTCTTTCAAATCATTTAGGAAAAGGCTAGGAAAGCAAGAGATAGGGAATCTGCCACCTGGGCGACTGCCCTAAATGCAGATCAGTATTGATTGATTGATTCTTAAAACAACAATCACCACCACCAGCACTTCACCCTACACATAATTCCAGCCTCTCTCCGTGAAGGCCGGAAAAAGGACCGCTACATTATTTCGCTATGTTTCTTTCATTTACGTACAATTCGCCATCAACATCAGTTGTTATGTGGAGTCATTTCTGATGCACCTTACGTTTAGAAGCTGCCCTGATTTCACCAGTCTACCAAGATGTTCGCCTTTGCACATCTTCACGCACTGTTATTGATACTTAGTTAAACTAGTAATACTTTTTTTAGATTTGTTTTACGTCTCACCGACACAGATAGGTCATATGGCGACGATGGTATAGGAAAGGCCTAGGAGTAGGAAGGAAGCGACGGTGGCCTTAATATTAAGACACAATCCCAGCATTTTCCTGGTGTGAAAATTGGGTAACCACGGAAAACCATCTTCAGGTGTGCCGACAGTGGGGTTCGAACCCACTATCTCCCGGATGCAAGCTCACAGCCGCGCACTCCTAACCGCACGGCCAACTTGCCTTGTATAAGCTAGTAGTAAGCTCAACCTACAGTATTGTAAGCCGTAGTGTTAAGCACTCGAAATAGGCTACTTACTGTAAGTTGTGTGTGAAATTGTACATGATGATGCTGGATTTAGAATGTTAAACTAGTAGTATTTCTTGTAATATTTTATTTCCATAGAATTGCTTGTGTAGTCTTGTAGTTGTTGTTGTTGGGTAATTATGGTTTAAGGTTTCTTTATTATCACACTACTGTAAGTGATCATTGTCACCGGGATATTTCATAATTGCGATGTGTTTATTAATAATAATATACATGTAGGCCTACTTCTATCTAATTTCCTAGTCCTTGAGACTGTCTACACTTATTCGTCCGGAGACAGATTTCACTTTCTTTACCAAGGTGTAATGATACTTATCTGACTGTAGATCAAATAGTGGTCTGTATAATCGAAATATCCACAGAATACCCGAACATTCCTAACAGATTTCCTGAATTCAAAGTCAGTTATGATATAGTCTGTTATGAATCTTACGCCCCTACCCTCCCATGTGTAGCAATGAATAGCCAAATGCTCGAAGAGTGAATTCCAAACTGCTAGTCACATACTACCATAGAAGTCCTGTAGACGCTTCCCCATTCCTATTAGATTCCATACATTCCCCACATTTCCCTATCACCTGCTCATTCAATTCTATTTCCTATCTTCTCACTGGAATCACCCTGGCTGTTGATGCTGCCTACAATGTTACTTAGAGCTTCATAAAACTTGTGAACACCCTCATTTGCACCCCTCACATGGTGATTAGGCTGAGGCAGTTCTCGTCCTAATTCCTCCAAAAGCTAAATCTGCCCACATCCTTCGCTCATTTTCGTGCATAATAGATGCTACATTGCGTGCAACAGTATTACTGATGAACATTTCTACCCCGCACTCCGCCCTTCCATTTCCAACTCCTGTTAGGAACATCTTAAAAAATCCATTATCTCCCCTTATTCGGATACAATTAATTCCTAACCCATCCAGACCCGTCCTCTTTGCTGACTGAGCCATTTCAACTTCCTTTATTCCTTAGCCCCATTAATATTGAGAACTACCCACTGGATTCCATTTCGTTCATGAAGTTGTTTGCAAGGAGTCCCTCGACTGTCAAAATATAAGTGAGACTCCGTTATTCCCATAGGTCCGAGTCTTTCTCAAAACATTCTGAGTGTAATCGGTAAATATTTTGCGAAGTAGGATGCTATTCTTCTTACCAAAGTCCCAGTCAGTTTTCTCGCGTAACGGGTCGCAAGTTTTCTTTTGAGATGTTGACTATTTCTTCTCTTTCATACGCCCAACTAAACCAAGTGACGCAGTCCCAAGGGCACATACATCTACTAAGTGATAAGCTCGGAATGCAAGGTCAGCCACTTCGAGGAAGTGGAGAAGCGGCCCGTCAGTGGAATTGAGTGTCGCCAGGCAAGCGGTGCACGCCCGAGGTAACGGTGCAGCTGCAAGCGGGCCCGAATAAAATGATGACCGTATTTAAACTATTATGTTCATATTCAGGAAGATTTCCCTTATAAAATGGCAATAAAATGACGCTCAGGTTCTACTCCTTGTTGGTGGGGAAGTAGAATACATCTACGATACTTTATGCCTATCGTTAAAGGAGACCAAGGAGGGTGTGGGTTGGTAGTCACCGGTGTTGTAACTAAGTCTGGCTCCTTACTTTCACATTTCACTTCCCTTGGTCAACTGCTGTTTTTTCCGACACCAACGGAATTAGGTTTACGAGACTTAGGTTATCTTCCATTTCCACGCCCTTCGTAGCCCTTCTATTTGTTTTAGCGATACCTTCATTTTCCGAAATGTTGGAACTTTTGCATTTCCCTTCTGATTAGTGTTATTAGAGGATGGTTGCCCAGTTGTACTTCCCCTTTAAACAATAATAATTTCGGGTTAATTGACCTTAGGAGTTAGATCAGTGCTTTGCAAACTGGGTGTCAGCTGAAGGTTAATGGGGTGTCGCAAGTTAGCAATTTTAACTCGGAAAGTGTAAGACAGTAGATGTAAAATATTCCCACATAAATGTCGCTGTGACTTAAAGGAAGAAGTAAAAGATTTAATTAGCAACTATCCTACATTACTCAGAGATAAATTTGAAAGTTAATTCTCAGATGCTTGTGACTGGTAAAAAAACCACTTGTTTAATCGGAAATAAGTGGACTTTCCTTGATAATAGAAGAATCGGCAGAGCTTAAAAATGACAAGGAACTTAAAACACCTAGAGTAGGATTTTACTTCCAAAATATTTCTGTATGTGGCTAATTGTTTTCTTGTGGTTTTGTTGCGGTTTCCAACCAAATATTCTTGCAAAGCAGGATATTTTTTCTGCTGTATTAAAATAATGCAGCGTAGCAAGTTAAAAATGCTAGAGAGAGAAATGTGAGTGAATTTACAATGGTAAGAGAAACCACAGCAATAGAACCAGCTTTTCGGTGATTAGACCGCGTTTCGCCCAGACGTGACATTTGGGCTCATCAGTTGGGTTGGCACGCCCCTCCAAGACTCGGCGTGGTCCCGCCGTGTTAGCAAATAGGGGTTTGCTAACCTGCTAAAGAAGAAGCGAATTCTCCATTTTTAAAAATATGTAGGCCTACGCCCCATGGAGATTAAAATAAGAGAAACCCTTAAGACACGCCAAGTTCCTGTGGAATTGTATGCAAATATATTTAAATTACCTCGTCCTCGACCATGATCTACAAAGTGGCCGCTTATCAGCCCGAAGACCTACCGATTACGAGGTGTCTTGTGTTCGGAACGACGAATCCTCTCAGCCGTTATTCATGGAGTTCTCACATAAATGTCGCTGTGACTTAAAGGAAAAAGTAAAAGATTTAATTAACAACTATCCTGCATTACTCAGATATTCTCGCTGTTTCTCACTGTCAGATAGCTCCTTAATTGTAATTACGTAGCTGAGTGGACTTCGAACAAGCCCTCAGATTCAGGTAAAATTCCCTGACCTGGCCGTGAATCGAACCCGGGGCCTCCGGGTAAGAGGTAGTAACGCTACCCCAACATTTCGGCGCCGACTCTATTATCTCATAAAAAACCTATAGCCTGTTTCTAGTCATTCCATCGGGTCAGGAATGGAATGAATGAAGCTCCCATCTAGCGGCGAGGTTAGAAATTGTGCCGGCTGTCGAAGCCTGTCGCACTCCTCTGAGACAATGAGTAAGATTGACAAGTGAAATAAAATTATATTGGAGAATGTTACTCAAATAAAATATGGAATGGAGACCTGAAATACCCGGAGAAAAATCTGCCCCGCCTCCGCTTTGTCCAGCATAAATGGAGTGACCGGGATTTGAAATACGGAACCTAGAGGTGAGAGGCCGGCGCGCTGGCGCCTGAGCCACGGAGGCTCTCTATTACCTCATACAAACCGTAAAACCGGAGTTTTTGTTAAATGTATGCATCAACCAAAAAAATACACATATAGATATAACTTTTCTGCATAGTGTCCTGCCTTCGATACACATTTTCTCCATCGGACTGGTAAGTTTTTGATGCCGTCCTGATAGAAACAATAGGGACGTGTGCGGAGCCAATTGCGCACGAACTCTTCTACACCTGCATCATCATCGAACCGCTGTCCTCCTAGGTCTTGTTTGAGTGTTCCAAACAAATGGTAGTTGCAGGGCGATAAACCTGAACTGTACTGTGGGTGCTCCAGAGGTGTCCAGCGAATTTCCTCCAGTTTGTCCCGCGTTCAAGCGGCAGTATGCGGCCTTGCATTGTCATGGAGAAGAATGACGTTTCGGATCGGTTGTCGGCGTCGCGTCGCTTGTTGCGATACGCAGTTTTTTCTTCATCCAAAAGGCGACAGCAATAGGCTGCATTATTGTCCTTTGTTAATGAAGAAAATCCACAAGCAAAACGCCCGCGGAGTCCCTAAAAACGGCTGCAAGCAGCTTTCCAGCAGATGGGTGTGCTTTGGCCTTGATCGGACCTGCTTCGTCTCCTCGCCGCCACTCCATGTTTGCTGGCTTTGACTCTGGGGTGTAATGATGCACCCAAGTTTCATCACAAATCACTACGACGCAATAAATTCTCTCCTTCCTCCTTGTAGCGACGCAGGAGTCTCTGGCAAACATCCTAGCTAAAGATTTTTTGTTCCTGGTTGAGGAGACGAGGAACCCACCTGGCAAACAATTTTCTGAAATGGAGTTCATCTCAGATGATGGTTTGAACACTTCCGTAAGTTATTCTACGGCTAAAACAATTTGCGAAATTTGTATTCGCCGATCTTCACCAATAATGTTAAAAATGGAAACAAAGTGCAGTGATGCTTGTCCGCTGTCTCCTTTCATGAAGTTCATTTTCCACAGCTTCTCTTCCTGCCACAAATTTTGAGCCCACTCATACACTCGAGTCTGCGAAAGTGTTCCTTCCCCGAACTGTGCGCGGAGCCGTCTCAAAATTTCGGAAGGTTTGGTGCCCTCTTTTGCGAGAAATTTGAGAATGATGCGTTGCGCAAGAGACGTGTGCACCTCTTGCTCACTCATGGCGTATTGGAGCAGCACCGTTGTTCGCACTGGCAAACCCCTTCTACAGACACTCCTACCAATATCCTGGCAAAGCCCCGCCTCAGAATTATTACTAACAGCAGCGGTACATTCAAATTTCCGTTTATATTTGATCCGCCTTCGTAACACTGGAAATATTAGTCTGTTTCATTCATCTTATGAAGGGTGCATGAGAAGCCTCTTAGTGTGTGGGGTGTCGCAGTTCGTTGAGTTGTCACTGTGGAAAAAGTTCGGAAATCACTGGATTAGATAATGAAACATACTGTACCTCTGAGAATGGGTGTTTCATGAGTAGAGAAGGACAACTCTGACTCAGCTCAGGAGCCTTGCTGAAGGACATTACTTCTTGTTTGATAGCTTCAGCCTTACTGTTAGCCAGGGAAGGAACATCAGGAGAACTGGACCATCTTCTCAGTTCAACAGCTGAATACCTTCCTGCCTTTTCTTTGAAGCGCTGCTAAAAGAGAAAAGTCAGCATTCAACAAGTAAACAGATAGAGAACTATGTACAGAAAAACAAGGTGCATCTAAGACGTTCTGTGAATGCTATCACAATAAGAAGAAAACAGAAGTTACAAACAAAATACATTTAGTCACCATTGGCCACAATACTCTTTTAGCAACGAAAGGAGTGGGGAGAAAACGACCGTGACATTAATTCTGTAAAGGGCGTGAAAACCCGGGTATCTGACAATGCTCTTCCCAGTCATTATTTTCCTTAAGGGGAGTTTGGAGTGAATTTTGAAACTTCTACAATTTTTATCCGGTTTTTACCAAGTTTATTTGTTGCATGAAGGTACAAATAAATACATATTTTACCAAATTAGAGTTGTGTAGCTGTATTGGTTCAAATCTTATTTCAACATTTTATAGTTAAACAGAAATCTCGTAAAAAGTCCCTTACCTAAAAGTTTTCGTTTTGTCAAGCTGAAATTTTGTTGATATTTACCTAATGTATGTATAAATAGTAAGGTATTTTAGTATCAAATAAACACTATTCTGTCCAGAAATATTTAAAATATTGTTTCTGGTTTTTTAAATATATATTAATCCAACACTGAACATCAAAATTCATATTATAATTTAAAGCATTTTAAAACCCACTACAGATTCAACTACTTGTACCTTTCAGAACAATGTCACCAAGTTAAAACAAAATTTTGGTAAGAATTGCATCGCAAAGAGCATTTTGTATACTGAAACATTGCAAAGCGAGGAAAAATAATATTTACTCATTTCAGAACTACCCTGCACCATATGTCTCCCCTTCTTACCCCGTAATTATTTCTTCCTTGGATATTTTCTGGCACTTCTGATGTCTTCTTCTCATTTTCTGTTGATCACGGCTTCTCTTTCTGCCCTGAGCCACAAGGTCATAACATATTGTGCTGCTTGAGGGTGTCGTAGGCCTATAAATACATAGCACTTTTCCTTTAAATGGTCGCTAAGAGTTTTAATACCGAGTTCGATAGCTTCAGTCACTTAAGTGCGGCCAGCATCCAGTATTCGGGAGATAGTGAGTTGGAACCTCACTGTTGACAGCCCTGAAGATGTTTGTGTCCTAATGTCTAACCTATCCCAATCCAAATAATCCAGCATTCGTAGTAACACTACTCTTTCGCCTGAAATAACCCATGCCTGTGGCTGGAATCACACCCAGGAAACTGCTTGCGTGTCAATATGTCCTTGCCCGACAGCACGCTGTCTGATGCGGCATGAAAAACGGCGCATGATTTTTTATTTTTTATTTTTTATTTTATCAAGAAGTAACTGTTCGATTTTAAAAATACTTACATATTTGAACTTGTACGCAGTTGACCATTTAGGCCGTCCGTCTGAATTTGTGCCGTTCTATTTAAAAATATGCAGTTAGTATCAATATCTCGGTTATTAATCACCCCATGAGAATAAGTAGCACAATAGTTTACAGGCCCGTGGGTATCATTTACGAATATAAAAACAGAATGTCGATATCCTTAATGGTTTAGACGTTATTTCCGTGTAACATCTTAGGTGAATAAGCCTGTATATTCTTATGTTACAGATACTACTTCATCCTCCGGTGATGAGGTTATATTAAACCTTCGATATGTTCTTCCAAGACCGCGACTGTTTAGAGACCGGTGTAATCCAATTATTGTGATAGTGTGAAGTTCAAGAGTCGTTATAGAACTGTCTAAGGAAGCTATAATAAATCTTTCACATTTAAATGGCCCCATAATAGACCACGGTTCCTTAGCTTAGTCCTGGCATTGCTTCCATTTTCTTGTGCCAAGCTCATCACTCTCATCTTTCCTATCCGACCTCCTCTGGTCAACTCTTGTTCTCTTCCGACTCCACCGGTGTTATGTTTGCGAGGTCTCTCTCTCATTTTCAAGTCCTTCGTGGCCCTGTCTTTCTTTTGACGATACCGCCAAGTTCATGTTTCGACACTTTCAACTGTACATGTCATTACGTACGCAATAAATAGCTCCCTGATTACGTTTTAAATGTAACGTTAAGAAACTTCCATTTTTCACATGTTGAATTCTTCCCTTCATAGAAAAGCTACAAGTCCACAGGGGGTGAACTGAAGCTCATCATGACATAGTTAGCCGATTTGGTCCGCATAGGCCGATTGCAGAAACGGTATTTACACGATGTTTACGGTTAAACAACGTCTAGGTATGGTTGCCGCATTGCGTATATGTTATCACTTAGACACTGTCCAAAACCGATGTTCAACCGGCCATTTTTAAACCTTGGCGAGAACACTGTTTAACCTCAAATTTTAGGAGTGAATAACAATGTTGTGTACCATGAAACATATGATACGAGCGACAGTCCGGAAACCGTCAACTTGACTACGATTCTTGGCAACCGATATATTTTTTAATATTTTGGAATAATTTCCCTGGAATTATATGTCACTTCGACTACATATATATCAGAAGAACTTGTCCCGATCGTCAGAGGGTTGTCACGTACAGTATATCAACCGAGAGGGATTCAGTTATATTTACTGCCAAGTAAATACATATAATAGTGATACCACAAAGTAGGTTGTATGTTATTTTGCTCTCGGTTAATCGTCGTGCTAATTCAGATAAGTTTTCGGCAACTATCAGATAGGAAAAGGCAAGGACTGGAATGAAAGAGCCGCGGCCATAATAACAGCCCCAGTATTTGCCTGCTGTACAAGCGGAGAAACTACGAAAAACAATCTTTGGACTGGCGATGGTGCGTTTCAAACCTATGATCTCCAGTCTACATTTATATGGCCCGTACAACTCATTCGGTTACACAGTAATATAGTTTCATCTTCCCTTTGACGAAGTTATTTAAATTACACTCACCGTAACAACACTATAATCAGAACTATGCTTCCTCGTACGGTGGCGGGTCTCTTTAGTGTCGATAATATCATAGGCCATAAGATTTCATTTCCACCGAAAGCGATATTCTTATCAGTGGCCAAGTTATGCTCAAGCTTAGCCATATTTTAGTAACGAGTTGGAAAACGGTAGCTGACAAATGTTTGGCGCGCGCGCCGACGAATTTCATTGCTTGCGACAAGCAAAGAGTTGCATGGAAGATACTTTTATTTCCATTTTCTAACCAATATTGAAACTTTAAACGACGTCTAATTAAACACCGGCTGAACATTGTTTATGCAATGGAACATCGTACGCAACGTAGACGTTGTTTTGGTAGATGTTGTCTAAGGCGTATAACTAGTTATCGTTTCTGTAATCGGCCCATAACTTTGACAGATCGTGAATGCGCAGTGTACCAGAGGTACACCTTCCCCGGCTATTTAAACCGCGCGCCTTCTCTACGGTCATCTGTGTCAACAGACTTAAACTTGTGAACTCCCAGAGACTTTCGTCTTGTCAACACCTCAGCTGGTTCCTCCTCGATTGTAATCAACCTATCAGATGCTGGTAAATATGTTCTCTAGCCAATTAAATCCGGCGGTGTGTACAGGAATCCAGCCAATCATCAAAGTGTTCTGGAAGCTTCCCCTCACGGCACTATAAAAGCAGGCAATTTAGGGATCCGTAAACTGAAAAATAGAAAATCTCCTGGTATTGACAACATTTCGGCCACCTTTCTCAAAAACCTCCCCAGAAAGGCGTTAACATTCATCACGAAACTGTTTAATGCTATATTCAGGTGTGCTCATTTCCCCTCTCCCTGGAAATTAGCTAAGGTCATTATGATACCCAAAGCTCTAGCTGACCCCACCTTTCCACAAAATTATAGATCAATCTCTCTCCTTTCCATCCTCTCAAAACTATTCGAAGCAATTCTTCTCTCCCGCTTACAGAAAATCATCGATGATAACCACCTCCTTAATGACGAGCAATTTGGTTTCCGTAGTGACCACTCCACTACCCACCAGCTAATCAGACTCACTGAGGAGATAACCAAGACATTTCACGCGCGTTCGACCGGGTATGGCACCAAGGGCTCATCTACAAACTCAAGCTTTACGGAATCCCCGGCTACTTGGTCCAACTCCTTCATAGCTACCTTTCTGATAGGAAATTTCAGGTTCAGGTGGGTCACTCCCTGTCGGACCCCGGCCCTATCGAGGCTGGGGTCCCCCAGGGTGGAGTCATCTTCCCAGTGCTTTTCAACTTATATATGGCTGACATACCCCGCCCACCGCGCGTGAATGTCTACATGTATGCAGATGACACTGCAATCTCTGCTGTCTCTTGGCAACCACCCAGAGTCCAAAATTACCTACAAGATGCTCTCTCCACTATCGAACCATGGCTTCGACAGTGGAGAATCAAAATCAACGTCAATAAGAGTTGTGCTACTCTCTTTTCAAAACGAACAAGAACTGACCCAGAACCACTGAATTTTTTCGGCGAAGTTATTCGGTGGTCCGATGTTACTAAGTACCTGGGTGTTTCCCTTGATAGAGCACTAACTTTTAAACATCATGTTGCCAAAATTTCGGCCCAGGCATATCGCCACCTCCATGAAATTGTTCCACTCATGAAAGCCGACAATGGGCTTAACTTGGAAAACAGACTCCTGTTATACAAATCCTCCATTCGGCCAATCCTCGAGTATGCCAGTCCCGTCTGGGGGATCGCAGCCAAAACGCACCTGCAACAAGTCCAGAGATTTCAAAATCGTGCCCTTCGCATGATCGCAGGTGCCCAATGGTTTGAACGGAATCGTGACATCCACACCGACCTCAATATTCAAGAAATTTATCCCAGGATCCAAAAATCCGCAAAGAAATTTTATTCTGCTCTCTTGGAAATTACGAAACCGAGGGTCTCCGTCATAAGAGACCCAAGGCCATCCTAATGTAAACCACCCCTCGGGGTGCAGATCATATTCTGACCAGTCCGATTCCGTTCAAGGTACCACCACCGTCCACATCAATGCAGTCTAGTTAATATCTGTCGAAAGCAGCACTCAAGACCGGAAGGTCGAAGGGCTAAAATGGCTCAAAGGATCCGGGCTCCAGCCCGCATATCCATTGAGACGCGTGGTCTGTGGTCTGAATTGCTCCAGTGCTGAGGAGTGTGACTTCACGTGAGTCCAGGAGGCAGAGGCGGAGCCTGCTTGAGGAAGATCCAGCTACGCAAGGTAATGTCAGAATTTACCTAGACATGTAATAGCGCCTGCGGGTCGATTGAGGGGAATGTTTCAACCGTTTTTTATTTAATGTAATTTAGTAATCTGGTGGTTTAATGTAGGATTTTCGGCGAAGTCTTGGGACTCTGTTTCTATTCCCTATTGGGAAATATGTAATGTAAGGGAACGAATAGTGATGGCACTCTGTCGTTTAACATTCAACCTTGCATTGGGTGACTAAAGCTTTCAACCTCCAAAATTGCAATTTTAGTTTTGGCATTACATTTTCCCCCTTTAATCACCCCCTTGTAGTATAGGATTAGCCTCTGCATCTTCGGGCCACAAGCCCACTTAGGATTTTAGAAATGTATATAAGGAGTGCTGGTGTTTCGCCTCCTTGTCTTTTGTTTTATGGAAGGGTTATGTGCAACCTTTCCTTTGATCGTCAAGGCTACGCAGAATGGGCAATAATGCCCCAATCAATCACCCAGGTGGCAGATTCCGTATCTGTTGTTTTCCTAGCATTTTCTTAAATGATTGCAGTGAAATTGGAAATTTATTGAACATCTCCCTTGGTAAGTTATCAACACTTCAGCTATCAGCCCCTGTTTACTAGGTGTTATTCTTAGGGTATTGTAACCGTACTACAGGGTTACAGATTCCATTCAGTATTTATTATTATTATTAACCCGATTCATTAGATTTTATATTCTGTTTCTCATCATTTAGACTGTAATAATTAGGTATCACGCATATTATTGTATTTAATCATAGGTTAAGTGAATTTTGTTTGTAATTATTCTGTATATTAATAAGTGAGATTTGTTGGTTTCAAATAGTCATGCTGTGGCTTGTAACTCTGGTCAGATGAGCTGGCGTAGTATTTTGCAATCAAGGCTATGTTTAACCAACAATGTATTGAGCAAGTAGGTTTCCCCCCTGACACATGCAAGGTATTCATCCGTAGTCCGCGTGGGCAAGCTTATACGACTCATGACTGATGACATCAGTGCGTGGGCACGTGATTTCTACCAAGTGTCTGTATTCGCCAGCTACGGTATGTTGAGGTGGAAGGGATGACCAGAGAGTAGGGAGAGGAGTGGTCATCACGAGGTTATAAAAGTCGATGCAACGGTGGTGTGAGCTATCAAATGGATGGAAGAAGTGAAGGAAGAGTGATGGTCAGTGGTCTTAGAGTGGTAGTCAGAGCTAAAAGGTGCGTTTGAAGAGGTTTTGGAATCATCGAAGAGGTCTACGAGTGGTGGTTGTATCCGAGTAGAGACTGGTACTATGCTGATAGTGAAACATCATTTACTTGTGAGGATGGACTTCACAAGGTGTTTCAATAATATTTTCCAATTTATTACAATCTATTGAGTGAACGTAACTACATTGGAGATTACTACGCTCGTACGGGGAATGAAGATCAACTCCCGGTTACATAAGAAGATAACAGCAGACGGCTCCCGACTTCAGCTCATTGGTTTTTCCAGGAATTTCAAGTTCAACAGCGGTGTGAGCAGACATCAGGTAATTAAAGCATCAGACATGTTATGCATTAATAACACGAAGAAGAAAGAAATCAGCGGCGATATCATATTTCACTTCAAGTTCATGCACTTCAGTCGCTTAAGTGCGGCCAGTATCCAGTATTCGGGAGATAGTAGGTTCGAACCCCACTGTCGGCAGGCCTGAAAATGGTTTTCCGTGGTTTTCCATTTTCACACCAGGCAAATGCTGGGGCTGTACCTTAATTAAGGCCACGGCCGCTTCCTTCCCACTCCTAGCCCTTCCCTGTCCAATCGTCGTCATAAGACCTATCTGTGTCGGTGCGACGCAAAGCAACTAGCAAAAAAAGTTCATGCCAATAGCTTTCTTTGTTTAGATTAAATTTTCTCTTTGATTGTAACAGAAAATCCCACAATATATATATATTTTTTGTTAAAATTAAAATACGTCAATGCTTGTTCATTGTGACGTAAATTATATTCATAAACTCAGTTTTATTTTAATTATAATAAGTGATTCTATTTCCAAGTACAATCCTCAATTGTGGAAATGCAACCGTAATCTAATATTGTCCTGATCCATATCCCTGTATATTGCCAGATGTGTGAGTTTATCACCTCGCGCCTTGAGAAAATTGAGATAAGAGGTATGCTCTACCGAATTATGTTGTTTTTTTCTTTAAAAGCAACTGGCGCTCAAACAAATGTTATGTATATTGTGTGAAAGAGATGAAGGTATAAGAATAGTGGTTGGAGTAGCCACAGTATTTGCTTCTCAGTTTCGGTTCCTTTCGGAAAGTTTATAAATCTTATTGTAAAACAGTGGATAAGCCAACAACGGGGCAACCGTGTTTGAACACTTTAATACGAGTTCAACCAATAGGTTGTCTAGTGGAATTTTATTGCGCAATAAGAAATGAATTGCCTCTGGGAAGCTAGACTATGGTATTTTTGGAGCGCAAACTCGTATGTAGTGTACCTGATCGGAGCAAGTCCTGCTCTTGTAGAAACAATTGTACCTGATATTCGGACTTCTCAGTCCGGGATACTGTTAGAGATGAAGAGCTCATTAATAACTTGTTCTACTGTGTGTTATTCATTTAGATTTTCTTTTATCGAAAAGCTGGAAAATAAAATTTCGAGATTTGTTATATTAAAAGTTGTTCTAAGTGATTCCTTGTCCGGCCATTCAACCCCGGCACTTCCTAATCCTCTGTGAGCCACGGAAACTCCGTAACATGTAATATTACTGTTTTTAACATCACCTGCGACCAGTGTTGTGCAAGAAGCAATGTACTCTCTACAGACTCCTCCCATAGTCATGCAGTAAGACGCTCGGACGCATGTCGCGCAGCCGGTGAGTAATTTGAACACTCGATGGAGTCGGCGAGTACTCCCCCCATGCTTCCCTAAACTTAGCCCCTATGATTTTAATTTGGTACCGAAGATGAACGATTCGCTTCGTGGCATCCCCTTCCGAACTATTTCTGAAGTTCTGTAGGCGAAAAAACGCTCCATACGAACCATCCAAAGAACAAGCGTTGCCACAGGGATAGAACGGCTTCCACGTCACCGTGAACGGATTCTACACAATGCTGGGGACTAATGTGAGGGACTATAGATATTTCATAGAGGCATCTCTTTTGTATAGATTGTAATTAATACTGTAGCTGTCACAAATAGAGTAACAATTCTCGTATACATGCTAAAACATCCTATCAAATAAAAATCCTATACAACATACTTTTGGATGTCATAATTGTATAGCGCTGTCTTTCTGCTCTGACGTACCATCTACCTATTGCATCAGTTGGGTGATCGGCTCTATGGCTAAATAGTTAGTATGCTGGCCTTTGGTCCAAATGGTCTCGAGTTCAATTCCCGGCCGGGTCAGGAATTTTAACTTTTATTGGATAATTTTGACGGCTTGTGGGCTACGTGTGTGTGTGTGTGTGTGTGTGCCGTCTTCAGCATTAGAATTCGTCGTAGTCAGGGCTCAATCCTCACAGACGCCCATGATGCCTATACCCATCAACTCGAAAGACCTGCTCCAGCCTTCTACGGTGGCCATAAACCATTAAAAATAGCCATAAGGACAGAGAGTTCATTTCACAGAAATCCGAAGTAGACCATGGAGAGTCTCCGTCCTTAGCGAGTTTCTGTGTTCTGTTAACATGGAGAAGTTTTTGGGTTCGTAATCAATTCCCCGACATCATTGTAACCATAAAACCGGTATTCTTCTATGTATACTAGGTGAGTAGCGTCATCACTTCCCCGACATCATTATAAACATAGCAACCGGTCTTCGTCTATGTATTCTAGGTGAGTAGCGTCATCGATTCCCCGACATCATTGTAACCAAAGCAACCGGTATTCGTCTATGTATACTAGGTGAGTAGGGTCATTAATTCCCCGACATCATTGTAACCATAGCAACCGGCATTCGTCTATGTATACTAGGTGAGTAGCGTCATTAATTCCCCAACATCATTGTAACCATAGCAACCGGTATACTTCTATGTATACTAGGTGAGTAGCGTCATCAATTCCCCGACATCATTGTACCCACAGCAACCGGTATTCGTCTATGTATACTAGGTGAGTAGCGTCATCGATTCCCCGACATCACTGTAACCATAGCAACTGTTATTCGTCTATGTATACTAGGTGAGTAGCGTCATCGATTCCCCGACATCACTGTAACCATAGCAACCGGTATTCGTCTATGTATACTAGGTGAGTAGCGCCATAGATTCTCCGACATCACTGTAACCATAGCAACCGGTATTCGTCTATGTATACTAGGTGAGTAGCTCCATAGATTCTCCGACATCACTGTAACCATAGCAACCGGTATTCGTCTATGTATACTAGGTGAGTAGCGCCATGGATTCTCCGACATCATTGTACCCACAGCAACCGGTATTCGTCTATGTATACTAGGTGAGTAGCGTCATCGATTCCCCGACATCACTGTAACCATAGCAACCGGTATTCGTCTATGTATACTAGATCAGCAGCGCCATCTTCTCACTGTGTGCTTTCTTCCTGTAACTAAGGGCTTGAGAAAATCCTGTATCAAGTGAACCCCGTTCTACTCCTAAGTCCAGAATTAAAATTCTTTAACCAGCTGGAAAAAGAACCCAGGGCCTTGGAATAAGAGGCAGGCACCACAGGGTTGACTAATAATAATGTTACTATTGTATTATTTACGAAGTCTAGAATGTATTTTCCCTACAGTTCTTACAATTCACGACTCTTAACCATTCTTTTGTTGATACACTCGTTTTTCCTCTGATTTATCTCCCTTACATTCCGGCTCCTTGGCTGAATGGTCAGCTTTAGACGCCTTGAATACAAAAGACCTCGATTTCCGGCCGAGTTGGAGTTTTATCCTCAAGGGGAGCCATGACTGAAATCTGACAATTCTACAGTTTACCACTTACCAAATTAAATTTAAAAGCGAAGCACATATTAATAATATATAGCCCCACGCAAACTTCCGAGTTGATTGGTTAATTGGTTGCAAAGTTCTAAATATCTATTTTATACACTGGCGGAAAGAAATATCCAAATACCAAGAAGGGGTTATTCTAGATTAATGAAAGTTGGTAGGCGTTTTTATACATCTGAAGAAGGAAGACATTGATTCACTTTTCCCGTAAATCGCATTAGCGTGGCGCTAGTAGCGGCCCCATGACTTTGCACATCAGGTTTGCTTTAAATACGGGCTGTACGGTACTGTGCAAAAGCGTTAGTTACCTGTGAGATTGGACGGAGTGATTATGAGTGGGTCAAGAATGTCTTCACGACGACGAAGAGGCCAGTATCAACAGCTCACTGTGCGTGAACGAGGCCGTATAATAGAGCTAGGTGAAGGTAGATTCTCCTTTTGCGCTATTGCAGAACGATTTGGCTGGAATGTCTCCACTGTGCATGCGTGCTGGCAGCAGTGGGCAAGAGAAGGTACGCTCGTAACAAGACCAGGCTCCGGACGTCCCCGTGGCACCACCGAGGGGGAGGACCGCCGTATTTGGCGCCTGGCTGTGGCGCAGCGGACTGAGTCTACAGCAGCAGTTCGAGCGGCAGTTGGCACCACAGTGACGCAACGAACTGTTCGACAACGGTTACTTGAAGGACAACTCCGAGCCAGACGCCCTGCGGCGTGCTTTCCACTTACCCCAAACCGCTGCCGTCTGCGACTTGGAGGATGCAGTGGAGTTCCGTTGTGTTTTCCGATGAAAGCCGGTTCTGCCTTGGTGCCAGTGATGGCCATGTATTGGTTAGAAGGAGGCCAGGTGAACGCCTGCATTCCATCTACCTGCGGCGTCGGCACACTGGACCTACACCTGGGGTTCTGGTCTGGGGAGCAATTTCATATGACAGCAGGAGCACTCTCGTGGTTATCCCACGCACCCTGACTGCAGACGTGTACGTCTGTCTGGTGATCCGACCTGTTGTGCTGCCATTCATGAACAGCATTCCCAAGGGTGTTTTCCAACAGGATAATGCACGCCCCCATGCCGCTGTTGTAACCCAATGTCCTCTACAGAGCGTCGACATGTTGCCTTGGCCTGCTCGATCGCCCGTTCGGTCCCCAACCGAGCCATATGGGACATCATTGGACGACAACTCCAGCGTCATCCACAACCGGCATTAACCGTCCCTGTATTGGCCGACCAAGTGTAATAGACATGAAACTCCATCCCACAAGCTGACAACCGGTACCTGTAAGACACAATGCATGCGCGTTTGCATGCCTGCGTTCAACAGTCAGGCGATTACATCGGTTATTAATGAACCGGCATGGCATTTTTGTGCTGGCTTTTCTCGCGCGGATACTACCCTGTAGTCTTGTACCTTTAATCAATTAAATATGTTACCTTGATAAATATAGTACCAAAATTTCCGCATTCTACATTCCTTATTTCATGGTGTTTGGATATTTTCTTCCATGAGTGTATGTTGAATGGAAAATACTACTTGTGGCACAGTTTTCATTTCAATTTGGCAGACTTGTCAAAACATTCATAAATTTAAGAACAACTCTTAGTTTTGCAGAGTTTTGCAGTCAGGTACAATTTTTTTGACCGGGCGAGTTGGCCGTGCGGTTAGGGGCGCGCAGCTGTGAGCTTGGATTCGGGAGATAGTGGGTTCGAACCCCACTGTCGGCAGCGCTGAAGATGGTTTTCCGTGGTCTCCCATTTTCACACCAGGCAAATGCTGGGACTGTACCTTAATTAAGGCCACGGCCGATTCCTTCTCACTCCTAGCCCTTTCCTATCCCACCGTCACCATAAGACCTGTGTCGGTGCGACGTAAAACAAATAGCATAAGATAAAATATTTTGATGCTCATTATTCATTCAATAGGCAGAAATCTAGTTTCTTACTCATTTAGGAGAAAAAATATGAAGGTAATATTTAACTGTTTATAAAATGCAGAACGATTTTTTATTCCTGTACATATTCAAACATTCTCTGAAAATTCCAGATGAATCCGATAAGAACTCTGTCTCAAAGAGCATTTTAGGCATGGCAAAGAGCTCAAAAAGTTTTAGTTAGAAAAAAAAAGCAATTGAATGTTTCAAGAAACACACTTGTTTTAAAACTACCCTAGCACAGCGTAGGCCTGAGTGGTTACCCTCGGAATCCTCCCCTTCCTATTCGAATCGGGTGATTAAAATTTCTTAACTTCTACATTTTGAAATCCGTTACTACAGGGTAAATATATTCAAGCGGTATTATTCAAATGATAGTCCGAAAGAACTTTAAAGCTAATTTTGTGTGACAGCGTGAGAGATGAGGGCGTAAGCTAGCTCTATATACGCCGTACCGCTACCCTTTAAATCCGTCATTTAGAGCTTTAAAAATGGCGTCAGGGAAAGCTGATCACGATATTTAAAAGAGGAAGATTTGGACAATTTATTGATTTTGAAATGAAAATTCGATTTATGGTCAAAATTTGCAACATTTCAGTCACGAATCCTCCTAAACATGGTTAATTCTCCTGACTCGGGGAGTGAGTGTTTTTGTCTCCCAATATCCCTGAAACTCACTCACAAGACTGTCTTCCACAACAATAACACATAGTACCAATACATGGCAGACGCCACTCACTCTCGCCAGAGTGTCTGTCTTATAAAGGCTGCACCGGGATAACAGTAGCCAAACAAAATTATTATTATTATTATTATTATTATTATTATTATTATTATTATTATTATTATTATTATTATTATTATTATTATTATTATTATTATTATTATTATTATTATACTAGCTGCTGTACCTGTTGTTGACAGGAACCTCACATAGCATGTGCGTGATGTCGACATATTTGTCCACCCCTCATGTTGTTTCCCAGATTCTGAGACACGTAAGTGGACATGTCAGCGGCTTGTCGTGACGTACTCTCATCCTTGCTCTCTGTGGCCCTTCGCAGTTTCATATTGCTTTATATTATTGTTGATCCTGATTAGCTCTCCTCCTTTTCCATGACGTTCCTGCACGATTTTTCCTCCCTTCGATAGTCATCTTTACAATTTACTGACCAAGTTAGCCGTGCGGTTAGGGCGCGCAGCTGTGAGTTTGCATTCAGGAGATAGTTGATTCGAACCCAACTGTCGGCAGCCCTTAATATAGTTTTCCGTGGTTTCCCACTTTTACACCAGGCAAATGCTGGGGCTGTACCTTGATTAAGTCCACGGCCGCTTCCTTCCCATTCCTAGCCCTTGTTTATCTCATCGTCGCTGAAGCACCTATCTGTGTCGGTGCGACGTAAAGCCAATATATCTTCACAATTTTCCCTGCCGATATGGGTTTATGACTACGCCGTTTTTAACATTAAGGTAATCACAACAGAAACGGCACTATCGTCACTTAACACGACTAAACAATATGTCCATGTTAGCGATGCACGGCGCGGCGTTGACATGGACTAAGCTACGAAAGTCTAAATTATGAATATCCCTTTTATCGTAGGTGGTGCAGTAAAACTGTATAAGACAAACAGGATAGAAAATGTTATTCTCTACACCTTTTTTTATGTAGTACAGAGGTGTGAAAATAATTAGTCTCAAAGGAAATCTTACAACATAACAGAGCCTTAGTTTTAGTTTTCGCCATCAGTTGCCTTTCCAGTTAGCCTTTCAATCAAATATTCATTCAGCTAAATAAGGTTTTTGAAATACAATATTACTCGTATTTTTAAAAAATATAACGTTGAGATTATACTTTCCTATTTGGGCCAATTGATACTACTTTAATACCAGTTTCCAAGGGTTTTTATAATGCAGTAAATAGCACAGTGAATTATATCAGTGCTCAAGTAAAACAAAATATCACAGCACCTGTTCATATGGTTCTCGTTTATCTACTTAAACTCAAAAGAGAATTTAAAAATCATCAACAATGGAATTAAATATTCATATAAGAATCTAAATCAGCTGCAATGACATCAATGATGTATTTTTTTTTAATGTAACTTGTGTTCTATAATTTACTTTGAACAGACAACTTACTCGTCGAAGAGTTCCACTGCAACACAAAGAGATTTTAACGGTCATTTGTATGGGTAGGGAGTAAAAAGTAATGTGATAAAGGAACTAATCAGAACGTGTCTCGAGTCTAATAATTTTCACACGTCTCTATTTGTCGACAGGGCCACTAAAATGATCGATATTTGAGAAATCGAGAATAAATTTTAGGCCTTCCCCTAAATTACCATTTCACCCAACGTGAATGGAATTATTTATAGCCCAGACTGTACTTCCTTATTTCCTGACGGTGTTTATATGAACTAAGCATCAAAAATCTAAATTCATGAATATAGCTGTTATTATAGTCGATACCTATAATTGTATCTTCTATAACTTTTATTATGTAGTGTTTATCAATAGGACTAATAACATAGATATTTGAGAACGTTATTCCTGCCTGCTGTCATTTCTTGATGGATACAGTACTTTTGCATCTATCTCTTAGCACAGACCACAGCAAAGTGCAGCTCCCACCCAAGTCCCAGTCTCATCCATGACTCTGAATATATGGAAGCTGCTGGGGTATTGGGGTGCTGAGTAATGACATTCAGAGCACACCTAGTGCCTGAGTGTTCTGAAAGGTGCTGCTCAGAGGGTTAGTTGTGCTGCAATAGCACTTTCTGGCCCAGTGAGGAAAGCAATGGCAAACTACCTCACTCCTCGCCTTGCCTAATACGCCTCATTTTGGCGCTGCCATTGCTTTTTGTGATTTTCCTATAACTGCATAGACTTTGGTGGTGTTATTTGAGTATCCAGCCAGCCTCTGGGCTGATGACCTAACAGACAGACAAGTTGTTTTACGTCGCACCGACACATATAGGTCTTGTTGCGAAGATGGGGCAAGAAAGGGCTAGAAGCGGGAAGGAAGCGATCGTGGCCTTAGTTAAGGTACATTTGCCTGGTGTGAATTTGGGAAGCCACGGAAAACCATCTTCAGGGCCGCTGACAGTGGGTTTTGAACCCACTATTTCTCAAATACTAGATACTGGCCGCACTCAAACGACTGCAGCTATCGAGCTCGGTGAATTAAACTGTAGGCCTTCCCCTAAATTACCGTTTCGCCCAGCGTGATTAATATTATTAATAGCCTAGATTGTATTGGCTTACTGCCTGACTTTACATGCCGATTTTCATTACATTATATTCGTCTACATACTTATACATACATGCACACATCCAGAGAGGACGGAAAGATTAAAACTGCATTTTCTTCTTATTGTTGACACAGCCGATGCAGAAACTCCATACTTGAGCAATGTACAGACAAAACTATTATTATATATTGCACCCATAAGCGAATTTACGTAATTAATTTACAAATTAAAAGTTGAATATTTCGCATATGGGATACTACAGTAGGCTGTGAATCTAGCAGTCACAAAGGTACTTTCTGGCGCCAGTCTGACGGCAAGGAAAATCCACGAAACTCTTCTTAGAGCACGACCAACTTGTAAACCGCCCTGAGTACTCCATCCAATAAATTTTATGGTACCGCCTAGGAGTGACAACTTTCTATTTGGTTCTCACGAGAAAATCACGCGTTGAGGCCTGACCTACTTAGCAAGGACAAAGAGACAACGACAATACCCACCAACCCTTGGGAGGAAATGGAAGCATCCACGCTACGAAGAGCGCGAAAGTCTCAGCCAATCACAAAACTCTAAATTTGAATGAACTGTCATAGCGGGAATCTACAGTCAGTCTTTCGCTACCTGAAGCCCGGTGTAGTGGTGAAAAACAGTGTCCTGACTTCTTTATAATATTTGGAAATTTATCAGTGCGAATCTGTGGTTAATTAGTGCCTAATTAATAGAATTTTAACTCTACACGGAATAGTAGGATTGCCCAGGAGATGAACTGTCATGGCGGGAAAGAGCCATTCGCTGGAAGAAAATAACGCCGGTGACGCGCGCCATCGTGTGGATTATCCTGTGATCGTTTCCCACGGCGCAATATAACAAGTAAGTCAGACCGAAATTAGGAAGTTTTTGCACATAAATTTTGAAACTTTAACCTACGGATGTACGATAAAGCGCTCCCGAGGGCTACATCACTACGCCACATCCCTTCCACAGAACTATTTTCAAGGTGGGGGGAGAACTCATTACAAAACCCCAGCGACCAGGGTGTTGAATCCTCAGTGAATCTAGAGTGTCAGTGTGACAGTGAGACAGAGAGTGACAGTGGCACAGTGTGACGGAGTGACTGTGTATTTCACTGTATTCTGTATTCGTGAGTTAGTTGAATCTTCAGTGTGTTTAAGGTGTGTCAGCTAATTCAGTTAGTCAGCTTTACTTTTGGCTGGTAAGAAAGAGATTAGAGACACTTGTTGGCATTTGAGAGAGCCATGTATTTTACTTGGGAGAGTAACATTTCAGAAATGAACACTTTAACAAACTTTTACTATTTATGCAGAGATAACAGGCAATAGCTACACTTTCAACACTGGGCTTAAATGAACTCACATCACGAGTCGAGAGGGACAAGTCCATGTTTTCAGCATAGCTACATAAAAGCTCTCTAATCCACGGGTAGTTTTGACATTTGTTGGAAAGCTATTTTATTCTTCATTTTGGAGGACGATCAGCATAAAATTTCTCCACAACATTGGAAACTGTACTTTAGCTTGCTTTCACCACTTATAATAAACTGTTTTGGCAAGCGAGATGTTTGCGGGGAGAAACTAGTAAAGGCAGACAGGGAGGAGAATGACTTTTCTTTAATGAAGGCCGCAGTGGTAGACCTTGAGCAAACTGTTATGGTCCGTAGGGGTGAATGATCGGTAAGCTGTATATAAACAAAAGCTGAGAGAGCGGTGTGCAGATCAGCAGGTGATTTTTCAGGCAGGTAGCGGAGAGGAACTTCCAACTTCACGACGGGAGTCTGCAGTGCTATCGTCTAACCTTCACTGGAGTGCGAAGAAATGCGAGTGTTTTTTTTTATGTTAATGTAAGCGTGTGTAACGGCATGATAAAAATGTATCAAGTTTGCGTGTGTGAAAATTTGGAATACCACATCAGCTTCAAGATGGAATTCTAATTCACCATGACGAAGTCCGGAGGGTAATCCAACATGCCTCCATCACCCAGGTATGAGCATCAATAGAATAGTGTAAATAAATATGTAGGACCGTGCCTAATCGATGATCAATGTAGCTTAGACTGTTAGGTAGGATTGTAAATAGTTCACATTTTAATAATCATAATATAACTACTATAATAATAATAATAATAATAATAATAATAATAATAATAATAATAATAATGTTGCATTTTCAGCTATGGTTATTTCCGCACTTCCTTTATGTAGATGTGTTTGCGTTTTGTTATGGATTATTCTGTAGTATGTCACTTTGACAGTTTAGGAAGCTATATTATTTGATCTCAATGAGTGTAATGCCGATTTATAATCTAATTATAATAATCATCATGTTATTAGATCGTTGGTTTTGAGTCATATTTCTGTTGGAGTTTTGATCTTTGTAGACGCCGCCTTGTTGATTTTAATGTTTATTTTTGCTATTTTGCGCTTTCAGTTTGTTTTATGTTGTGGAGTCATCCTTCAGATGACCGTTTCTGGTAGTACTTATCCCGTGTATTTTTGCGACGATTTTTGGTAGACGCGAGTATTTATTTCTGTGTAGTTGCGGTTACACATCTTTCAATATCTGTGATTTGAGAGGCAATCTCTTCTTTTTTTTTTGAAACAGTGAGTGCCAGGAAGCCATTGATGAGTCAGCTCTGATATTTTGTGATATGTGTAGCAGAGAATGATCGAGAGATCGAGCTAAATGAGTAATATCCCTGATGATCTACGTTGATAATGGAAATGTGATATTTGGACCATGTCATGAACTGTCGTAAGAAATAGTGATGTGCACGACAGATATTTCGCCCGCCGGATACGAGCGAGGCCGTATTGTGAGAATAATGAATAATAATGACGTCGAGAATAATGGTGAGTAAAATAGAATTGGGGAATGAATAATTTAACCAAGAGTGTTAAATATGTTGCGACATGGGTTATGATTGTAGGCAGAAGCCTGTATTTGTTTTAAATAATTCCAGGGAAAGTAGATGCTCGGAAGATATGCTAGCCGTTGTACATGTGAGCAGAGCGACGAATCAATGTGTATTTTTGATAGTCATGTAAAGTCATGGATGACGTGAAATAACAGTAATTATTGTCCATAAAGGTTAAGTAGTATCATGGCCAGACATTTGTCGTCTGAGGTTAGAGATTGCCGTCAAATTCACAATATTTTTGCTACTCGCAGCGGGGTATATTTTCTGGAGACTCCGATTTTATTTTGCGCATTCCATCCTTATTAATTTCCAGTAGGCCGCGATGTTGGGATCTAGTGTTGTTTATTTGTTATTCTTTCTGAGCGTACCTTTATTACCGTTTATTTGTAGGATGTGATCGTATGTGAGTTATTTATATTTGATTTGATGTAAATAGATAGGTGTAGATAGGCTAGTTTTGATTTCTGTATTTTTCTTATGTTGGAGCAGTGTTTCTCCGTTAACAGATTTAATTATGTAAATAAAATTTCATGTGTTAGGTTAACGGATCATCGATTAGGTCACAGTCAAAACCATAGTAGTGGTATGCTCATACTAGACGTTCAGTAATTACCAAACCTTTTTAAAATCCACTACATTTTATTTAAGAAATGAAGCGATCTTTAATAAACCAATTGTATAAAAACTGCCGCAATGAATGAGGTAAATAAGATGGCATCTGCCTCCATCTAGTGGTGATACCACAAATAATGAGTTGATAATGAAATGCAGTGAGCGGCAAATTCAGTAAAATTTTAATGTACAAGGATCGCTGTCATTTGAAACGTAAACATGAGGCACTTGGCCTAATCATTTGGATTACTTTTAAGAAGTCCAGTCTATCACAGTCATGCAAGTGAAGTTTAAATAATTAGATGAGTGGTTGTAACACTCAGATTCATGTTTCAATAATTTATTTTGTTTAATCACGAGGTGTTTGAATAAGACAGTGGTTATGTGGTAAATGAAGTGTGATGTTCATGGCTGTTTTCTTTAAATTTTTTCCTTATTTGTTACACATGGTTAGCGCAATCCACGAGTATTTTAAGTTGGGTGTTTTCCCAAATGAGCCACATGTGTTAAAGATTTGATAACTCCTTTGCGTCAGTGGATTGATGACGTAACAAATTACTTCATTATGATTCAACTACTTTTAATTTATTTGAGAGATGTTTTCTACGTAATATAATTCTGTACTTAAAGTGAGGTGGTATTTCTGACCAGAGTTTTCGTATTTATTCACGTTATCGTCTTGGAGACAGTGTCAACATAGTCTGGAATACTTTAATTAATTTGATTGACCTTCAGTCAGTTTATTAGGCAGATAATGGTGTTATTGTAAGGCAGATCCTCAATCTTTAATTTTCTTAGTCTCATTTTATTTCACTTTGTGTTCATTTCTCACCAGTTTAGTTTACTTTCATTTTGGAACTTTGCACTTTATTCAATAAATCAGTCTTTTATTTAAATTTTAATTCAGTCTTTGGGTACCGTCATTTTATAGTTAGTTTACCCCTACTTTTCATTTCCTCACTCCTTGATCGATGGGGATCTTCGGGGATAGCGGACGGTCCACGACTGAGGAAGAAGAGTCTACATGCAGCGGTGAGTATCATTTAAATGTCATTTATTACAGGAGCAGCCGGCGCACAGAAGAAGGTAGAGTTCACCGCAGTTTTTGCCTTGAAAAGGGCACAATATATATGGGTACATTATCTCCCTTGCAGGTGTAGTCAAGGCATGTTATAAGAGACTACTAAGAAGATAACCACTGAAGAACCTGTATTCACCCTCTCGTCTTCTATGCCTAAAAACAAATCCATGATTTTATACCTTTCCCTATAGAGAAGATAATGTACGAGTGCAATTCTTTTTTAGTCTACATTGACTGCTGAAACCTCACCTACATTATAGTGTTTACTAGTAGAACGGCACAGAATGTGAGAATCAGAAGCAAATTCTTGCTACAAAAGTCTCACTGTGAATCTTGTCCAACATCTAATTAGGACACACTGTGGGGAAACAGGATTTTGTATTCTGACCATTCTGCAAAAGGAACACCCACTTTGTGTTGGGTTCAAGTAAAAACAATTAAAGCATTTCTACGGTAAATATAGAAAACAAAACAAAATTACTAATACCGGAAAATGGCACAAGAAACGAAAACCACTATGAAATCACTACCATCCGCTTTCATCATTCGTGACGAGCCAATATTTTATTCGGCATCTGTTTCAAATTCTTGGTCACCAATGGTAGCCTGAAGACCGAAAATTTCTTGCCCTGTTTAGAATATATTAGACAGCATTTTCGAACGTTCATAAGTTAGCTAAATCGCGCTCTTTCATCTTTCTATTCATAGATGGCATTTAATTTTCAAGAGAGGTAAAACACGCTGGAACTCACTTTCCGTAGATCGACATGTAAATGATACAAGGACTTCCAGTAACAATCTTCTTCATTCGGATTGGGAGGTTCATCCTCGGATCTGAAACAAATTAGAATACACATAACTAAACCCACTGATTTACGATACGTGCATAAAATTCCTTCATGTCAGGATAGTATGAGTTGTAAAGAGGATTTTAATTTATAACTGTTAGGTTCTTCAGACTGTCCAAACTAATTTACGAATAATGAAATATCTGAAAAAGAAAGCATACCAGGTGGCCCTCCAGCCTCGTCGATTCTACTTATAAGTGTCCCACATAAATAAAGGTGAATACGATATTATTAACGCACGAACCTGCAAGTTGACATGGCTATGTGTCGCATGTACATCGACTGTTTTGAAAACTCAAATGACAGCCGAACGAGACAACGATACCACAGCCAACCTAACCTTGAAAGTAGATGCAATTCTCAAGTTTCTGGAATCGAATCTACAGGAAAAAATCAAAGATGAAATTAAAAGAGCAATGGAAGATGAAAATAGGACACTCAGGAGGGAGACTGTAATAAAGAATGTAACAGAACGACACTCAGGCCTGTGGACGAAGGAAAGAAAAGAAACAGAACCTGGCAGCATCATCCAAAGACCAAGAAGCTCCAGCGAGGGAAATCGTCCAGCACAATATATACAAATGGAAACTCAACAAACCGGCAGCAAGGGAGCGAGAATGGAAGAGAAAGAGGTAGAAGAAGGGCATGATGGCCCTTGGAAAATGCAGCGTAGCCGTAGAAGGAACACACAGTTAACGGGCGCCTCGGAAGAAGGACGCATAAGACAGGTAAGCCAACTTCAGAAACCTGGGCCTCATGAGAAAAGGGAGCTATTTCATGGCAGTAAGCAGGGAGACAGCAAGATCAAACCAGGTGAGGGCAAGGGCTGGTTATACATTGGAAGGCTCAATGCTGACACTACGAATGAGGACCTCGAGGAATACCTAAAAGAAAGCGGAATAAGCGACATTGACTGTCAACTAGTGAGCTACAGACCTTCTAGTCGAGCATTTAAAATTGGCGTGCCCCTGAAAGACCTCAAGAAGGTATATGACAGCAAGTTCTGGCCGGAAAATGTCATCTGTCGTACTTTTCGTGCCCTTGGAGATTTAGAGTAAGAGACGAACAAAACAGTCAAATGTCTGTCGTGGAATATTGAGGTTCTAGTAAATGCCATGAATATGATAACTAAAGACATACTCACAGAATACGACATCGTTATTTTGGTGGAGACATTTTTGACGAAGGAGTGGTGTCCAAATAACGTGTATGCAGCGCATGTTCTTGCTATACAAGGAGAGAAAAGCAGACCGAAAGGCGGCATAACATGCTTGGTGAGTCCGAGACTAGCCCCGATCAGGACTATATATAATACTGACAATGTATTGGCAGTGAGAACAAACTTATATGTAATTGTCGGAGCATATTTTCAACCAGAATGCAAAGAGGAAGAAATAATAGACGACATAGGCACAACGCTAGCTAGAGTTCGCAGTAGTGAGACAGTTATACTAGCAGGTGACTTGAACTGTCGGGTGGACCGAGTTAACAAGAAAACAGACAATATACTCAGTTATGTACAGGGGGAAGGGCTGTCCCTTGTGAATGATCCCCACAGCAAGACGTATATATGCAGCAATGGGAGCAGCACAATAGACCTTGTTTTTACAAACATGAAAATGTGCACAGTAACAGGCGGTAGAGTAAGGGATGATGTGGTCATCAGAAAGCATTTACCAGTGTAAATCACACTCTGTGTAGAACGACTGTCACCGAAGAAGACCGAGGCCAGAAATCCATACTCCAGGAAACTAAATCAAGAGATTCTCAAAAATCCCACAGACGGGTGAGATCTGAATCAGGTACTGGATTATCTGGAGAGCATTATTAAAATAGCTGCTGAACGACCATTAGTTAACCCCAGACGTGCAAAGCCATGGTTTAATAAGCTATGCTACAAAGCTCGCAAGGAAGCGCTACAAGCGCTGCACATATTCAGAAAGTCCCAGTCTCAGTCTGACCTACAGGAATATACAAAGAAAAATAGGGGATACAAAAGCATATTGAGAGCTACAAGGAAAGATTTTCTGCTGGAGGAAGAAAAGAAGCTAATAGAAGAAGCCAAGGAACATCCATATAAAGCCCTGAAAGCAAAACAACCTCAATTCCCCAGGGATATACCATGGAGATCTGGGAAGCGCATTTCAAAGATGTGTTACAGAAAGAAGAAACACGACCGGCATCAGCTGAAGATCACAAGAGCAGCGTAAACGTAGAACTGTTTACTGCAATGTATGTTGGGTTTTCAGCCCGAAGGCTGGTTGGATCCTCAACAGGTCCACCATTAGCTGTCATAGATGGCCTAGGTGTCACTGATGAGGCGTACTAGGGAAAAGAGGAGTGAGGTAGTTTCCCGTTGCTTTCCTCACTGGGTCAGAAGTTGCTATTGTATATCAGTCTGACAAGCTCACTGAAATGCGTGCACCAACCGACCCTATGAGCGACATTTTCACACCATTCATAGCAGGGACTGGCTGTATAAGGAATGGCATTATTAGCATAGCTCATACCTCAGCCACTTCCATATTGTCAAAGCCAAGGATAAGCCAGAGACAGATCAATGAAAGTAACAAATTTATTCTAGCCTATACCAGAAGACGCAGTGCACTGTAAACACTACATCTTGCCAGCAAAGGCATGTTTACTGCAAAGGAAGTAGAAAGAGCATAAAAATAGCTGAAGAAGAATAAAGCATGGGGCCCTGATCAGATTTTCAACGAACACATAACAGAGAGCACAAATGTACTGACAGAAGACTGGACACAATTGCTTAATAACTGCCTACCAGAGTGCAACGTGCCAGACAAGTGGAGATGTTCATTACTAAAGGTGTTATACAAGGGTAAAGGAGACACAGGTGACCCTAACAATATAGGGGCATTGCTTTGGAATGTGCAGGCTTTAAAATACTGACAAGATTATTGTCGGAAAGACTATCACACTTAGTGGATAGGAGATTACCTGAGGAACAACTTGGTTTCCGGAAGGGTCGTTCAACAATCGACGGCATAAAATGCCTACAGAATGATATCGAGAGATCATTGAGACTAAAAGGTGGCAAATTACATGCCATATTTATTGACTACTGCAATGCCTTCGACCTGTTGAGCAGAAAGCTTATAATAGAGAAACTAGAATCCCTAATTGGACCTCAAAACTATATAGCAATGCTTATAAGGAGTATTCTTGCGAATAACGTGGTCCAGATCGACGACAACAGATCAGTATCCAGTGTGTTAGAACAAGCGAACAGTATATTGCAGGGCGACCCACTAAGCCCCCTACTGTTTAACACAGCTGTTCTGGATGTAGTACAAGTAGTTAGCATGAACAACGTCGCGATCTATATGTATGCGGACGACATGGTTCTAACTTCGGAATCGATTGAGCAGTTACAAGTAGCTTTCGACAAATTACTGAAATGGTCTAAAGAGAATGGGCTAAGGATGACTAAAGTGAAAACGGTCATAATGACCTTCAGAAAGGGAGGAAGACTAGCTACAAACCAAGTAATCAAATTAGAAGGGATAAACTTGCAAATAGTAACAGCTTCAAGTATCTGGGTCTGACATTCTAAACCCATGGTGATATCTTTACCATACATATAAAGGAGAAGGTAGCGTCCGCAGTGGCTTCAATGAGTGATGTGAGGAATATTAGTAAACTTTCGCTCAAAACGGCTATGGACCTATTTAAGTTGAAAGTGACACCAGTCTCGACGTATGCTTTGGAATGCATATGGGACCACCTAAAGAAGAAAGACCTGAAACTATTAGAAAGTGTCATAGCAAGGTACTTGAAAAGGCTATGAATATTTCAAAATTCACCCCTTCCCGCCTGGTGTATGTCCTGGCTCGCCAGGAATACTACATTGAAGAGCTTCGCATGCAGTTGCATCTGCCATCTACTGAGGCCTATCAACAACTATTGCATGAGCTGCAAGAGAAACGGAAGGAAATATGGGACGATTTCTATACGACCGAAGCAATGATGTCGACTGACTGGATGGACTCGAACTACGAGCTGCGACATGTATTTACCGGCCTTGCGGTTCATGGGTTTCACCATAGAGTGTGTAGCATGAAGAGGTCCCACGTCCCAGATATACAGTGTCTGTGTGAACTATTCTGACGGCCATGTGACAGATATCACGTACTGTGGTGTAATCGACACGGCTCCTCTCTAAGTAAGTTCTGTGAAAATTAATTATTCCATGCACATTGTGCGAAATTCTATACTATTATTATAATAAGAGTCCCGCATACAATAATGGTGAATGGGATGCCTAATCGCTGGTTTTCAAAGGAGCACTACAGCGTGATATATTTGAGATGTGAAACAAATAACAATCATTTCACTTCACACGTTCTGCAACAGAGTGCATTTGAAAATACGTCAAAGACACAGAAATTAAAGTTTGATATTTCAAAATTCACCCCTTCCCGCCTGGTGTATGTCCTGGCTCGCCAGGAATACTACATTGAAGAGCTTCGCATGCAGTTGCATCTGCCATCTACTGAGGCCTATCAACAACTATTGCAAGAGTTTATGGATTTATACACGTAAAGACATTCCACTCTACCAAAGAGGTTTTTGTATGTGGAATGTGCCTTGAACAATCCATTAGCAATTACTTGCTATTATGTTCGGCGAAGTACGTGTATAGAAGGCAGGTGGCTATCTGGAACCACATGCATGTACCGTCTGCACGCATCGGCTGCATTCCGACCAAATTCGCCATAGATTAAAATCATGTCTGTGTATTCGTCGTTGCTGATCACACCAGCCATTGTGATATGTTGACAGCAACTGTACAGATTACCAGCCTACTACAAAAAAACCTACAATCTGTTTTCCAGACAATGACTGGGTCAGGAATGGGATGAATGAAGCCCCCAACTTGCGGCTGCCGAGGCCTGTCGCACTCCTCTGGGGCAATGATTAATGACTGACGGATGAAATGAAATAACAGTGAATAGTGTTGCTGGAATGAGAGTTGACAGGGAAAACCAGAGTACCCGGGGAAAAAAACCTGTACTGACTCCGCCTTGTCCAGCACAAATCTCACAATGGAGTGACCGGGATTTGAACCACGGTATCCAGCGGTGAGAGGCCGACGCGCTGCCGCCTGAGCCACGGAGGCTCTAGCCTAATACTAACCGTTCGAAAACAAGGCTTACTAACGCAAGGGGACGCATTAGACGGGTAGCGCTGAGGTACATGAAGCGAGCGGCCGTGCGGTTGTTATCTCTTCGTATTCTGACGTAACCTGTCTGAGGCAGTAATACCCAGTGGCAACTCGTACACAATTTTCAGGAGTTTCACAACATTTTTGCTTACGTCTCAAATGAACCAGACTATAATGAAAATCAGTCCAAAATGACATATTAAATAATTTCATTAAAAATTCTGTGTACGGTTTCTTGTCCACTTTCTTCTTCATATTTATCCGAGACTAATCTGTTAGTGTACAAAAAAATTAAAATTACTACTACTGCTAAAATTCCGTACCCTGGTAGGTTTAGGGCCGGCCCCGCGATGTAGGGGTAGCGTGCCTGGGCTGAATCTCATCATGCCCCCATATCTACGAATATAAAGCTGAGGAGACTGGAGCACGGGGTTAGGTTGGGAAAAGGAACGAGGGATAGAGAAAACGATATGAGACTCATTAAATATAAATGGACAGAGGAGATTGAAGTAAGACTTGATAAGTATTTACAAAATGAGTTCCAAATTATTAATGTAGGGTGCGAAGTAGCACTGAGATGTAATAATGTGGATAGGGCCTTAGAGGTAGTAGAATACCCCATAAAGAGGGTAGTAGAGGTTACAAAATACAGAGGGAAAAGGGTTGAAGAGACAGAGGGGTGGTACAATAGTGAGTGTAAGGGATTGAGGAGAGTAGTCTTAAGGGCGCTGAAAGACTTTAGGAAGCATGGAGGGGGAGAAGAGAGGGAAAGGTTTTGTAGACTGAGGAGGGAATAAAAGGAAATGATAATAGAAAAGAAAATGTTATGGAAGAAAGAACAGGTTGAGGTGATCAATAGGGAATGCAAAAGCAAGGATGGTGAAAAGGTATGGGAGAGAACTTAATAGGGGAGAAAGGAGTTACAGTAAACCTAAACTTGATTATGAAACATGGATGGAATATTTCCGAAAACTGTTAGGAGGGAAGGATAGATGGAATGGAGATAGAGGGGCGGAGGTGATTGGGAGGGAGTTGACAGCAGGGAGTTATGAGCTGGATAAAGAAATATCAGGGGAAGAGGTATTGGAAGTGTTGGGCAAAGCAAAAAATAGGACAGCAGGGGATGGGAACGGAATATCAAATGTATTTTGGAAAGAAGCGACAAAGAATAGTACGATGAGGAAGTGTATTGTGAAGTCATTTAATAAGGTGTTCGAAGGTACCAATTTCCCAAAGGAGTGGCAAAATGTATTATATTATAACCTTCCAATGAATGTCAGATTGGAGTTGGTGAAGACATTGGAAGTTTATGGTGAAATCCACATCAATGAAATCGCATTGTCCGATTACTATACGTCCAGGTATGTCATAAACCCAAATAACTCGCTCAACTATATGAACGACAAGCAACGGACTGAAAGTATCGGCAAAAATGACAAGCTCTGAACCCCGTGGTATCTCGTTAAATTACGGTGGATAATGAGATGTCATGGCACGTAATTCAGAATTAAGTGAATATTGCAGTTTCCTCAAGTAAAGTTCGTTAAATGCGAATAAATGGCGAGAATATCAATGATAGAAATGTATCGGAGACCATGAAATGAGTTGAATTAATCGGGCTAAATTAAATCTGTATATGAGGGTCATACTCTGCTTATCTAGTCCGATACGATTCGATGATCGAGACTGGTAATGAAATTGTCGATTGGTAACCAAAACATTATGCGGCAGATTGTTAAACGAGTTCCTTTGCCGACGTAAATGATCATACAAGAGCGCACTGCATTAAGAAGTCAAGTGTTTGACCGTCAAAAACCTATGGAAGCTGGAAAATATGGAGAAGGCTAAAAAAAAAAAGCAAACAGGCTGTTATTATTGTAATGCAGTATGAGATTTTGTTTTTAAAATAAGAGTAGACTTCAGTTCTGTTACAAACTCAAAGAGGATTAGAGTCGTTGCACACGGAGCGAAAGAAATCAGACGAGGAGTTAGATCACAATACGAAATTGATAGATTATAACGAGAATAACCTTTGCACAGCAAAATACGTATTTGGTTTTTTCATAATACTAAGGCAAGTGTTCTATGCGAATATTGTAAATAACATTAATGCATGTAACCCTACTCTAACGAATAATTACAAGTTTCAGGTAACATGAAGCCAGCAACCATTGGATACGATTATGAGATCCTTAGGAGTCCCAGCATGACCAGATAATTTCCATACGATCTCGAAAGGTCTGACGAGAGCTGAGATGGACACCAATGGTTAGAATTTAAACGCTGGTGAATGAGAGGTGTCTTCTTCACGAAGCCGACGAAGGATTAGTATTCCAAGTCAATGTCTTACTATCCCGCTATGTAGCCGCTTTTTAAAATAGAGTAGTATGTTTTTCCTTATGTCAATTTATGACATGCCAAATTATGCAACTTGAAGGCGACCGTTCTACTTGTCAATCATTGCTTCACAGTGGATAAGAGTGTTGTAAAACTGTGTCGTAAATGATCCTGAATCGCGATATATTGTGCGCTATGTCATATAAAACTTAGCGAACGCTAGCAAGGCTATACAGATAGACTTAGGCATGGATAACATTCGTATTAAATAGTGTCATCATGAAGATATCTTAGTCTAATTCGTGGTTCGAATACATTAGAAGGAAATGATAATCATAATGTGCGTAATTTAGAGTCATCAGCGATCATATTCTTATGTTGAGTACAGTGTTCGGGAATGTAATTGTGATGTTGTTACGATAATATTGCGTTACTACGGCGATGGGATTAGTAATCTTCGTAACGTGAAGTGCCTGAATATATTTTCCTAATGAAATAAGAATTCGCTGAGCATGACATATGTGTGATGTGATGAAATGTTTATTATGATAGGATCGTCGAAATATGCAAATGGTTGATGTTATATAAATTGTCGTGAATGTGTCATTGGGATTATGCATTTTATAGTATGATGCGTTATAGAAGTCCTGATGAGATTTATTGTGGTAAGAATTGAATTGGTCATGCGTGTGGATTCGATATTGCTATAATGAATGATAATTATTTAGGCATGAGGTGGCATTTATAATAATACTTCAGGGTATTTCGAGAACGCTGATAGTATGATCGTCTAAATTATATTAATTAAATACAATGTAGATGTTTGCGCACAGTATTTGATTGACATATGATCTTCACGAAGTAATATTACAGCATAGTTGAGAACCATGTCACAAGGGATGTGTATGATTTTCATTCATATATGGTGAGTAAATCAATTTCTCTTGCCAGCTGAATTTCTTTTATAGCCTATTGAGTTTGACGCTTAGAGCTGATGTAGTTTTACAGGTTCATTTTGCGGAGGACACCAGAGCTGCAGAGTTATCGTAGTTTGAAATCATTTTAGTTGGTGTTGATTATATTTTCAAATGTCCATTATTTAGGTGCAGATGCTGGTGAAGCCCAGAAGAGATCGAGTTCATTTCTCATTTGCTCAATGTTGTTGACTGACATTACGATGTTGTCTTATGTTACTTGATCATTTTCTCGACCTGTATGATAATCATGAACGTAGATCACCGGTGTGTTCAAGTTGTTAGATAAATTTTCAACAAATTAAGCGATGATTTGAGTATAATAAGGGGATGTTGAGACATTTACTGGAGTCAGAATAGGCGTACCAAGCCAACAAGAATTAACAATCTTTGACCATCAGTTTGAAGACAAAATGTAGTGAATGATGGACTGAATTTTAATTTTTAAGTCTTCAGCACTGAGATATTGATTTCTTTTGATTTTTTCGAATAAATCAATGCTATCATTGAAGTATAAAAAGCGCTATTAGCAAGAGTTGGAAGTTAGGTATTTTCTTTTCTTTTAATTAAGGTGCATTCAATTACTTCTATATCCATTTGTGTTGTTTTCATTTTATTGATCTTGTGGCTGTTATTTAAAATATATTTTAGTCATTAAAAGGAAAATCCTTCCATGAAAGTTATATTTTCGGTGTTCTCATTTTTCGTAGTATAAGGAACGTCATGATAATAACCTAGACTTGGATAGTAATTAGAAAATCGTTTTCTCACGTCAGTCGAACCAACATAAATCCACCATATGATTGTGTGACCCAACTCGATGAACTTTCAAGTCCCTTGAGTGGAGACTCATATTTCTTCGCTGATACCGGCCGAGGCGCAGTTTTAACATCAAGAACCCTGAACTAAGAGATTCGTGAAAGGTCACAATATGGACTATTTACAAAAAGAAAGGAGCTAGGAGCTACCCTAGTAACTGCATGGGGCATAACTCTTTTAGACGCATTGAGTAAGGTGTACACGAGCATATTAGCGAATAGGTTGAGAAAATGGGCGGAAGAGTTTTCTATATTGTCGATCTTTCAGAGCGGGTTCAGAAAAGGACGTAGAACGATGGATAATGTGAAGATAGTGAAGACAATAATTGATAATTATGTGAGGAAGGAAGGAAGTAAGGTGTATATAGTAGCGTTCGATTCTGAAAAGGCTTTCGACACAATGAGTAGGAAGGCACTGCTTGAGAGATTGGGCATGGTGGGAATTTCCAAAAAGATGAGACGAGCGATTGAGGCTATATGTGAAGAAGTGTATTGTAGTATTAGATTAGAGGAAGGGGTTGTAAGTGGTTTAATCGAATCAAATATAGGTTGCAAATTATCTCCATTTTTTATCAATTACATATTAGACGGGCATGGGAAGGAGTGGGAGAGTCCTGTATTAGGAGAAATAGAAATCCCAGGTCTGATATTTACAGACGATGTATTAGTGATGACGCTGACGGGAGGGGACTTACAGAAAAGTTTAAATGTAGTTTCGGAGTACGCTAGGAAATGGTCGCTGAGAGTAAATAGTAGGAAGACAAAGGTGATGATATGTAGGAAAAGTAGCAAACGGAAGACTAAGAAGCATTGGGTGATAAATGGGGAGGTATTAGAGGAGACAGATAAGCTAGAGTATTTGGGTGTTTGTATAAGTAGGAATGGAAAATGGTCCGACCAAATTAATTAAGCTAAGTGGAGCGGGTTAGCAGCACTTTCAGTTATAAAAATACTGGGAAATAAATTCCCAGGAATTAATTTTTAAATACAGGGAATGGTATTTAAAACAGTGGTTTTAAGTAGGGTGTTATACGGAGCAGAAATATGGGGGGTTGAAAAGGATCGTACTATATTAAATCATATTGTTAGCAGATTTGACAAAATTGTATTGGGCCTCTCAAATTGTAAGACTAATGCAGCGGCTAGAGTTATGTGTAATGAGTATATAGAGGTTGATATCATGAAGAGAGTTTTGGGGTACTGGAGAAGGTTGGTAATGGGTGGGGGCAGCTTGCTCCTACGAACGGTTTACCAGCACCAAATGAAGAGTTCTTTTGGAGATTACTGGATTGATACGGTGCAAAGTATTATTGAGAGATTGGGTTTAGGAAATTATTGGGAGAAGGATTGGGAAAGAAGGAATGTAGTCTGTTGAAGGAATACGTTAAAAGGGATCAAAGATATTCAATCACAACAGCTGAAGGCTGAATGTAAGAGAAGGACGTCCCTAAAAACATGTTTATTAGAATCAAACAAGTAGTAAGTATAAGAATAGATAATGTGAACAGATTGGAGAGAAGAGGAATAATTTGATGGATGATGGATATTTATAGGTTGGACGAGAATGAATGACAACTCGATATGTTTATTGTGTGAGGAGACAAGGGATGAGTTCCACTTGTTAATAGCATGCAAGGGAACTAGTGTGGAGAGAGAGAAATTCGTGAGTGAGGGACAGTTGGAAGCCATGAAACAGTCGGCCAACGAACAGAAGATCGTTAACTGGATAGCGAGAGAGTAGAAAGAACCTAGGGAACATAAGTAAGTTTTTAGAGGTTGTCAGAAAACGCCGTATAAAGAGGTTACAGGAAGCAGAAGTTAGAAGATAGTAGTGCGGTAGATATATATATGGGTTCTCCTGTCGTAGTTATTGTTGTTTTGTTGTTGTTATAGGAGAGCAGGGAGTGAAATGTAGATAAGCAGCAGAGAATCAAGGTCTCCTCACACTGCTAGTTAGCAGAGTGGGGTTAGGAAGCGGGTGTGTCCGAGTGGTGTCCTAGGTGAGGTCTCAGCTGTCTGACTCTGCTGAGGATGAGTCGGACAGCTGGCTGTGGGTACACACACACTCTGCCGCACGCCCATCGTAAGTAGACTGTTAGAGATAGGCCATTGGTTTGTTTTAGTTTTGCGTGCCGTTTTTTCCGTCTGGTTTTATTTAATAGGGTTGTCTATTATTTATGTATAGTGCTTTTGTATTTTTTTCTCAGTTCGGTCTTGTCTTGATTTTATTTGGTTTTTTGCATTTGTATTTGTTTCTTTTTGTTCTCTCTTTTCTATTTTCTCCGTAAAGATTAATTAGGTTGAAAAACTGTAAAATCTGGAGAAAAAAAATCATTACTTACTTACTGTTCCGCTCAAAGAGGTCGCGGTGTGTCCCTTTTCCCTCCGCTTGCAAGAACTGCATCATATCAAAGTGGCTTCTTTATTCGTTCTGCTAGGCTGTAGAACGAACTCTCGCCACAGACAAAAGAACTACCTCCTGAAAACTTTTGTAAGGAGGTAAAAATTTCTATATAAAGATACCTTCTGTACATATCATAATTGTAATTATTTAATATTGTAATTTTAAGTGGAGATGGAGGCACCTTCGTGTATCTATATGGCGCTATGCCCTTTCTCCATTCATCGTCCCTGAATTGTATCTACAATTTGTGGACAATAATTAATAATAATATACTATCACTCTACCCGTACTATGCTACGGTGTTAAATTGAAGTTTCTCTTTCGAAGTTACATATTTCGAATATCCTGCAGATACACCCTCAGTTTCTACGTCAAATGGTTATCGAGACATGCATATTTTTTATTTAAGCATCTAACCCATATTTGAACCCTTATTATTCTATCAAATACCTGACAACGCTACAGTAGGCTGCTCGTCAGGCATGTCCCATATCATCAGATCTTACGAGTTAACCACCACCAATTTGTCCACTTAAAGATCTGACAACGCTATAGCCAACTTGTCGTCATCGTCATACATGTCCAATATTATTCCCTAAAAGACCTAACAACGCTATGTACAGGTTGCCGTCATACATGGGCTATAAGGCCACAGTGCATAATCACGAAATATCAGCAGAACTCTACACCTCAGAACACCAATATATACCGGTCTATACTATAAAATAGTTCGGAAGCCATATATTATCTAATCTGCAACACATGCAAGCGGGAAGTTTTCAACTAACATAATAATATTAGCAAGATACTGAAAATGGGATATTTGTGACACTGAAATTTTAGTTACAGGTTTATTTTTTCGGAAAATAGTATAAAAAGGAGATATTAAAACGACCAAGAAGAATCCCAGAATGTGTGCTTACAGGGGCAGACATGGGTGAAGATAACGGACGTACGACCTACTATCAATCTATCTGAGGGCGACATGAACTTCTAAGAAAGCATGTGTATAAACCTGTAATTAATTGCTCCTCTACATGTTCTTGTTTATTTTATTTTATTTTATTTTATTTTATTTTATTTTATTTTATTTTATTTTATTTTATCTTATTTTATTTTGTTAGATTACCTGCCTGGTATCCATGATCGTTAAGGCGTTGAAGTCTAAACGGTCTGACACTGTGGTTAGCCGGTTCGAGTCCCGTTGGTCGAAAAGAATTTCACCATCAGAATGTTGGCCAGCAGGATAGGGGAGGTGGTAGTATACAATTTATAATCACTAGATTGCGAGCCAAAATCCTGGATTAAATTCCAAACCTCTCCGTAGTGCTCATAAGGAGTGAGGGCATATGACGCTGTTGATGGTGATTCATCTGTCGGATGGGGACATTAAACATTGAGCAGACTCCGTGGTGCTATTCGACAGGAGTAGGCTATGTGCCGGCATCGGGTTTCACCCTCCCTCCCTTCCTACTATTATCAATCATGTCATTCATTTCATCTCGTTAAATCCTCTAATGAGGTTGACGCCAAGAAAGGCATCCGGTCATAAAAACCCGCCACGACAGATTCATCTCACCTCATACCCGACCCCGTAGAGAAACGGGACAAGGATTGGACAAACAAACAACAAACAACAAACCAACAAACAAACAAACAAACAAACAGCAGAAGTCAAGTAAGATCTTTAAAATGAATTCCAACAAGTGACGTATGTTACGTAAATTTCGAGGTAATAGGATCGTTGTAATATAATTCAAGGAAATAGGTCATGAAAGGGAATATTAATTAGATGCGAATCTTGCAGTACATTTAATAATAATACAGTAATAATAATAATAATTTATTCGTAACTGTGTGCGAGACTCAACATTGTAGCGAACGTCAAATTAATCATAATGCTGAAGTGAAGTCTCGTACAAGTCATCTTGGATTACTTGAGATCAAATTTTACGTATAGAAGTTTTTTCGTGTGGCTATTTCTAGCCGAGTGCAGCCCTTGTAAGGCAGACCCTTCGATGAGGGTGGGCGGTATCTGCCATGTGCAGGTAACTGCGTGTTAATGTGGTGGAGGATAGTGTTATGTGTGGTGTGTGAGTTGCAGGGATGTTGGGGACAGCACAAATACCCAGCCCCCGGGCCAATGGAATTAACCAATGAAGGTTAAAATCCCCGACCCAGCAGGGAATCGAACCCGGGACACTCTGAACCGAAGACCAGTACGCTGACCATTCAGTCAACGAGTCGGACAGGTATACAAGTGTCAAATGCAGGTTAAGGAAGCCATATAATTAGTCAAGTGCAGGGACCATCAATAAGGAGAATACATGGGATTTAACAATATCTTAATAAGCTCATTCGGAAGACTAAATAATATAAAGGAAAAGGGAATGCAGCTTTTCAAAATATGTTTCAATGATGGTAATATTCCATAGGTGGAATAAAGATGAGAAAGAGCTGAAATACGGGAATGTAATATAGCATATTGAAAGAAATATTTTCGATATGCAAGTTGAAATTACCGAGCTCGATAGCTGCAGTCGCTTAAGTGCGGCCAGTATCCAGTATTCGGGAGATAGTAGATTCGAACCCCACTGTCGGCAGCTCTGAAAATGGTTTTCCGTGGTTTCCCATTTTCACACCAGGCAAATACTGGGGCTGTACCTTAATTAAGGCCACGGCCGCTTCCTTCCCACTCCCAGCCCTTTCCTGTCCCGTCGTCGCCATAAGACCTATCTGTGTCGTTGCGACGTAAAGCAACTAGCAAGTTGAAATTGTGTTATGGGAAAATTATAGTAACATTTACCACGTTGATGAGTAATAGAAATAAAATATGTCTTCGGAAGGTGCAGTCGATTAAATTCTCAACAATATTTCCACTAATGAATGTGATATTTACTGCTTCAGAATGTAATTTGCGAAGAAATGTCAGTCATTTTGTTGGAACATCATTGTTCTATTCAAACCAGAAAACCTACCTCGCAAACTGGTTGGTCAAAATGCAGGCACTTTTTATTTTAATGAAACAGTAACAAAATATTTCATTCAAGGTAAGGTTGTATTTGCAACACATCTAAGAACATAACGTATCCATAACAGTAAGACTTAACAACTGACTTTCTGCACCAAAGCCTGTCAAACGTAAAGTTATACCACTCCCACAAGAAGGCAGAACGCAACAATCATTATGCTTCTTATGAAGTACAATGGCGTATTCAATTTAAGGTGAATTTGAATTCATCATAGCAATACCTAGGCCTACATAAAAATTGATTGCATACGGAATTGTTAAGCGAGGGGTTTCCTTTGAAACCTCAATTACCAACGCATTAAGGAATATTGGTGAACAGGGTCATCAAGTTCGAGTTAAAATATTGGAGAATGCGTAAGATTAATTTGAATAATTTCATTCACCAATTTTAACGTTGTATATGTATTTGATGCCGGCCCCGTGGCATAGGGGTACCGTGTCTGCCTCTTACCCGGAGGCCCCGGGTTCGATTTCTGGCCAGGTCAGGGATTTTTACCTGGACCTGAGGGCTGGTTCGAGGTCCGCTCAGCCTACGTGGTTAGAATTGAGGAGCTATCTGACGGTGAGATAGAGGCCCCGGTCTAGAAAGCCAAGAATAACGGCCGAGAGGTCGTCGTGCTGACAACACGACACATCGTAATCTGCAGGCTTTCGGGCCATGGGGTTCGGTTTTTGGATATGTATTTGATCAAACCAGGGTAACAGTTTTATGAAATGTCGAATGAGAGCCGCAGAATACCATCAAGTCATATTATTTCACACGTGTAAGGTTATTTATAAATTAATGTTCCTCTTTAACTTAGTAGTAGACCGCCTCTGTGGTGTAGTGGTTTATGTAATTAGTTGCCTCCCCCGGAGGTCCGGGTTTGATTCCCGACTCTGCCACTAAATTTGAAAGGTGGTTTGTGGGCTGGAACTGGGTCCACTCAGACTCTGGAGGTCAACTGAGTAGAGGTGGGTCCGATTCCCACCTCAGCCATCCTCGAAGTGGTTTTCCGTGGTTTCCCACTTCTCCTCCAAGCAAATGTCGGGATGGTACCTAACTTAAGGTCACGGCCGCTTCCTTCCCTCGTCCTTATTTATTTCTTCCAATTCTCCCATCCCCCCTAAGGCCCCTGTTCAGCATAGCAAGCGAGGCCGCCTGGGCGAAGTACTGGCCCTCCTCTCCAGTTGTATCACCGAACCCAAAGTCTCACGCCCCGCCCCAGGGGCTCTGAACTTTGGAGCGTGGGTTGGCGACCAGGGGCCCTCAGCTGAGTCCCGGCATTGCTTCCACTTACTTGTGCCAGGCTCCTCAATTTCATCTATCCTATCCGACCTCCCTTGGTCAACTCTTGTTCTTTTCCGACCCCGACGCTATTAGGTTTGCGAGGGCTAAGGAGTCTTTCATTTTCACGCCCTTCGTGGCCCTTGTCTTCCTTTGGCCGACATCTTCATTTTTCGAAGTGTCGGATCCCTTCCATCTTTCCCTCTGATTAGTGTTATATAGAGGATGGTTGCCTAGTTGTACTTCCTCTTAAAACAATAATCACCACCACCATCTCACGCTCCACGACACTGCCCTTGAGGTGGTAGAGGTGGGATCCCTCGCTGAGTCCGAGGGAAGAACCAACCCTGGAGGGTAAGCAGACTAAGAAAGAAGGAACTTAGTAGTAGGTAGTATAATGCTTTTTCTTGTGTAATTTAATATTTTGTGTGGGATGAAATGATGTGATCTTGAAGTAGCTGATTTTTTACTACCGATATGCCATTCACATTTGTTATTTTGATTTTTTTTTATGTTTTAAATTTTACAAATATATTGATTTATGCTGAAGAGCCGAACAGTTATAAATTATAACTGACGAGGGGAACCCGCCAAGTGTAACAACCCGATTTCCCAGAATCTTCGCACAGTGAAAGAGGGATCGAAATAAGCGATCACAAGTTTCGGCTTATCCGCAGACACTCGATCGTTTCCGTGAAAATGACGGTCGAAGTTCCCGACGTGCTTTATGTGCCTATTAGCGCGTAACAAGCTCGACAGACTATCACCGCGAATTATTATTATTATTATTATTATTATTATTATTATTATTATTATTATTATTATTATTATTTACAGTAACAGCTCGATTGAACAAGGTTTGGGGACATGGTTTACACCGCCTTATACCTTGACCCCGGTAAATGGTAAATGACCTTTAGGGAGACGGAAGTTTGGGAAAAAGCAGTACGCTAGTACAGAACACAATTTTATGAAAGAGAATAAGCCTTAAACACACACATTTGACATTCCATACTTCGCATTATCAATTGTGTTCAATTTATCGTTCGCAGAGTATTTTTTTCTTTTTTTTTTCTTTTTTTTGACAGCAGAGCACCTGCACCGAACTCAAGACTTAACTAGGAGATTGTCTGACAAAAGCTAAAAGCCAACAGAGTCACTTGTTTTGTAATCGCTGGTGCAGGCAAAGAGCTGTTGAGGGGTAGGTAAAGGTCATCTTAACTTTGCCCTTGTGTACACAAAAGCTTGACCAATACATTTTTCACGTCCCGTTATTTCTTTGAATAGACAGGCATGCTGTTTCTAAAAACCCCACCTAGTCTCCCCTTGAAGTTCTATTTAAAGCGGAGTCAGTGAAATGAAATAAAATGAAATGGCGTGTGGCTTTTGGTGCCGGAATGTGTCCGAGGACTTCGGCTCACCTGGTGCAAGTCTTTCGATTTGACGCCCATCGGTGACCTGCGTGTCGTGATGAGAATGAAATGATGATGAAGACGACACATACAACCAGTCCCCGTGCCAGGTGAATTAACCAATTATGGTTAAAATGCCCGACCCTGCCGGGAATCGAGCCAGGACTCCTGTGACCAAACGCCAGCACGCTAACCATCAAGCCATGGAGCCTGACTGAGGAGTCGGTAACAGTTATAAATTGCCATGCAGAAGCTTTCTAGCTAGTTCGTTAATTTTTTAAATAAGATTTTTTGATGATTTTTTCGGAGACATCATTTGTATTGCGTTCAATCCGAATCTGTATTGAATCGGACCGCATTCAACCGAACTTGCAGTGCATTGTTATTATTATTATTATTATTATTATTATTATTATTATTATTATTATTATTATTATTATTATTATTATTATTCGTACTCACTCTAAAATATATTCAGTACCGATGGTTTTCATCGTTGGTATTGGAGATGCCTGAAACAGAGAAAAATATAATTGAAATTTAACTCAATTACATTTTAAATATAGTACCACACTTCATAAAGACAGAATTTAAAATAAATATGAAGCGGAATCACTTCCTTCCCAATCCTAGTGTTAATAAATTACATTATCGCACAAAAGTACAGACATCACTCGTACACAGGCTATTGGCAGTGATGGTGATTAGATATTTTAGGTGGGAAATATGGTCAAAAGCGGAAGGGGGGGGGGGGAAGAAGGGAAGGTTCTGAAGATACATACAAAAATGAGTTAGTGAAATCACATTGTTAAAGTTTAAACCAGTTACATTTTCTTTCTTTCTTTCTTTCTTTCTTTCTTTCTTTCTTTCTTTCTTTCTTTCTTTCTTTCTTTCTTAATCTGATTAACCTCCAGGGTTGGTTTTTCCCTCGGACTCAGCGAGGGATCCACCTCTAGCGCTTCAAGGGCAGTGTTCTGGAGCGTGAGACATTGGGTCGGGGATACAACTGGGGAGAATGACCAGTACCTCGCCCAGACGGCCACGCTTACTATGCTGAACAGGAGCCTTACGGGGGATGGGAAAATTGGAAGAAATATACAAGGACGAGGGAGGGAAGCGGCCGTGACCTTAAGTTAGGTACCATCCCGACATTTGCCTGGAGGAGAAGTGAGAAACGACGGAAAACCACTTCGAGGATGGCTGAGGCGGGAATCGAACCCATCTCTACTCAGTTGACCTCACCTGTTACCAGTTACACTTTATTAGGTTGTAATAATAACATTAATAAACTTGTTATACGGGATTACACGCAATACTTCAATATTTTCAAAAGTAAGTCACTGGGGCATTGAGCTCAGTAGATGCTTATATAGAGAGAAACTCTGCTCAGCATCTACAGAAACCAATGGAGCTTCAGCACTCTTAAAGGGAGTTCAGTCAAAGTTACAATGGTATGCACATCTGGAATGTACTTCAAATTTAATTCAAATTTGACACTAGTAAATCCATCAAGGTTGCCCCAACACTCATGAACTTCTTCCATTATTCCTCCGCGTCCATACTTTCTTCTTCCAAATTCTGAATCGCATGAGATAAGTACTTGTAGCCCTGCGCTGCAAAAAGTTCCAAATCTAGGTCCTTATTGTTGAGTAATTTATTGTTGGGCCTATTTGATGGCTACTGCGGCCGTCCAGTCTAGGGCACATACGAAGCATTCATTGATTTTTACGTTTTCGCACAAAAAACTGCGCATCTTATCCAATTTCCGCACCTTGAGGTCATAGGAAAATGTAGGATGAGAAGTTTTATGCACTTTCAGAAGAAGTCACTTCTTGGTATAAAACTTGACGACTGGGAGCCATTACGAGAATCTTCTTCCGAGCGAGCGGCAATGGAGTAATTTATCCTCATGTAATTCTCCCTGATACTTTCACAAACACGGTGTAATCCATGTGATATACCTGTCACATGGCTGAGGTTGGGGCACATGCCCTTCAGTTGTTGGAAAGCCGAAAGCATGATGCTTGATCAGTCACCACAAGCCTGACTTTTTCGTATTGTATGTCTCCTGGCCACTAGTTCAAATATGAGTCATTGAATGATTGCATTACTATGCAGGCATTTGTCTTCTCGACTTGGTACATTTTAAAGAGCATAGGTTTCACCTATTCACCAGATAATGGAAATAGCAATACATTAAAAATATATCTTTGCAGCTCATCAGAAGTTTCATCTAAAACGATTCCTACTTCATGTTTGTCGACCGCCTGACGTGTTCTCGAATACGTTCTCATAAATTGGATGTATATATTTCTCAGAGTGCTGTCATCCGGTATTGACCTTTGAATGTACTTGTCAAGGAATGATTTCAGTACAGGATTGTTTACCTTGTGGACTGGAATTCCTGACTGGATGAATGCCATGTGAAGAACCATACTGAAGTCATGTAATAACCGCTCCTTATCAATCACTACTGATCTGCATTTAGGGCAGTCGCCCAGGTGGCAGATTCCCTATCTGTTGTATTCCTAGCCTTTTCTTAAATGATTGCAAAGAAATTGGAAATTTATTGAACATCTCCCTTGGTAAGTTATTCCAATCCCTAACTCCCCTTCCTATAAACAAATATTTCCCACAATTTGTCCTCTTGAATTTCAACTTTATCTTCATATAGTGATCTTACCTACTTTTATAGACACCATCCAAACTTATTCGTCTACTGATGTCCTCCCACGCCATCTCTCCACTGACAGCTCGGAACATACCACTTAGTCGAGCAGCTCGTCTCCTTTCTCCCAAGTCTTCCCAGCCCAAAATTTGCAACATTTTTGTAACGCTACTCTTTTGTCGGAAATCGCCCAGAGCAAATCGAGCTGCTTTTCTTTGGATTTTTTCCAGTTCTTGAATCAAGTAATCCTGGTAAGGTTCCCATACACTGGAACCATACTCTAGTTGGGGTCTCGCCAGAGACAAATATGCTCTCTCCTTTACATCCTTACTACAACCCCTAAATACTCTCATAACCATGTGCAGAGATCTGCACCCTTTATTTACAATTCCATTTATGTGATTATCCCAATGAAGATCTTTCCTTATATTAATACCTAGGTATTTACAATGATCCCCAAAGGGAACTTTCACCCCATCAACGCAGTGATTAAAACCGAGAGGACTTTTCCTATTTGCGAAACTCACAACCTGACTTTTAACCCCGTTTATCATCATACCATTGCCTACTGTCCATCTCACAACATTATCGAGGTCATTTTGCAGTTGCTCACAATCTTGTAACTTATTTATTACTCTGTACAGAATAACATCATCTGCAAAAAGCCTTATCTCTGAATCCACTTCTTTACACATATCATTGATATATATAAGAAAACATAAAGGTTCAATAATACTGCCTTGAGGAATTCCCCTCTTATTTTTTACAGGGACAGGTCCTGAAGTGAAAGGCGTGTATCAGAGTAGTTTGCTTAGGATTCGACTTGAAAAGTTCAATATTCTTTACATGTTTGCTCTACTGGATATGCTGGTTTATTCTATTTCTATTTCTTTGATGCTTGTCATCGATTGCAATATTTACTTCGCAGAGCCACTTTGAAGAATGATACCATAAGTTTTCGATAAATTTCATCTTGAATTCTTCTGAAAGTGCACAAAATTTTTCCTTCCGAACCTATGGTATGATTTTGTGTTGTGAAAAATGCGTTCTGATCCGCACTTTTAAAACACTAACACGGCAAACAAGGAAGTATACAGTCGATATGTGGAATCGCTAAATTCATGCCAGTACTAACTGAACGTAGTTTAAACAGTTGCAGCATCACATTTTTATATTTCAATTTGATTTCACTGCTCCAGGTTGGTCAATGTTGCTGGGATATGAATTACTGGTATTTTCCATAAATTATGAAAACCTACAACCTGTTTTCCAGTCATTGACCGGGTCAGGGATGGAATGAATGAAGCAGATATAGGCTATTAGTACGATGGGGTCGCCACTCCCAAAGTGATTTATTAATGGCTGATAGATGCTAGGAAATGAGAATGGAGAGTGTTGCTGGAATGAAAGATGACAGGGAAAACCGGAGTACCCGGAGAAAAACCTGTCCCGCCTCCGCTTTGTCCAGCACAAATCTCACATGGAGTGACCTGGATTTGAACCACGGTATCCAGTGGTGAGAGGCCGACGCGCTGCCGTCTGAGACACGGAGGCTCACCATAAATTATATGTTCATATTTACTTAATGGCTATAGTTGACTTTTGTATAAACAAACATTTTAAAATCTGTTCAAGAACAGTAAAAATCTGGTTAATCTTTCAAATACGCAGATAAAAGTGTGTGTGTGTGGGGGGGAAGGAGAAAGACGGTGAAGGATGAACAATAGAAAGGAAAAGGTGGCAAAATGAAGTAATCTCACAAAAAAGTGTAACTAATTGTGTTTATTTCGCTTTATTTCATCACCCGCAAACATATACTGTATATTGACCTATCTATATGAAAATAGCTATATTTTTTGATAGGTGCTGCACCTTAAATCCTTTCACTAGTGAGTTTATGTTAAGTGTGAACTACCGCCCTCTATCACCACTAATCACACAGAAAATCTGACGCTTTGAAGAATAAATGTAGCGACACCTGCTGTTTCCATTTCGTTCTATTTCGGGCCGCATCTGGATGGTTATTCACAATCTTGAGATCATTATGTAGTGTGTCTGCCCAACGTTGCTTAGGTAATCCCTTTGGTCTTTTGCCGACGGTCTCTAAGTTTTACCCCGTCTTAGTAATTGTGTCGACTCCTGCTCGCAAAACGTGCCCAAACCATCGGAGACGGCTCTCGTACATTTTCTCGTGGATTTGTGCAACGCCAAGCCATTTCCTGATATTATCGTTGTAAGTGCCATCAGTCGTAGTCGGCCAACATTCGCAGCCGGAGAGTGCCTAAGATTCACCGCCATCTAGCACCACGCGTGACGTCACGCAAAGCCGAACGTAACCGACTCCGCTCCGACCCCAAACAGTATCTTACTCCAGCATACGATAGAGGCCAGCGGTTGCGCGTTTAATGGGACTCGTATTAATGTCATAATTTAAGAAAATACTGAAATATACACTTTCTGTAGTACGCATTTTATACATGAGATCATCCCCAGTAGTAATAACTATTGAAAATAACTGGAGGTATATTTTAAAATTTGAAGTTTTTCAGAAATATAAATACAAAGTACGCCTACACAATACATTTTATATTAAATATCACTTTGTCAGAAACATAATGCTGAACTTCAGCGGGATAGGAATATACCATAAAATAATTTTATTCAGAACTGTTCTGTTAGATTTTTGTCTTCAGACAGAATCCTTGGAAAACTCTCTGTAAATAAATAATATTTACTGTTACAAAAGGAATATTTTCATGACGGCAAACGATGTGTTTAAAATTCAGTGTAACTTTCATATTAAAGTAAAACGAAGATTCGATTAGTTACCAGTTCTCAATAAATAATAAAATTATACAAAGAAAATATACACAGTTTTTATTCGTGAATACTAGTTATCTCCCTAGAAATTATGTCTTTAGTTAATCTCCGTTTCAACCCAAACCTCGTAATTATCTCTATTTCTGTTTATATCTCCATGACAGTGAGAAGGTGGTGGTGATTATTGTTTTAAGAGAAAAGACAACTGGGCAACCATCAACGCTTAACACTGATCACAGGAAGAAGTCTGACACTTCGACAAATGAAGGTATCGGCCAAAGAAAGACAAGGATCACAAAGGGTGTGAAAATGAAAGACTTTGTAGCATTCGCAGATCTAATACCACCGGGGTCGGAACTGAACAATAGTTGACCAAGAGAGGTTGGACAGGACTGATGAAAGTGTGGAGCCTGGCACTACTAAGTGGAAGCAATGCCAGGACTCAGCTAAGGACCTCGTGGTCACCAACCCACGCTCCCAAGCTGAAAGCCCCTGGGACCCCTTTTAGCCGCCTCTTTCGGCAAGCAGGGGATACCGTGGATAGTATATTCTACAGACCCCGCAACCTCAGAGGGCTCCATGAAAGCCGTTACATATTACCAACAATAAGCCTATACAGTACTTCAATGAAACTTTAATATTAAAGATTTCTAAACTGGATACTAATTCTGAATTTGGCCGATGACCTAGCTGTTAGGCCCCTTTAAACAACAAACAAAAACAAACAATTCTGAATTTTAAAAAATAATGTACATAGCTATAACAGATGCAATAGGAAAGCAATAGTGCCATGGGATTTTCCAATTCTTCTTCCGTTTTTCCCACATCCTTGTGAAGTCGGGTGCCAACTGTGCAGCACATGTGACTGGAGCCTGCATTACGATCGGATGCCCTTCTTAACGCCAAATATATGTGGAGGGATGTATTCAGTATTACGAGTACCGAATTAATTGGCCATGCGGTTAGGACCACGCAGCTGTTAGCTTGCATGCGGCAGATGGTGGGTTTGAATCCCAAAAATGCGTTAATGCGACGTTAAACCATTAGCAAAAAAAGAAAACATCCCGTCCCCGAGTTAAATTAACTAGACGCAGTTATAAAGCTACCCGGCCGGGAATCGAACCTATGACGCTCTGAAATGGAGGTCTTGATGCTGGCCAGAAGCTACGGAGCTAATAGCAGCGTAGGATAATATCTGTTAAATAAACATTTTTATTTGTTATAACTTAGCTATGCATATTATTTTTAAAAATTCAGAATTAGTAGCCAATCTAGAAATTCTTTAATATTAAAGTTTAACTGAGGTACTGTGTAGGCTTTTTGTTCGTAATATATAACGGCTTTCATGGAGCCCTTTGATATTTTTTTTACAACTTGCTTTACGTCACACCGACATAGATAGGTCTTATGGCGACAATGGGAGGGAAGCGGCCGTGGCCTTAATTAAGGTACAGTCCCAGCATTAGTCTGGTTGGAAAATGGGAAACCACGGAAAACCATCTTCAGGGCTGCCGACAGTGGGGTTCGAACCCACTATCTCCCGGATGCTTGCTCACAGCTGCGCACCCCTAAGCGCACGGCCAACTCGCTCGGTACCCTCTGAGGTTGCAGGGTCTGTAGAATATATCCACGGTATCCCCTGCTTGTCGTAAGAGGATGCTAAACGGGGTCCCCGGGGCTTTCAATTTGGGAGCGTGGGTTGGTCCTTAGCTGAGTCCTGGCATCGCTTCCACTAGTTGTGCCAGGCTCCACACTTTCATTAGTCCTATCCATCCTCTCTTGGTCAACTCTTGTTCATTTCCAATCCCGGCGGTATTAGATCTGCGAATGGATCTTTCGTTTTCACGCCTTGTGTGCCCCTTGTCTTTCTTTGGCAGATTCATTCATTTGTCGAAGTGTCGGACCTCTTCCTGTTATCAATTTATTAAGCGTTGATGGTTGCCCAGTTGTAATTTCTCTTAAAACAATAATCACCACCACCACCTTTTCACTGTCATGGAGATATCAACAGAAACAGAGATAATTACGAGGTTTGCGTTGAAACGGAGATTAACTAAAGACATAATTTTTAGGGAGATAACTAGCTACTCATGAATAAAATTGTGTATATTATCTTTGTACAGTTGTATTATTTATTGAGAACTGGTATATAAACGAATAAGCAGCATTATGTTTCTGACAAAAGTGATATTTAATATCAAATTTATTGTGTACTTTGTATTTATATTTCTGGAAAGGAAAAGAACTTCGAATTTTAAAATATACTTATAGTTACTTTTAATAATGACTACTGGAGAAGATCTCATGTCATCATGAGTACTACAGTGGAAGTGTATATTTCAGTATTTTCTGAAAGTATTACATTAATGCGAGTCCCAGTGCGCGCGAACCCTCTGGGCCCTGTCGGGTGCTACAGTAAGAGACTGTTCCGGGTCGGAGCGGAGTCGGCTATGTTCGGCTTTGCGTGACGTCACACGTGGTGCTAGATGGCGGTGAATCTTAGGCCTCCCGTCCGGTTCCATAGCTGAATGGTTGGCGTGCTGCTGGCCTTTAGTTCAAGAAGCCCCGGATTCGATTCCCGGCTCGGTCGGGGATTTTAACCTTAGTTGGTTATTTCCGCTGGCTCGGGGACTGGGGGTGTGTGTGTCGTCCTTAAGCAGAAAATAAAACGAAAACAGGGAAAGAATGAGAAAAACAAAAAATAGGACGGATGATAGTACGACAGATTTATTTTAGATACCCTTCAGCCTGCGGTCGGAGAGACTCGGGTTGTTGTTCTCCACTTCATCAAGTCTGTATTAATTATCCTGTTGACAAGTCGACCATCGTCAGCTGTCGTGGAACCACACTCGCAGCAGATCATCGCCGTCTGCTTTGATGATTCCCATTAGTCCATGGCGTGACTTGGGATTAAACGTTAAACATCGATTGTTGTCTTTAGCGAAGATGGGATAGTATAGACATAGGAGTGGGAAGGAAGAGGCCGTGGTATAATTAAGGTATTTACCTAGTGTGAAAATGAGAAACCATGGAAATCCATCTTCAGGGCTGCCGACAGTGGGGCCCAAACCCACTACCTTCCGAATGCAAGCTCACAGTTGCGCGGCCCTAACTGCACGACCAACTTGCCCGGTAATGACACTTTCTAAGATCACTATAGCTAGATAGTTAATCTGTCTTCATTCGTAGTGGTTCGGAGCCTGCTTTTATTACTCATTTTTCAAACTGCCACTGCTGCTATTAATGATTATCGGCGTTAAATAAATTCCAAGGACTATTTCTACGTTTGGAAAGGAGTCCTTGACATTCTTTCCTATTCACAATTTTGACATCCGACGCTTTCAGTTTAGTGGTTAAAAAAATGAAATGGCATTTTGCTTTTAGTGCCGGGAGTGTCGGAGGACAAGTTCGGCTCGCCAGGTGCAGGTCTTTGGAATTGACATCCGTAGGCGACCTGCGTGTCGTAACGAGGATGAAATGATGATGAAGACGACACATACACCCAGCCCCCATGTCAGCGGAATTAACCAATTGTGGTTAAAATTCCCGACCCTGCCGGGAATCGAGCCCTGGACCCATGTGACCAAAGGCCAGCACGCTAACCATTTAGCCATGGAGCCGGACTGTTTAGTGGTTAATATTGTTGACTTTCAATGTCTAGTTTAATATGTGAATAATATTTTCTATTTTTAAATTTTTATACGTATACAGCATATTTGTGAGAAACCAGTAATATGTATTCTTTGTATTGATTACTTCCTTCAACTTGAGTACGTTCTCATTTGAAATGTTGAACTGTGGGAGTGTGTTAAAGAGGAAATGGCGTGATTGTTTGTAGTTTGTAAAAGCCTGCAGAATTAAACCTTGTATGAAAGTATGCTCTGTGTTGTAAACTGTGTTTACATGTGTAGATGAAATCCTGTTGTTATTGTTGTTGGTGCAAGAATCTGTGACACGGGTAGTGCGCGAGTGTCTATAATAATAATAATTTCGTGTGGCTATTTCTAGCCGGGTGCAGCCCTTGCAAGGCAGACCCTCCGATGAGGGTGGGCGGTATCTGCCATGTGTAGGTAACTGCGTGTTGTTGTGGTGGAGGATAGTGTTATGTGTGGTGTGGTGAGTTGCAGGGATGTTGGGGACAGCACAAACACCCAGCTCCCGGGCCATTGGAATTAACCAATGAAAGTTAAAATCCCCGGCCCGGCCGGGAATCGAACTCGGGACCCTCTGAACCGAAAGCCAGTACGCTGACCATTCAGTCAACGAGTCGGACGCGCGAGTGTCTAACCCAACATTTAATTTGATGACCCCGACGTGATAAGTATAACTGTACGTACCACAATGGAGAATTTGTGTAAGAAACGGAAACCTGTGGGGATATCATTCAAGAAAACCTCTCGACTTTTACTACATGAGCTAAATAAAAACGCGATAAATGATGAAGATATTAGGTTAATTTCAGTCAAATTGGAACGATTATTTCAAGAACTTTCGCTGTTAGATGAGCAGATACTGGACTTAGTTTTGCAGGAAGAAGGGGGTGATGAGAAATATGAAGATGTCTATACCAATATTGAAGAATATAGGGATAAAACGGACACTGTGAGATTTAAAATAGGAGCACACACTCAGAGGTTAGGTGTAACCCAAGGAAATGAAAGGTTTGAAATTTCATGTTCTGTTGATTCACATATAAAGAAGGCGAAATTACCAAAAATAGAGTTGGTTAAATTTAGCGGTGACATAAAGGAGTCCTTTTGGAGTTGATTCCGCAGAACCCCTGAAGATGAAGACATAGCAGCAGAAGTCAAATTCTATCCAGGCGACAGTTCCAGGAACAAGAACACGAGAAATCATTGACAGCTATCCACCGACTGCAGAAAACTATCAGAAGGAAGTAAGTGGATGGACTGACTGAAAGGTTGGGTAAGAAGGAGTTGCTGACAGAGTTCTACATCAGAGGGTTCCTAGGTTTGGTCATTAAAAATGGCAGGTAAGGGACATACTTTACAATTGTACGATAAACTTGAGTGTTACTTAAGAGCACTGGAATCCATTGAAGTGACTTTTGACAAGCATGCGGCAATTTTGTGAAACACTCCAGAGGAGCTTTTGAGTATCTGGATGAGAAGTAGTTCAAGTGTGACTCAGGCAAGTGATTACAGTGAAAAATTAAAAATGTTGCTAGAATTTACAAGGGTTGAGGTAGAAGGGGAGGAGGGGAAAATGTTAGCTAAAACTGGGTTTAACCCGCGAGTGGTCGCACATGAGACTTTCTCTCACATTAAACTTTATTTTTAAAAAAATATCTTCCACAACTTTGCGGGGAGTAGGAGTGAAATGAATTACTGAATTGAGACGCAAAGTCTGCGAAATGCATTTTAAATTTTAAAAATGAAATTATTAGCCGTATATTACAGAAACAAATTACTAATTAATGGACATTAGTCATTAGTTCAGTCACATGTCAGTACGTAATATTCACAAGAGTACCGGGCTGAATGGCTCGGACACTGGATCTCTGAGCCGAAGTTGGCAAGTTCAATTCTGATTCAGTCCGGTGATATTCAGATACGTTAGCCGTAGATTTACTGGCAAGTAAAGTAATTCCTGTGGAACAAAATTCCGGCAACTATGCATCTGCGAAAACCGTAAAAAGCAGTTATTGAGACGTAAAACCACAAACATTCTTATTAATATAGAACTTTCTGACAGTGCAATGCAAATGCAAAAATAAGGCACAATAGGTCTTCTCAGTTAGCTGGAGTTTTGTAACAGCGCTTATTAACCAGCATTCTTCTTCAACTTCGGTTTTGAAGACTCATTTATGAGTACAGTAACTGCAAACGGAGAACGTTTCGCGCGCGATTTAAGTCAAATACTACCGCCAACACAGGAGAACGTTTTCTTCTCGACTTCAACCTAACACCAACGTCACTGGTCGCGCGATGAGAGAACCTCTCACGCAGGGCGCACGAACTCGTACGAATCTTTGTTCCGACTAGAGGAGGGGATGCTTACTCTTCAAATGTGAAATGCCTTACTCACGACAGTTATCAACTCAGACAGAAGAGGGAACAGTCACCTCCCTTGCATCACTGAGAAGTACACTCATAATACAAAATAATGTGAGAGAAAAATCTCACATAGCGACCACTCGCGGGTTAAATTGACTCATAGATCAGGTAAAACACCTCAGGAAAGAAACGAAACAAAGGACGAAAGTGTACTTTATGCGTATAATCTGTTGACTGGTGAAAAACAGAACACGCGATCAAATGTTTGTGTATTTTGTGAGAAGTTTCATGAGAGTAAGGAGTGTTTTAAAGCGCAAAGGATGCCTCTTAGGGAAAATATAGACATGTTAAAATCTAAACGGGCTTGTTTCACTTGTTTAAAACCCGGGCACAGGTCAGTAGGGTGTAAATCCTCGCTGACATGTTTGATCTGTGGGAAGAAACATTTGTCCGATAATGTGATCTGATCTGCCTAGAAATAATGAGAATAAATATTGTCAGAAGAGATTAGGAGGGAAAATACGAGTGTCGTTGGAGAAAACCACTGTTGTTCTCCAGATGTCCTGCTGCAGACTCTAATGGTAGTTATCACAGCTAAGGGTTGTCAACGTGTGGTAAAGGACGATAATAGATACTGGATCTCAGCGTTCCTATATTCTAAAGAAGACTGCTCTGGAAATGTTTTGCTGTTGTGTTGGATCTGAAAATCTGATACTGCTTTTGGCGGGGGGGGGGGGGGGGATCTCGTCGCAAAGAGAAGTACACAAGAAATACAGAGCATTATTCATGCGAGATTGAAGCATTAGATCAAGTTTTTATGTGTGGTTTGCATTATTCAAAGTGCTTGCCTGCAAGAATTAAAGGAGAACGGCGTTGTAGTCTCTGATACTGGAGCTGATCATCCTGTTATTAAAATTGAAATTAGAACTGATTATGCAGGAAGCTTGTTCACGGGAAATATGATAGGACTACAGTGTGGCTTAGTGGCACAAGAAACTCGTCTTGGCTGGGTGATAATGGGTTCAACACGAAATACAGGGTATGGTAACACGGCTAACCTGGTAATGTCCTTACTAACACCTAGTGAAGATCTGGCAATACTCTGAAGGTTAGATGTGCTCGGGTTTACAGATCCAGCAGACAGGAAAAACAGAGTTCTGAATCACTTAAAGAGAGCAGTTGCTGTTAACGAAGATGGTAGATATGAAGTCTGCCTACCTTGGTGTGAAAGAAGAGAGGATATTGAAAATAACAGAATGGTGGCAGACGAAGAGACTTGCATCGATGACTTCAAAACTCGTCTCCCAGGACAGATACGAAGAATATCATTCAGTAATATAAGACTGGCTACATAAAATATCATTGAAGAAGTTGATGATGTCATAGGAAACAAGCAGGGATACTTATATCTCATCGTGGAGTTTTCAAGAGTGATTCAACTACGACGTGCAGACCAGTATTTTGTGTTTCCAGTAAACAAGGTGGAAAGATGTCCTTAAATGACTTTTGAAGAAACTTGCTGGAACTTCTACCATTCATCCTGCTGCAATTTCGAGAAAGGGAAACAGAAGTAGTGACATATATAAAGAAGGCCTTTCTGCAAATTTCGGTGAATGAAGTGGATCGTGATTATCTGAAATTTCTTTGGTGGGATGATTACGCGACCAGGAAGATTAAGATTTTTCGCCACTGTCACGTTGTATTTGGTGTAAATTGCAGCTCGTTCATTCTAGGAGCTGTTATAGAACATCATCTTAATTGTCCTTCTGGGTACTGTGAAACTGCAGGAAAACTCAAGCATTCATTTTATGTGGACAATCGTGTTACTTCAGCCAGTTCAGAAGAAGAATTAAACAGTTTTATTCAGCAGGCTTCCCTTTTCATGGCTATGGCAGTGTTTGAGTTAGGAGGTTGGGTAAGTACTGCACTAAATGAAAGTGATGCGATCCAAGAAACCATACTGGCACTCGAATGACTATGGAACAGAACAAGTGATAGCCTGTCTTGCGTAGGGAAAGTACAAAATATAGAGCCACCTGTGACAATAAGAAAGATTTTGTCTGTCTGTCAGGCAGTATTTGATCCTGTAGGGTATACCTCACCTGTTACTATTGAACCGAAATTATTATTGCAGGAAAGTTGGAAAGAGAAGACAAGTTGGGATGCTGAGGTCTCGGAAGATCTGCAAGGAAACTTCGAAAGGTGGTTGGAAGAATTGCATTGTTTGGCTGATGTGGAATTCCTAGTTGGTTTACTTCGAACAGTGATCGAACATACCCTTTACATATCTTCTGTGATGCCAGTGCTTCAGCCTATGCTGATGTTGTATTTTTAAGAAATTAAAGTAATTGTGGGATGACAGTGCAGTTGTTACTATGGAATGAGGGAACTGAGTAGAGTGAAAAAGGAAGCAAAGGAGAAATATATGACTGGCATACTTCAAGAGGGTAATGACCACAAAGGGAAATGGAAAAAGATGTATTCATATATTAGGAAGCAAAAAGGAAAAGGAATCCAAATTCCTACAATGGTGGGAGAAGGGGGTGAACACTATTCAACAGATACTGAGAAAGCAAATCTATTTAGTAGGGAATTCAGAGATTCAGTAGAAGATTGTCAGGAGTTGGAAACAGTAACAGAAGATAGAGAGGGAGAGACACATAGGGAAACGAGAAGCTTCTCATTCACAAATGAAGATATCTTCAGAGAAATCCAACTGCTTCAGCAAGGAAAAGCAGCAGGAAGTGATCAAATTAGTGGGGAGGTATTAAAGACAATGGGGTGGTACATAGTGCCTTATTTAAAATTTCTCTTTGACTATGTCATAAATAATAGTGCAATACCAAAAGAATGGAAGGAATCTATAATAATACCAATTTATAAAGGAAAGGGTGATAAAAGGAAACCAGAGAACTACAGACCAATCAGCCTGACCAGTATAGTTTGTAAAATACTGGAGAGTTTAATAGCAAAGTACATCAGAGGGATATGCCATGATAAAAATTGGTGCATGAGGAGCCAGTATGGATTTAGAAAGAAATTTTCTTGTGAGGCACAACTGGTGGGATTTCAGCAGGACATATCAGATCAGTTGGATTCAGGAGGCCAGTTAGATTGCATAGCCATAGATCTTTCCAAGGCCTTTGATAAAGTGGAACATAGAATATTATTAAAGAAATAGGAGGGAATACGAATGGACGTAAGGGTTATACGTTGGATAAGAACATTTCTAAATTCAAGTGTTCAGAAAGTCAAAGTAGGAAATAGTATATCACAGGAAGAGAAAGGTTGGAAGGGAATCGCACAGGGTAGTATAATCGGTCCGTTACTTTTCTTAATATACACAAATGATTTAGGAAACAATATAACATCAAAAATAAGATTGTATGCAGATGATATAATTGTTTATAGGGAAATAAATAACATTGAGGATTGTTCAGAATTACAAAGGGACCTTGAGAGTATCCAACAGTGGGTTGAAGAAAATAATATGAAGGTTAATGGAGGCAAATCAACTGTTACAACATTTACAAACAGGAGCTTTAAAACTGAATTTGAATATACTTTGGATTAGGTAGTTATCCCAAAAGATGGCAAGTGCAAATACTTAGGTGTGATATTTGAAAGTACTTTGCACTGGAAGGGTCATATTGATGACATTGATGGTAAAGCATACAGATCATTACATGTCATAATGAGGCTACTTAAAGGATGCAACAAAGAATTAAAAGAAAAAAGTTACTTAAGCATGGTTCGTCCATTATAGGAATACTAGCAAGATACCCGTGCTTCGCTACGGTATTATACTGAAATTTATAATTGAATGCTTATTGTTTTAGATATATAATCCGCCGAAATTTGTGATCTGACTCGTTTTCGGCGAGAATCCACCAAAATTCCCGATCTGACTCGTTTTCTATTAGATTACGGCGTGTCTCCTCCCATTTTTCAATCTTCCTTTCCAGCAATCGATTTTGTACTTCCCGGGCTAGGCTCAGGTATTCCTCCCGGTCAGTTGGGTCCATAAATCTTTGCCATCTTTTCCTATAATCATTTTTAATATGGATAAAATCCTTCAGAAGATACGGCGTGGTGTCATATTGGGTGCCTTGGCGGCACTGAACACGCGGCCGGACTGCATTCTTAGTCATTAGCTGTCCAGGAGCCGTTTCCAGCGCGTCAGCACATTTGACGACGGTCCGGAACATTATTATTATTATTATTATTATTACTATTATTATTATTGTTACCGTGTTTTAGCGGTAGTTATGCGTAAAAGAAGGTGCGGGTGTGAATGGGTTTCAAGCTACGAAATTATAGTGCATGTAAAATTAATTTAAAATTTAACAAGGTTATATTTCCTTTTCAAAAACAAAGCAATAACAGACATGGCAGGTACAATGTAGCAAAACAAGGGGAGTTACAATATTTACAGGTTTTGGGCTTCACGCCCTGACTTCAGCGATCAGCTCAGTTTTACCACAAACACAAGTTTTAACAGAGGGGCAGAAAACCCCATTCATCCCTAGGAGCCCCTGGCTCCGAATTACACAGAAAAGTCTCCACGAGGCATATGACACTCCGTTTTCAAAAGAGCGATCCGCTCTTAAAATTTAAGCCTCTCAAAGGCCACACCAAACTCTACCTTCAAGCTGTCCTCTAAGGACGTATTCACAGGGGTAAAATACCCAACCTACTGAGGTCTATTACATGAAAAGGAGGTTGATTACATGACCTCTAAAATAACAATTTGAGAGGAGGCTAACCGCACTCCTGATACACTTTGATTTTTTTAAAACCTACTTTGGCACTAGGCCGTTATTACAAGGGCTAATCCCATTCTACAGAGGTGACTTAATAGCAATTTACATTACATTACGGAAGAATTGGTTGAGAAAATAAGTTCACCTTAAGACGATGTGAGTGGGAGCTCGAGAGGGTTAAGCACTCTCTATCCCGATATGTCGTTTTAAAATAGAATAGATACCAGTTGTTTTTACATTTTAGGAAAAGGTTACATGGTTGAACGCTTAGAACCCGCCCCGAAAGTTAAACTGCTGAGCAAGAAAAGAAAGAATTTATTAATCGGCCATTACCTTATTGTTGACCGCCGCCGAGGAAAGAGGCGCTCCCCGCCTCCTGCTATGTACTTAATACACTGAAAGATGGAACAGAAGTGGCCCGGAGACCCCAAAATCAGCAGTTTATATCCTCTCGCGGAAGATTCTAGGCGTTAGGGGAAATAAAACACCCTCCCTCAAAGTTTTTATTGGCTAGGGAAAAGAAACCCCTACATAGAGGAAAAGGAAACACATAATTGGTGGAAAATTAATTAAAGAAATTCGGGATTGGCTAGATCCAAAATAAGGGGAAAAGGAGGGGTATACAGCCAACTTAAACCATGACAGAAAGAAATTTAACAAAGAACAAACTCTTGAAATAAAAATTTCTCCAACAAAATAGTTCTTTGACTCCGCACTAGGGTGCGCTATTGTTGATCTTCAGTAGTGTCCTCTAGAAGAGAAAGTTCACACTTCTTACTTCAAGCGAAACAAAAACACATCAAAAGTGACACAGTTCAAAAACTCAAAATTTTCCACGTGGTGACATCTTCGGAGAAGGTAGAGAATTAATAGAATAGATAAAGTTCAACCTTCCTCCAGAAGAGGAGTTTCAACTGGCGCAACTTTTAAATAAACGGTGTAGAGGTGTACCGCGCGGTACAGACCTCCCCCCCCAAAAGTTCCTCCAGGGGTGACACATGAAATCCGTTTGAAACAAAGTCCAAGTAATGATGTTGATACGAAGATAGATAGCAGAAGCATTTACAAGATTTCTTAATTCAGTTTCAAAATGTTGTTGTTGCAGGTGAATGAAAGTCTTTATGTTTGTAGAATTTGAATTTCTGAAGATAAACTTTTAATACTTAAAGGTGAAGAAAAATTTTGCAATGTCCACCAAATATTGTTGTTGAATTCCCAAGTGTAGTTATTGCTTATGGTGACTGTCCATGTAGTTGATGTAGATTGAGTCGGATGGCCAGACCGGCCGTTGCAGCTTGCGTCCAACGGAGGCCGCTCGGACCCCTCAAGTACCCTGAGATACCGCTCGCCCGCACTATGAGGGGAGCAGAGGTGTTGAAGTACGCCGCGCCCGCGGTGAACAGATCCAGCTGCGGGCATGTAGCAGGTCGTGCGCCGCACATCAGCCTTGGCCGGGAGGAGAGCTCCGGCTCGCCGTGCACATGTCGTCCTCGCTGGAGAGGAGGGGGCCCATCCCCCTCCCCAGTCGCTGCACGGCGCTGCGCGGCTGCGGAGGCGCTGAAACATTAAAGCTAGGCGGCAGAATTGTGTTGGACAATCATTTTCTTTGAGGGTACAGGCTTGTGGAGAGGTTGAGGGGCCAGCGGCGTGTAGATATCCATGGCATTTACTATTATGAAGCCACAGTGTAAGGTGGAGCAGGAGACGGGAGCGTGGTAATGGCCGTGGCAAGAACAGGATGGCAGTTTAACGATCGGGGGAGGTTTACAAGAAATGCTTGCATATAAAATAAAATACAAGGAGCAGAATGCCTTAAGAGTTGAACTCAAAAAAAAAATATAACCTTCATATCCTTTCAAATTATATGAAGCAAGTTGAAACTAAATTTACACCGGTTTCACCTGGGACAGGTGAACCCTAAATATCCTCTCGGTAGCTGGATTGCTTAGTAACAATGTAACCGGTGTGAGAAAATCGAGAATGATACAAGGCCCATGAAATCTGGGGGCAAGCTTGCCCGCGGGAACAAAATTTTTGACCATAACCTGGTCGCCTACCTTCAAAGGGGTGGGTCTCCGTCCACGATCATACCTTTCCCTAACCTTTTCATGAGACACTTTAAGATTAGCTTTAGCCTTCTTCCAAAGATCTTTAATGTTGTCCGGATCTATTGTCTCGGGCAGAATGTCATTCAGAGACCAGAGGTTAGAGAGCGGCGTGTTGGGAACGAACTTAAACATCAAAGAAGCTGGAGTAAATTTGTGTGATTCATGAACCGCCGAATTCAAAGCAAAAGCTAACCAATGCAGGGACGTGTCCCACCTAGAAGGATCTTCATGATGATAGGCGATAAGTGCGGACCTGAGATTACGATTAACCCGTTCAGCCAGAGATGGTTGAGGGTAATAAGCAGAAGTGGTTACATGAGAGATGTACAAGTCAAAACAGAATTTACGAAAAAGATTTGATGTGAACGCCTTAGCATTATCAGATACAATATATTGGCACGGACCAAAAGAAGCAAAAATAGAATTTAGACAGGTAATGGTGGACTGAGCGGTAGCCAGCTTAGTCGGAAATAACCAAGAAAATCTGGTAAAACCATCTACACATACAAAGATGAATTTGTTAGCATTACCCTTTGACTGGGGGAAGGGTCCTACATAATCGATATACAGGCGTTCCATGGGGCGCGACGCTTGATGCGAAGACAAAAGGCCTACCTTGGTGGACATGGTGGGTTTACTAAGCAAACAAGATTTACAAGCTTTTACAAGTTCACGGATTTCACCGTCCATACCTTTCCAGATGAACATTTCACGAATCTTTTCACGAGTTTTAAAGATACCCAGGTGCCCCCCCAATGGGGTCTCATGATAGTATTTGAAGATCATAGGTACAAGAACCGCTGGAACAACAACTTTCATCAACTTATCATGCCTCGAAGGGCAACATAGAACACCATTCCTCAGAACATAAGGGACAGCATGTTCCCCAGAAGAAAGGGTTTCCATTATCGGAGCCAGCGTCGGATCTTCATGTTGGTATTTCTCAATATCCCTAAAAAGCATGGGAGCATCTGTTAAGATGGCATTAACACCAGATAGTATGGACTCGGAAGGTGATGAACTGTCGACCGGTTCGTGGGTCTCTACGTCGTTATGAAACATACGGCTGAGTCCATCGGCAACAACATTTTCAGTACCTCTGATATGCCGTACATCGAATTGGAAGGCAGAAATACGGATGGCCCAACGGGCTATACGACCTGTACGACGCGGCCTACCTAAGACCCAGCTTAAGGCTTGATTATCTGTCTCCAGATCGAATTTGACGTGTTCCAGATAGAGACGGAACTTTTCTAAGGCGAATAAGACTGCCAAACCTTCAAGCTCATATATGGAGTACTTTGCTTCTTGAGCTGACAATGTCCTAGACGCATAGGCGATGGGTCGCCTCCCTAGTTCAGTCTCTTGAAGAAGAACTGCAGCTACTGCTGACGACGATGCGTCGGTTTGGACGATGAATTTCTTCGAGAAATCAGGCATAGCAAGTACAGGGGCATTACAGAGAGCTAATTTCAGATCTTGAAAAGCGGCTTGTTGAGAAGGTCCCCACTCGAATTTGATGCCTTTCCTACGAAGAAGGTTTAAGGGCGCCGCTCTATTAGCAAAGTTAGGAATGAACTTCCTGAAGAAATTCACCATACCAATGAACCTGGCGATACCTTTGATGTCCTTGGGAGGTTTAAAATCACGGATGGCCTGTGTTCTAGAATGATCGACTGCTACTCCATCGGGTGACACAATATGCCCTAGGAATGACATAGAGGGCTTAGCAAAGGCAACCTTGGACAACTTAACAGTTAACCCAGCCTTACGAAGGCGATCGAGAACTTCTCGCAGATGATCTAGATGTTCTTCAAAAGTCTCTGAAAATACTACGACATCATCTAAGTAGTGATATAAGTACTCGAATTTGATGTCGGAAAAGACCCTATCTAGTAGCCTAGTGAGCACAGCTGCCCCCGTGGGGAGCCCGAAAGGCACGCGGTTGTATTCGTATAAATTCCAGTCCGTGGCAAACGCTGTAAGGTGTTTAGACTCTTCGGCAAGGGGAATTTGATTATAGGCCTGATTTAAGTCCAAGATGGTGAAGAACTTGGCCTTACGAAACCATGAAAAACAAGAATGAAGGTCGGGAAGGGGCACAGATTGTAACACCACCTTCCGATTGAGAGCCCTGTAATCAATGACAGGCCTGAAACCTCCTTGAGGTTTCGGTACTAGAAAAATAGGCGAAGAATACGCTGACTTAGAGGGCCTAATAATACCGTCCTTCAACATCTGATCGATGATTTCTTTCAGAGCCTTCATTTTAGGTGGAGATAGCCTATACGGTGGAAAGCGAACAGGAATCGAATCCGTGACCTCAATTTTGTATTCAATAAGGTCAGTAACACCAAGAGTATCAGAGAACACCTCGGGAAACGACTGACACAATTTGCGAATACTATCAGCCTGCTCCTCAGGTAGATGTCTAAGGTCTAACAACATCTCATCCTGGGTAGGCGAAATAGATGAACATGATGCAGAATTACACTTTAATAGAGGGATTTTACAATTAGAGGCAAATTTGAATGTGCACGACTTACTCTGAAGATCGAGCACCAGACCAGTGTGAGACATGAAGTCCGCTCCCAGTATGATGGGGCACGACAAATACTTGGCCACAAACAATTTGATTTTCCATGTAAATTTAAAAACACGAATTTTGACATGTAAGGAACCTAGAATTTCTAATGGAGATGAATTAGCCGAAACATATTTAACAGGAGATGAGTCATAGTCAGGGAGTTTACAAACAGATTTCAATTTAGAATACCAATCAGCCGAAATAATGGAACAAACGCTGCCTGAATCTAAGAGAGCTGTTATAGGCTCGTTATTCAACTCAATCCTAAGAAAAGGAACAGGTGCGGGGGTATCCGCCGCAATCCTAAGACACTCTCTGGGGCATTCAAAAAAATAATTTGAAGATTGCTCATTCCCTGAATTCTCGACCCTTTTGCCCGGGGCTGAGCCTTGGAAAGCAGAATTAGTCGACTCAGCCGAAGCCGCTAGTAACTTTTTATTATTGGCATGGGTGGAATTTGCACCAGAGCAGGAGGGGGTGCTATTTGAGTTTGGGCAATTCTTGGCGATATGTGAGAAAGCCCCACATTTAAAGCAGCCTTGTGATGAACCAGCTCCATTCCTAGTCCCACTTGGCTTGATCAGTGGACACTTGTTGCGCAGATGGTCAGGCGACCCGCAAGCATAACATTTACGGAGATTGACTGGTCGGCGAGGTGGAGGCCGAGTGTTACTAAAGGAAGGCGGGGGTTCTTTCGCTACACGCAAAGAATCGGCGTATCTAACTCCTTCCGCTGAGACGGCCAACGCTTCAAGTTCAGAGAACGTTTGCGGGCACGCCGCAAAACACAAGTATGACCTATAAGATGGTGAAATGCCTTCCACAATAGCTTGTACAATTTGATCCTCAGGGAAGTGAAGAGCAAACACCCTGGTATAAAACTTAATGTCTTGTATGAAATCAGCCAAGTTTTCATCCAAGCGCTGTACACGGTAATAGTACTTCTGAATCAGGGAGGACCTGGCCCTAGCCGGGATGAAGTTAGCTAGCAAATGGGCATGGAAATCCTCAATAGATGATTGCTCGGCAATGGCTCTTACGATTTTATCAGAGAGAATACCAATAGCATACGGATAGATAATTTGCAAGATTTGACATGGCGAAAGAGAAAAAACCAGAGCATGATCCTGAAATTCCACTAGAAATCTTAAAAATGAAATTACATCACTGGTGGTGTTGACGGAAAACTTAGAGATACCTCTAAGCAACATTGCCAATGGATGAGGCAAGCTACTGAACCCAGGTGACATAGTCGTTAAAGGTTTCAATGGCAAAGAAGTTAATTCAGAGCGGATGTTACCCAATGACGCACGGCGTTCAGATTCGTTGTTCGATGGGGCAGAGATAGTTTGAGCAGCAACGGTTATCCTATTGACTTCTCCCTGAGGAGGCTCTTCCTCGTTACCTACATTCACCGTGGCGGGTTGATCAGTTTTGGGAGGAACTTCGCCGGTTAGCAATTGAGTGACC